>NW_023144626.1:763009-1233009 GCF_012932325.1 Thrips palmi
GCCGTGCCGCGCCGCCGTGCCGCGCCGCCGTGCCGTGCCGTGCCGTGCCGCGCCACACGCAAGACAGGCTCACGAAATTAAATTTGGCTTCGCGTTAAACGATTTTTGGTTTCCTGCCTCTTTTTTTTTGCGTGTTCGGGGAGGGGCGCCGCGGAAGTGACAAAACGCACTCGATGGCCCACGAGGACCTTGCCAAAATTCACAGGGACAAAGGAAGCATAAACAATAGCACAAAAACTATAGTGACCGTTTTCAAAGTGTAGCATAAAACCGGGCACACCCTAAGAAAGCCGTTTCTTGAACCAAGGTACTTGCATAAAGCCACACACTAAATATTTTTGTACAAATTTTGTACTAAACATCACCGTTTTTAGTGCAGACGAATTTTTCGGACAAATTTGTACGCAATTTTGCGCAAAATTGGGGAAATATGTGCAGGTTTTCATACAAAATTTGCACGAGAAGTTGGTGTGCACTAAAAACTGTGTTGTCTCGTGTTTCGTGTGTGATTCATACTTGAATGTTTCAAGTGATTTCACTTGTTGCAAGTGAATTCCTTGGTTTCAGAAACGGCTTTTAAGGTTGCACCTAACGACTGGAGTAGAAAAGGGAGGGGGGTGGGGGAGGAATTAAGGTCAAACTGTGTTGGGGGGCCTCCGAAAAAATAGTTTACCAAGCTCTACCGCTAACCCCCACCGATTGCCATCAGTTCGGCCCGGTCTTGACAGGACTCGCTCCGTCACCGCGGCAACGCGGCCACGCCGACAAGGAGCGACGCGATGAGGCAACAAACCGCGCGATGACACGGCCGAGAGAGAGAGAGAGAGAGAGAGAGAGGAAGCAATCAAAGGGAAGCGTTTTTAAAGTAGCATTTCGCCTTCCTTCCGCACCCTGGGCACCCTAGGCCGGCCCGGGTAGCGAGTGATTGATCGCTGGGCCGTCTGGTCACCATTAGTCGCGTCATTACCTGGGGCTGGGTGTCAATTTAATTTGCCGGCACATTCGGCCCGTTTCGTTTTATTTCCTGCATCCGTCGGTGGAAATGCAATGGAACAAACGCCCAGGAGTCACCGCTGAAAATCGAATGGTGATGGACCATCCCACTCTTTGAATAAGGGGGAACATGAACGTCTGGCTGCAAAAGAGTAATGCTGCAAATTTTATGACGGTAAACAGGGAATACTCCGATGTATGACGGGAAAAGGGTGATACACTTTAAAGTACCGATAAAGAGTGATATTACTTCAGGGAAAAACAAGAGCTTTCCTCGTGCACGCACATCGCCGACATTCCATCACCACCCAAGGTCGAAACGCGCATAAACTTGTGTTCTCCTCAACTTGTGTAGTCTTTCACCAATCGCACAGATTCGCAGCCAGCCTATTCGAGAGTGAGTTGTTGAAACTCAATTCCACCATAACTTTCCGCACACATTTCTACAGGTCATTGGGCATAGCCGAGGCCAGTGCCGCCGAGGGCATGGCCGAGGGGCCCCTCTCGCTCCACTCGCACCCCTTGGCTGACCCTGACACCCCCCCTCCCCCTTAAAGGGCGCGGTCCAAGATATGGCGCCAGGACCCCCCGCGGCGCAGCCCGTCCAATCCCCTGGGGCGAGTACATCCTCCATAGAAGTCCGGCCAGGTGACCTGCCTCACGGGAAGGGGGGGGGGGGGGGGGGGGGGGGGTAAGAGGGAGAGAGAGGGGGGGAAGGGGAGGGTGACAAAGAGGGAGAGGGAGAGACAGGGAGAGAGAGAGGGGGAGAAGAAGGGAAAGGAGGGGAAGAGAGAGTGAGAGGAGGGGGTGCAAGGGAGAGTCGGTGGCCAGGCCAACACGACGGGCCCGGCAGGTAAGAGGGCTCGTTTCTTATTGCACCGGTCAAGGACAAGATGGTCATCGTCCTGCGCAATACGGCTTGCCAACTGTACACCGGAGGGGCGTTCGGGGGTTGCGGTAGATCGGACGAGGAGGAAGGGGTGGAAGGGGAAGGGGGCAGCGAGCGCCCACCGTGCACCAACACGCGTGCCGGTTCGGCCACAAAGTTCAGCCAACTAAAGTTAGCCCTAATTACTGGCAGACCCGGTACGCGCGCGCTCACACGCAGAGAGAGAGAGAGAGAGAGAGAGGGAGAGAGGGGGGGGGGGAGGGAGAGGGAGAGAGGGAGAGAGAGGTAGAGAGAGAGAGAGAGAGAGAGAGAGGGGGAGAGAGAGAGGAGAGGAGAGGGGGGGAGAGAAGGGAGGAGAGAGGAGAGGGAGAGGGAGCGAGAGGGAGAGAGAGGTAGAGAGAGAGAGAGAGAGAGAGAGAAAGAGAGAGAGAGAGCGAGAGAGAGCGAGAGGGAGAGAGAGAGAGGGAGAGGGCGGGGGAGAGACAGAGACGCGCGCACACACGCGTGGAGCGAGAGGGCGCGCGGGGTGGCCGCTGCTGGGCCCGGCTTCCTCTAAATGGCCACAGCCGCCGCAAAGCGGAAGCCGGTATCACTCAAACCGCAAGCGGGCAGACGAACCGGGAGCGGGCACGGCGGGCATCCCACTTCGGAATGCGGAACAACAAACCCGCCTCGGCCGCCCCCGCACTGCCCGGCCAGGCCAGCAGACTGATTCCGAGAGTCGCTTTCGTCGCTCTGCCTCTCTCGCACCCACACGGGACGCCCCACGAGTGCGAGGGAGGCAGAGCGACGAAAGCGGCTCTCGGAGTCCGTCTGCAGGCGCCATGCCCAGGCCGGGCCAGGCCTTCGAGCCGCAAATATTTCCCCGGTAAAATGTTTGGCCAGACGGGCGGGGGGGGGGAACCGCAGGGAAGCAAGAAGGAAGGGAGGTCCTGGAGGAAAGGGAAAGGAGCCATCGGTTCGGAAACGGCGTGATAAGCTTCAGGCGCGGAACCAGGATTTTTCTATGGAGGAGGTTTTGCAAATATTTATGCCGAGTACTTACAGGGTCAAAGACGTTCTTGTTGCCTACCTTCTAGATTGTCTATCTGGTGAAGAAGGCAGACAGAAGAGGGGAAGAGTGGTTACTCCTGCACACCCCTCCACCTTAAAATCCACGTCCAACTTTTTGTTCGAATGCCGTGTGGTCCTCATCTGTTTTAGTGCGAACCCCATAGCCCGGTCGGTAACCGGATTCACGGCTTTCCAACGAATGCGGTGCAAACAATTTCAGTTCCTCGAAAAGGCGATAGTCAATTACTCTGAGCGAGGGCAAACTCATAGCGTAAACGAGTCCGCGTTTCCACGTACTTCTATAGGTCGAACGGGCAACCCGCTCTGCTACTGATAGTTCGAGTTTGATTAGCACCCCGTTTGACGAATACCACAAAACTACCCTTCAAGAAGCCTTTGCTCACGATTAAGGCAAACGTAGAGCAGAAATTTTCTCATGCATTTAGATGGAGGATAGCGGAGCGTAACACAATACACTACGATTGAATCCAGGCGTGGTAGACACTATGCCTGAAGAAAGGCGTAGAAAAAGTACACCGAAGTACACTCTAAATGTCTCATACTGCACCAACCTTATATGGTGGAAATTTTCTTCACACATACTGAATACAAAAGAAATGTAACAAAATATCCGCGAGGTGCAATGAATTTTCAAAGCTAAGTCACAAAAGTCAGCTGCACTTCCATAATGTAGAGAATGTTCATCCACGGTAAAAACGGTTCCTGGTTTTCCCAGGACAGGGACTCCCTGGAAATCACCTATGTCTTTACCCTACGCAGTAAATGTCTTACGGTGACGGGCTGCACCAACATAATATGGTGGAGATTTTCTCCATGATACCAACGAAGTTCGTCAAAATATCTATAAGGTCCAGTGAATTCTCAATGGTATGGTATGAAGCAGCTACACCACCATAATAATGGGACATTTTCACCTAATATGGAGAGTCTCGGGAGGATCTTCACTGTACAACATTTAGAGTGTAGGCCTCCTGAGGAAACCAGGAAACATTTTTATCGTAAGGAGCATCTTCTGCAGCAGACTTTAAGGGTGCACGTTTCGGTTCTAGCAGTGCTGTCGCGGCCGCCTGGCCGGGGCCTGGCCGGGGCTTCCGGGCCTGGGCCTCCGAGTCCGGCCGAAACTCGGGGCATTGGAGTCGGCGTGCGGCCGGCTGCGTGGCGCATGCACCGGATGGCACGTCGCGCGGCTCGCCGTGCGGCTCGTATTTCTCACGGGGACACATATGAGATTCCCTCCCCGGTGCGGCCGGCCTCGGCCAGCAGACTGATTCCGAGAGTCGCCTCCGTCGCTCTGTCTCTCTCGCACTCATGGGGCGCCTCCTAAAGGTGCGAGGGAGACAGAGCGACGAAGACGACTCTCGGAGTCAGTCCGCTGGCCGATTCAGAGCAGCGCTGTCTCTCTCGCACTCGTGCGGCATCCAGTGTAGGTGCGAGAGAGACAGAGCGACGATAGCGCAGTTCGGAACCAGCCCAGCGGCCGGGACTCGCAGACGTCGTCAGGGGCGCACAGTGGGCCAGAAGACCGGTGGAGGCGGACAAAACTCTAGGCGCGTTTTGAGCTCCAGAGTCGCTGAATAGGACTCGAACCGAACGTGTGACCCCACCAATGGACTGCTCTCCGAACGAGGAATCCATTGGTGGGGTCACACGTTCGGTTCCAGTCCCATTTAGCGACTCTGGAGCTCAAAACGCGTCTGGAGTTTTGGCCGCCTCCACCGGTCTTCTGGCCCACTGTGCGCCGGTGGCCTCAACTCTGCACTCGGCCGTAAACCGCGCCGATACACCGCGATGTGAGGCGCGCCAGACCAATCGCGGCGATACTCCGCGATATGAGCCCCGCCTCGCCGCCACACCGCAATATTAGAGAACGTGCATCGAAAAACAACAACAGCGAGGCGCGCTCTCCTGCTCCGCGTTTTTGCTTGTTTCTTGTTTGTGTTTTTGCTCGGCCAGACGCGCTATGCACTGCGAGGAATACGCAGGGAATGTCACTGCAGACTGACTCCGAGAGTCGTTGTTTCGTCGCTCTGTCTCTCTCGCACCTGTAGGGCGCTCCCATGAGTGCGAGAGGGACAGAGCGACGAAAACGACTCTCGGAATCAGTCTGCTGCAGCACACTGGAGGCAACTTGGGCGTCTCCGGCCCCCGTCAGTGCAGTGGGACAGCGTCTTTGTGGAGACGTCCCCGAGCGAGGAAATCGGTCCGCGAGTACGGCCCTGTCCAAAAGGCGCGGTATGCGCCCCCGCATACCTACACGGTAAAAGTGCCCCCTTAAAGAACCCAAAGGGGAGGCCCTGGTTACGTTTCTGAGGGTAAGAGCATTTTCAAAATTGTCCAAATATACATTGCTTTGCAGAAGTAGATTCGCTTCGACATGTCAAACATCAAATCACCATCTTGATCCGTGACCAAATCTCAACACATTGTAGGTTTAAATGGAACATGAAAAAGTTTTTGAAATTCAAATGTATTTAAGACGCAGTCCTTCCTCGATTTTTTGGAAATATTGAACTCCAAACGACTTTTACATTTCTCATCCAAAAGCTATGACAGTTTGCTCGTCTTGTCGGGGCGAATCCATATCTGTAGCAAAGATGTCACATTGGCCAGATTAACTCAAGAACCTCTGGAAAATGAACCGATTCTTAGTTGCAAATTTAAGAGATTGGGGATTAGTGGGGCTGATGCAACAAGCACGTCTTTGACCCCGTAAGTAGGCAAAAATCGTTCCCTTACCCCCTCCTTACAAAGATCCTAGCTCCACGCCTACCCTACCCTGGTCACTTTTACAGTGCACGCCGCGAGGCCGCGAGGCTCAGCGGAATGCTCGCGGGGCGCCGCCGCTCCGCTGCACCACTGGTAAAACGGAGCGTCCGCGACGCAGCGTCCTTGAGCCGAAAGCATGCGCTGACTCAAGGAAGGGGAGGAGGGGTGAGACTCAGCGAGAGATTACAGGGGCAAGGTGGGTGAGCGGAGACAACAACAGCAGCCTGTGCGCCACCGCCCGACACAAACATCGACGTACGGACACCGACATACAGGCGACACTGACGCGTGAGGAGCCCCTGCTCTCTCTCTCTCTCTCTCTCTCTCTCTCTCTCTCTCTCTCTCTCTCTCTCTCTCTCTCTCCACCTACATACACCTACACAAACCCACGCACACCTACACACACACACACACACACGCACACACGCACACCCACCCACACACCTACACAAACACACACGCACACACACAAACACACACACACACACAACCACACACTTCCGACCCGTTGCGGGCGACTAATCCGCACGCCTCCGCGAAGGCACGGCGCCGCACCGCGCAACACGTGTCCCACGTCAGCGGGCCAGTCACGCGTGCAATATTGTGACGAGATGTGACGAGAGTGGGGGCGCCGCACCGACGTTCCGAACGGCGTCCCGCCGACTGATTCCGAGAGTCGCGATCGTCTCTCTCTCTCTCTCTCTCTCTCTCTCTCTCTCTCTCCTCTCTCTCTCCCCTTTATTTCGGGGGCGTTCAGGCGGTTCAGGAACCAAGAAGGCCGAGGGTTCGTATTCGCGCGAGGCTGATTCCGAGTCCGAATAAGGTACGGTCCTCTCTTCGATCGCTGTCTATCTCTCGCTCTAATGGGGCATGCGGGCACGAGCGTGCGAGGGAGACAGAGAGCAGGACGCAGTGCGGAATTAGCCTGCCGGTAGCAGCAGAGCACCGCGATCTCCATTGACAGATTTATCACGACACCCATCGCCCACCAGCGAACTAGACGCGCGCACAGCGGGCCGGTTCCGAATAGCGCTTCGTCGCCCTGTCTCTCTCGCACTCATGGGACGTCGCGGCGGGGTGCGAGAGAGACAGAGCGACGAAAGAACTGTTCGGAATCAGACTGCACGCAGGGGCTGCGTTGGAAACACCGTGTACCACCAGTATATCCCTCTCTTTCACTCTCTCTCTCTCTCTCTCTCTCTCTCTCTCTCTCTCTCTCTCTCTCTCTCTCTCTCTCCACTGCAGGCGCATGCGTGGATCTAGTTGGGAAAAGGACTGCCCCTTGTGCGCTTCCTAAAAGGTACAAAAAGCCATTGACGGGCCCCTGAAGTGGCACAAGCACCTTCCCTAAAGAGCTTGACCCGACGAGAGCACCAAGTCCATACTTCCTCAAACAGCCTTGCCCCCACTGTGAGTAGGCACCAAGTGCCACTCCTTCCCCCTTAAAGGCAGCCTTTGACCCGCCACTGTGAGTAGGCACCAAGTGCCACTCCCCCCTCAAAGGCGCCTTTGACCGCCGTGAGTAGCACCAAGTGCCTCCTCCTCCCCTCAAAGGCAGCTCTTGACCCGCCCCTGTGGTAGGCACCAAGTGCCACTCCTCCCCCTCAAGGCAGCCTTTGACCCGCCACTGTGAGTAGGCACCAAGTGCCACTCCTCCCCCTCAAAGGCAGCCTTTGACCCGCCCCTGTGAGTAGGCACCAAGTGCCACTCCTCCCCCTCAAAGGCAGCCTTTGACCCGCCCCTGTGAGGAGCGAGAGAGTCGAACGGCGGGCGACGTTTTTCCGGACGCAGCACACTGTTCAATCAGGGACGCGACAACAATTAAGACGAGACACTCTGCCTAATGTCGTTGGCTTGATTGCCCGGGCAGCGCGGGTTGCAGCAGACTGATTCCGAGAGTCGTTTTCGTCGCTCTGTCTCTCTCGCACCTATAGAGGACGTCTCATGAGTGAGAGAGAGACAGAGCGACGAAAAAGACTCTCGGACTTAGTCCGCAGCCAGCGTGGCGCGGCGGGCGGCAAGTACAGTCCGCGACAAAAACTACTCCGTCTTCGGGCGGCCCAGTTGCCGGGGTAGTTCCCGGAGCGGGCCACGCTGTAGTAGTCAAATTCCGAGAGTCGTTTTCGTCGCTCTGTCTCTCTCGCACCTGCACGGGACACCCCACGAGTGCGAGGGAGACAGAGCGACAGCTCGCGGAATAAGGCTGCTGGGGGTACAGGCACAGCAATTAACAGGTTTTCACTGCAATGAGCCTGCCACTGGCCGCCAGCCGGCTCGCTGCCGCTTTGCCCGGGCTTACGCGCGGTAATGCCGTAGAGTGCTCTCCCTCCCCCTCCCCTCCCTTCGCCACAGCGCCACCCTGGACATGACGGAGCGGCCGCCGTCATCTCGCCGACCAGGCGGCCACACTGTACAGTGCGAGCGTCCTTTTCGTCTGTCTCTCTCGCACTCATGGGACGGCCCGCGTAGGTGCACGGCAAAAGTACCGCCTGGGATTCCCAGGCGGTGCCTGGAAAATAGGCCCTTTTCCCCATGATGCGTCTGGGAATCCCAGGCGGTACTTTTGCCGTGTGGGAGAGAGACAAACAGACATGGTTTTTAGAAGAAAAAAATAAAAACATGAAAAAAAACGAAACAATTTTCTACAAAAGGGTAAAAATTTTCACTTATTTGATCCAAAGAGGTCAATACTCTGAGAGTATAGCCTCGTTGACCTGCTTCGTGGGTGGGGAGGGCAGTCGTCGCCACTTTTATTTCGGTCGATTTAAATATTTTTTGTACAGTGTGCACGACGTCTAAAGTCACGCGCGATACGGTGCGGTGGCCAGAGGTCCGCTTTACAGGTAGATCAGAGGCCAGGCATGTAAAATAGGTATGTAAATGCGAACGATGCTCCACTGCCGTCCAAAGTGTATGGGCCAGACGATGATCTCAGCTGAGGGCAGCCAGCGCGTGCCAGGCGCGGATCAAGTGATGGGTAAAGGGTCAATTGACCTTCCTTGGCCCCTAGATAGCCGCCAGAACGGTAGGCAAAAAGCCACATTTTGCCCTTCACTGCAAGAAAAAGTGTGAATAGCACAACAAATGTACAACAAATACTGTACAATAAAAGTACAACAGGGATTGTAGAAAGTACAACGAGAATTGTACAAACCACAACGAGGCCGGGACCGCCCAGCACTCGTCATGCCGGTTCCATTGTACTTTGTACAACAATTGTTGTACTTTGAAAGTACAACAAAAACCTGATAAAAAAATTTGCCAGAAATTTGTGTACTTTTGTTGTGGTTTTTTCCTGCAGTGATTGGAAGTAGTCAAAAAGTGCTACTTTGCCCCTTCTTCGAGCCGGGCTTGGATCCGATGCGCTCTGAGCAAGACACTGAGACACTGCAGGCGAAACGTTTTCGACGCGTCGTAGTTATTTTGGCCCACCTGAGCGTAAACAGGACCTACACTGCACTGCCCGATGGTTCTTCCGACGCCGCGCGTCCTGCCAGCCAGGCGGCGTGGGTTCGAGCCCCGCCACCGGCGCGAGCGTCCAAAGTGTTTCATAATTGTGCCCCATTGGCGGGTCGCTCGCGATCATGATTTACTCATCCCAGATTGACGGGTAATATCGGCCGTGCGTGCACCGAGGCCGGCAGGCTTACTCCGAGCTCCCGTCTCTCTCGCACTCACGGCGCGTCCCGCGGGGGTGCGAGAGAGACGGAGCGACGCTCGGAAACAGCCGGCAGCCCCGCGCTCATGCTAACAGATGAGTTCGGCGAAGCGGGGCGGACGTGTACGACGGCCGGCCGGGGCGTTGGGCAGCACGCAGCGCGGCGCAGCGCGACGCGGCGACCGATTTTCCCGATTTCGCGGGGCGACACGGCTGCCTCACTTTCCCACGGTGTAGGCGCAACCGCCACCGGCTGCAGCAGCAGACGGATTCCGAGAGTCGTCTTCGTCGCTCTGTCTCTCTCGCACTCAAGGGGCGTCGCCTACAGGTGCAGAGCGACGACTGTCACTCTCGGAATCAGTCTGCGGCTGCAGCGGCGGCTGAGCGTTTCAGAGGGTCAGTTTGTTGCTGTCTCTCTCGCACTCTTATGGGCAACCCCTCGGGTGCGAGAGACAGAGCGACTCTTCTGAATCACTCCACGGAAGGCTGATTCCGAAGGATCGTACCTTCGCTTTGTCTCTCTCGCACCCCAACGTGACGCTCCATGAGTGTGAGAGAGACAGAGCGACGAAACGATCCGTCGGAATCAGTCTGCAGTCGCAGCTGCACAGTGGACCAGAAGACCGGTGGAGGCGGCCAAAACTCTAGACGCGTTTTGAGCTCCAGAGTCGCTAAATGAGACTCAGACCAAACGTGTGACCCCACCAATGGATTGCTCTCCGAACGAGGAATCAATCCATTGGTGGGGTCACACGTTCGGTTCGAGTCCCGTTTAGCGACTCTGGAGCTCAAAACGCGTCTAGACTTTTGGCCGCCTCCAACGGTCCTCTGGCCCACTGTGAGCTGCAGCCACAGGTAGGGCACCGGAACCGAACGCGCAACGTTTTCCGCTCGTATGAAAATCCTCGGTCCGGAAGACGAGCCATCGCTCCGTCCGTCAGCCCGTCGGCGTGCTTGGCGTGCTGCAGCAGCGAAGGGCGCGAATCCGGGGCTGATCGGTACCAACCTGATGGATGGTTCGCGAAGCGATCCAAGCGAGCCAAGCGGCCCGGATACTTTTCCGCCGGAGCGGCCACGCTCCGTGGCGGTGGTAGTTCCCAGTGCAGGGGGCACACGCACTCACACACTGACACTGACGCACTCACACACTGGCACTGAAACACACACACACGCGCGCGCGGGGGCGGGTACACTGACGGGGCGGTACAGCGGGGCCCGAAGGGGAACCACCTGCTATCGGAAAACAGCTCGCGGAGCACCGGCGGGAAGGCGACGCGGCACTGCGGGCGCGGTGCGCAGTCTCTCACGGCGTCGCGGCGACTGTGACCGCGCCGCGCGCCGCCGCCGCCGCCCGCCGCGCCGGCCGCCCGGGCGACCGCTCGGCTCGCCGCCCGACGCGTCCCGACGCCGCCGAGCCTACCCCCTCCACCCCGAGCGCGGCCCCGGCCGCCTCGGCTCGCCTCGCCCCGTACGCACCCCGGCCGATGTGTGATCCGAAGCATCGGCATTCGGTTCCGGTGCCTTCCGGTGCGTCTGGGCGCAACGCGCACCGACTTATCTGCAGACTGATACCGACACCGAGAGTCGTTTTCGTCGCTCTCTCTCTCGCACCTGTACGGGACGCCCCGTGAGTGCGAGAGAGACAGAGCGACGAAATCGACTCTCGGAATCAGGCGGCTGTCTGGGGGTGGGAAGCGACCAAACTCCAGCCAAATTTGTACACCAAAATTCATCAAACTTGTAAAATTCACTGAAACTCATCAAAATTCATCGAAATCCGATTGGAATTCATCAAAATTTGACTGAAATTCATAGAATTTTGGCTGAAATTCTTCGAAACTTGACTGAAATACATCGGATTTCGACTGAAATTCATTGGATTCGTACACCGAAATGCAGTGATTTCCCCTTGGAAGCGACCACCGGCGGGCAGGGAGTCATGGATCGAAGTGGGTACCGGCCGCCGGCGTCGAACCCGGGACCTTTCAATCGCCACGTCGGTGCCTCAGCCAACTGCGCCACGCGGTGGCAGGCGTCGATGCCGGCGGCGGGACGCAAGCACACACAGGGCTTTGAACTCAACTAATCGGCGTATGGGGATTAATGAAAGGAAGTTGGCCGGCGTCACAACAGGGGAGAGCCGCCCCTTCCCCCGGCTAAGTCCCCTCCAGCTTGACCGGGCGTGCCTTTTGTTCGCGTCCATTGACTTGTATTGTCCTCAAATTCGCGGCCCAGACCCGCGGCAGGCCTACATTTCCCTCATTCTACGGATTTATCCGAATTTTTTGCCCCCCTCCCCCTAAAGTAAGGAAAGGGTCCATCCATTCTAAAATCGCGACTTGCGCGCGTGGCGGTCCCCCCCCCCTCTCCTTTTGCCCAGCTTCCCCCTCCCCCTTTTCACCTTTTCTTCTTTTGTCACTTCGCTGACTCCACGCCTCTCGAGTCCATATTTCTCTCCCCCTCGCCGGGCCACCGGGCCATGGGATTGGCATTACTGCAGAGAAGGGCTTCGCTTTGCTTCAGAACTTTAGGGACTTGATCGTCACCTCCAGCGCCCCTTACAGTGGCGTGCCGCGATGCCGCCACCGTGTCACTGGCGGATCCAGGGGCAGTCTACGAAAGGGGGGGGGGATGGCAGATTTGCACTTTTTGCTTACTTACCGGGACGGAATATGGTCTTTTGCCTACCTTTCAGGCGAACGGCCATGAGGGGGGACCCCTTCACACACACACACACACACACACACACACACACACACACACACACGTATCTTCGCCTGAACCGTGTGCGCGGCGCCTGGATTCAATACTACTCTACAACCTTCAAAGTTCTATGGTTCGGTACTCCGACGGTGAAGGACGCCCGGACTGAAAACAGACCTTGCCGCGTGAAAAATGAAAGTAAAAATAAAACCAGCTATCGCTTCCTCCGCGTTAACAAGGATGACATTCACTTTCGAGTGGTGCCGCAGTGCCGCAGTGTATCGGCGGCAGAGTGATTCCGAGAGTCGTTGTCGTCGCTCTGTCTCTCTCGCACTCACGAGGCGCCCCGCATAGGTGCGAGAGAGACGCGGAGCGACGTCAACGACTCTCGGAATCAGTCTGCTGGCCTGCATTGGCGGCGCATCAGGGACCGCCACGCCTTTCATGATTGATTCAAAGGGGCGCCGACGAGCGAGCCGACGGGCACCAAAGAAGTCGAAATGGGCTCCAGCTCGACCAAAGGGCACTACGCGGCGCGCAGCGTGGCGCGGCACGGCAGGGCACGGCGTGGCACGGCTGCATTGTCCATCGACCGATACAAGGGGCCGCGGCGCCACGGCCAGCACGGCCAGCATGGCCAGCAGCAACGAACGAGTCCTCCGAGGCGACGACCGCGATCCGAAAATGGGGTCGCATCCCGTCGGAGCGGTTCATATAATTCCAGCTTCAACGCGCTAGCTCGCTCGTCGACCTCTTATATTTCGTAAAGCGTTCAAAAAAGACCGGTGCGAGAGCAGCAGCCTTAGTGATAATAGAGCAGCGGTCATCACTAGAGTTGCCACAGCAGCCCGGATCAATTCAGTTAACAAGAGGAATATAAAGTTTGAGAGACAAGAGCAGGAAATTTAAGGTGGTGTTTTCGAGCTCACTTTCGAGTGAAGACAAATAGTCCAACCTGTTTTAACGCTCGTGGACAATGCAGGTCATTTAAACAGCATTTTCGGCCATGATGGGGACAGCGCAGGACAGAGCTTGCTGCTTCGATTCCCCGTCAAAAGGGCGCCAGAAAGGGTTGGCCAGGAAGGGCGGTGCGCCCTGCCCTGCCATGCCTTGCCACGCCATGTCATGCCCTGCCCTGCCCTGGCGGGGCTCCGTTGTAAATCATGGGGACACATCTGGGGCAGCGCGGTGGAGAAATGGGTGCAGAGTGGAGATCCCACGGATAGAACCGGACAGGACGAGGAAGAAGGCGAGGGGCTTGTTTGCTAGTGGATTGGACAGCGAGGTGTCCAGGCGGCCGAGGCGGCGCGGCGAGGACACTGCAGGGACGACCCTCGGGCCGCCATTACCCCAGCAGGGCTGCCAGCAGTGCTGCCAGCAGTGCTGCCAACAAGCAACAAGCGACAAGGGGTGCCAGCTCAACATGAGCACCCTTACTCGCTTTTTGTTTTGTTTTCGGTTGCCTCGGCCCTGGTCGGTATAAGTAGTGGCTGCTGTGGTATTTCGCACGGCAAGTGTCGCGCCCCTGCCCTGATTCTAAAATCTTACTTCTTTCACTTAGTGCTTACACCGTGAAAAAAAATCTCCGCGAAGCTGCATAGAAAATTTAGTTACTGCATACTGTGCACCCCGAAAAAAGTATTGGCAGAGAAACCTTTGTGAGTTCGTCAATTATCTGCGTAATTTATGAAGATTATTCACATTCTTCATCAATTTACGAAGAATCGAAACCTGAAGAAAGAACCCGGGAAGGAACCTCCAGCAACATTTATTTTCATTGGTACCTTCGTAAGTTCCTCGTTTGTTTCGTGCAGTGTTTCCTTTAAATCGTTCCCTTTTCTTGAAGAAGAGCTCTTAAAAAGCTGACATAGTATGACAGAGTATACTCTGTTTCCCGGGGCAGAACACCTGCCACGTCGTAGCTGTTTGAAAAATAAATGAGTTGCTGCTGTCCGTGGTAATAACTGCATTGTATTATGATTATTCGATTCGATTTGGTTATTCACAAATCAGCCGCATTGTCCACGTATCACTTGCTGCACAGGTGGGTTCAAACCATTCCTATTCTTGATTGCACGTCATCCGAACAACAGCGACTGCGCACGACAGAATGCGTGCAGCAGGACAGCAAGACACGTAATTTTCATCTGACTCGTCCAACTCGGCACGGCACGCGCTTGAGCGTCCTAGACCGTATTCTTCTTCTTTCGGGTTGCCGAGTTTTGTGACGAACCGAACGGATTGGATCATTTATGCATTCAGCTCTTGATGGAGTATAATCTCTTGAGCCAGAGTGGCTGAATAAGACATCTCCCGGAGGGGGCGGCGAGGCACGGGCGTGGGCACTGGACGAAGCAAGGATGGAAAGCCACTAAGAGCCTGTCCACGCTGCCCGAACCATACTCTCAACAACACTCGAAATTTTTCACTATAGTGAAAAGTTTGTATACAAAGCAAAATTTAAGAGCAGCGCTGAATTTTAAATAAAACTACGACATAGGTTTAACTGTGCTTGAGTATTCCTGCGATTAACATAGCTGACCTAGAACTACTACTTCCATGACTTAAACTGACCCTCAGGAAGGGTGAACGCACCGCAACCAGCAGCAACCAGCGGTCATCATTTGTGTGCAACGGCGTGTGCACTTTCCAATGTTTTCATTTTTTTTCTGCAGTGTAGCTAACTACGCTGCGCGTGCCACCACCCCCACCTTTCGCCTTTCTCCGCGCACTTTAGCTTCGCAGAAGTCGTTCCTCCCTTATCTCAATCGGCGTTTAATTGAAGTGAAATGTTATTCCAGGAACCGCCCTCGCCACCATTTATTTCATTTATTTCGTTTATTCCGGACAGGAGTGCACGGGGGCCCAGGAAAGAACCGGACTATCTGAGTAAGTCCTGCTGCATCGCCCTGACCTTTTCACCTCGGACATGAAATCAACAACAAAAACAAGCAGTCAGGGCAAGGAGGACGAGCAGTGCAGGAGCTGGAACCCCTGCCTGATGCTGTACCATCACTGTCACAGGACAAAAGGATCGCTACTCCACGCGGAAGAGCCTTCCGATAGTTTCCACGGACAATCTCCACGCGTGGGGTATTGGCAGCAGGGTCATTTATTTTTCCACTGATAGTGTTACATAGTGATTAGATCAAAGATCGAATAAGCGATGTGCGAGGCGCGGCGAGGCGTGGGGTGGCGGTGCGGCGGCCTCGTTCAACAATAAAGTCAATGGAGCAGAACAACATTCCACGCGGGGTGGTGTTGGTTCGTATGGCGGTAGAGAAAAGTCCTCCCAACTCGCTGTAACCACAGACACACATTCGCTGGCTTCTAGCGGGCGAATCGTACATATTGACTCAGCAACAAGGAAAACCCTATGCCGTGTCACTGACGCTGCGCATTTTTAATGGCGGACAAATCCAAACAAAAAAAGGCAGAGTGCCAAGCACGGCAACAGGAAAAACGGATGTTTCTAGCGACAGGCTGGCGGACGCTAGTAGAAAAGAGCACAGAAGAAGTAGAGAACATGTCTGGCCTAATTTTTTTACCATACCTTGCCAACGAACGGTTCCGTGTTTTACGTACCAGATCACACGACATGATTGTGGGGACTACGAAGGACCAATACGGTAGATGCGTACTTCTTTTTCTTTGCCCTATTTTCCTCTACATTTTCTTACCAAACAAGGATTTTTTTTGTTGTGGACGATGGGTTTTTGGATGTCCGAGGGGGCCTTCGTGTCCCTTTACGGCCCCCTTCAGGGCCCCTTCAGGGCCCCTTTCCCTCCATTTGTCATATCAGCTGGTCAGACGGTCGGCGCGCTGCGATGGCCACGCCGATGGCCACGCCAAGCCAAAGGGACGTTACGTTGTCTGGGTCAGGAACCCCGAAAGAATCGATGCCAACGAACGACCGAGACTCACTGTCGAAGGACAATTTTCTTTCCCAACAGGAGACAATTCAGTGCATTGCATACCAAATCTGATGACAAGACTGTAACTAGCCAGTAACAAATTGGTCACTGGCTGGTTACTTTGTCGCTTAATTAAATGAAGCAAAAAATTTCCAGTTGGCAACAGAATTCACTGTGAAACTACGAGTGGAGAATTCCACACTTGAAAATACAGTCAGGGATTTGCAGTCTCCACGATTGGAAGTGCACATTTTTCAGTCTTCACACTTCAAGGATGCAGTTCTTCACGTTCGCACCATGCCGAGAGATAGGTGCTCTGTGAGATACTCCGTACTCCGCACTTGAAGTGTTGTACCGCACACCAGAAGTATAGGGAGACTGCAAACTCCACACGTCCAAGACTTGATTAGTGTGTGCCGTTGCGCCGCGGGCTCATACCGTCTCCTCTCGCGAATGCTAACTCTTCCGGGCTGGAATAACGCCGGGCTTTCACCCCGTAATACACGCTCGCCGGATGGATTCAGCTTCGGGACGAATCAGCCCCGCCGACGAGATGATCGAGTAGGAAGGAGGATGTTTCCCTGGAGTGCGAGCCGTGACCCGATTGGCTGCCGCTCGCTCGAGGGAATTCCCGCCGTTTTTGCAGTGCGCGCTTAGCATGCGCAGCGCGCCGCGGTCTTTGATCTAGCGGAGCAGCGGAAAGACGCAGCGGATGGCCCACTGGCAGAGCCACTGGCAAGGGACCGGCAGAGTGCACAAAGCACTTCCGGGTCCAATCGGAAAGAGCAGGCCACTGCTACTCGTTCGAGGTGACGAGGCAATAGAGAAGCCGTCGTAGCGTCCTGCAGGACTGCACTAGAATCCTGCAGGACTTCACTAGAATCCTGCAGGACTGCACTAGAATTCTTCAAAACTGCACCAGAGTTCTGTAGAACGAAAATAGAGTCATGCAGGCACTTGAATCCTTGCAGAAAGAAAAAAGAGACCTGCAGGCACTTGAATCCTTGCAGAAAGAAAATAGAGTCCTGCAGGCACTTGAATCCTTGCAGAAAGAAAAAATAGAGTCCTGCAGGCACTTGAATCCTTGCAGAAAGAAAATAGAGTCCTGCAGAACTGCACTAGAATCCTTGCAGAAAGACATTAGAATCCTGCAGAACGATACTAGAATCCTGCCGAAGCCTACTTGAATCCTATACAGAACTACATTATGAACCCTGGAGAACCACACAAGGGTTCTGCAAAACATAAACCCAGCAGAACGACACGAGAATCCAACAGATTTCCGTTTTCCAGCAGAAGAAAGACACTAGGATCCTGCAAGACGACATGAGAGTCCTGCAGAAATGCACTAGAACTGCGCGAGGCTCTCGGAGTATCGGAAACTCTGTCCGACAAAACAGAGAGCGAGCAGCTTCTTTGAAGATAATTAGTCGATCGAGCGAAAACAAGAGACTGTCGGCGAGAGGGTGAGAACTCAGCCAGAAGGACTGTAAACACTGCATTCCAGCAAGGACCGTGGTCCTGGAGTCCCGTGGAAGGGAGTGAATAAAAATCACTCGCACCTATTCTGTGCACACTCGAGGCAAGGAGGGTGCGCTTGCGCTCGCAGCCTCGTTTTCGCCTTGCAAAGTGAAAAACATTTTCGCGCCGCGTCTCCTCCCGGGCAGGGCGCTCTCGCATTGGAGAGACGGGTCTCCGTGAGAATTACCATGGCCTCTGTGTGTGTGTGTGTGGTATGGGTGGGTAGTCTCTCTCTCTCTCTCTCTCTCTCTCTCCGCGTGTGTGTCTGTGTCTGTGTGTTCGTGTGACAGAGAGCGTATGAGCGCACGCGCGTGAGCGTGATTGAGTTTAAGAGGAAAAGCGGGGCGCACACGCGGGCGCTGAGCGTGTCGAGTGCGGTGTGGATGCGGCCTCCACCTGTTAGAAATGCGAACACACACACACACACATTTTTTTTTGATTCGGTGCGTCGCTACCGGTGCGGGCCGCTGACAGCTTTGGCACGGCTGCGGAGAGACAGGGATAGAGAGATGCGCAGAGAGAGAGAGAGAGAGAGAGAGAGAGAGAGAGAGAGAGAGAGAGAGCACAGAGACCACGGAACGGACAGTTGACTGCAGAGCGGCGGCCCTCGCCGGGAAGGCCTTTCTAAGTCCGGAGCATGCTTTGTGCCCCTGCACAGGCAGGTTTCTCCGGAAGCGGTCGTCGGGAGGGTGGGAGAGGGGGCACGGCTAGGGCAGGGTGAGGTTGGGGCAGGGAGACCGCGTTTCCTGCAGTCGCCCGAAGGCAGCGCGGAGCCGAGCCAACCTAGACCCGGCAAAGCGCAGACAGCCGTTCGGTCCGCCTTCCCACTGGGAATCAAGCAAGGATTCATAATCAGGGATGGATTTTGGGCGAGGGAGAGTTCCCTACACTCTTAATCTTGTACAGTGAAGATTCTTCATATTATGGAGAAAATGTTCCGTATCATAGTGGTGCAGCTGACTGCGTAACATACCATCGAGAATTCACTGTCCCTTATAGATATTTTGACGAATTTCGTTGGTATTATGGAGAAAATCTCCACCATAATATGTTGGTGCGGCCTTTCGCCGTAAGACATTTACAGTGTACCTCTCGGGAAGGATTGTTTAGTACTCAAATTCGGGCAAAGGGTGGACGAATACTACAATTACCTTCAAACCAAGTGGTATTCCTACGTATTCTTTTGGACGAGACTGACGTGATTCAAATGAGGGTCATTCCGTCCTTCACCAAAATCTGTGCTTGGCGCTCACTTGGGCTTGCAGAGTGGTGAAAACGATACTGAATTACGCTGCTAGGGCGGAGGAAAGCGATGAAGAAGGAACTGGAGTGAATCGTGTGACGAAGTCACAGTGCCAGTGACAAGCTGGTCGAGTAAGAGAGAAGTGATCGCAGGGTGACTGAAGAGTGAAAAGGGGCGAGAGTGACAAGTGCCAGTGACGAGCTGTGGGAGTGAGAAAAGTGAAAGGGGTGGAGTGACAGTGTCAGTGACGAGCTGCTGGAGTGAGAAAAGTGATTGCGGAGTGACTGGAGTGAGAAAAGGGCCGGAGTGGCCCCAGTCCAGTTTCCGGCACGAGAGCCAAGGTCGCTGGAGGCCGCCCGGCGTCATTAGTGGTTTCTGCCCGTCCGCCGGGCTGCTGCGGACTCATTCCGAGAGTCGTCTTCGTCGCTCTGTCTCTCTCGCACTCATGCGGCGTCCCGTAAAGGTGCGAGAGAGACAGAGCGACGAAGACGACTCTCGGAATCAGGCTAGTGGCGGGCCTGCCTACGCCGCCGGGCCGGGCCTGGCCCTTGCCTGGCCCTGCCGGGGTGCCGTCCAGAGACTTGCCTGAAGAGCAGAGGGTCAGGAAACGGTTTGCATAGTAAGAAGTGCAGGCCGGGCGCCATAATTTAGGCCCTCATCCCGCTTTATTGCCCGATGGGGGCAAAAGTGCAACCCGAGCAGATTAGGCAAATCCCTTCAAGTCGTTTACGGCCGCTAAATCTCATACATCAGCGCGAGTTTTGCTCTATATAACTTTGCTTCACGCCGCCGCGCTGCCGCCACCGATCCGACGGTCCTCTCGCTGGAGTCGCTCTCCACAGAGGCCTTTTATTTTTGTTTTTTTCGGTATTATGTGGAAACGTCACCGCGGACACTGGCTGGGATGGCTGCATGGCCTCGGAGAGATATGGTGGCAGTCTCGCCGCAATAAATATACCAATGAGGTCGCGGCAGGGCGCGCCGCGGGGCGTTCCGCACGGCGAGGCGTTCCACAGGGCGTTCCGCGCAGCGAGGCGTTCCACAGGGCGTTCCACACGGCGAGGCGTTCCACAGGGCGTTCCGCGCAGCGAGGCGTTCCACAGGGCGTTCCCCGCAGCGAGGCGTTCCACAGGGCGTTCCGCGCAGCGAGGCGTTCCACAGGGCGTTCCACACGGCGAGGCGTTCCACAGGGCGTTCCTCTCAGCGAGGCGTTCCACAGGGCGTTCCGCGCAGCGAGGCGTTCCACAGGGCGTTCCACGTGGCGAGGCGTTCCACAGGGCGTTCCACGCAGCGAGGCGTTCCACAGGGCGTTCCGCGCAGCGAGGCGTTCCACAGGGCGTTCCACGTGGCGAGGCGTTCCACAGGGCGTTCCACGCAGCGAGGCGTTCCACAGGGCGTTCCGCGCAGCGAGGCGTTCCACAGGGCGTTCCACACGGCGAGGCGTTCCACAGGGCGTTCCTCTCAGCGAGGCGTTCCACAGGGCGTTCCGCGCAGCGAGGCGTTCCACAGGGCGTTCCACGTGGCGAGGCGTTCCACAGGGCGTTCCACGCAGCGAGGCGTTCCACAGGGCGTTCCGCGCAGCGAGGCGTTCCACAGGGCGTTCCGCGCAGCGAGGCGTTCCACAGGGTTTTCTGCGGGGCGTTCCACGTGGAGAGCCTGCCGCAGGGCGTTCCACGGGAGGAGCCTGCCGCGGGGCGTACCAGGGGCGTTCTACGAGGAGGGGCGTTCTACGAGGGGAGGCATTCCGTGAGGAAAGGCTTTGGGGGGGGGGGGCTGTCCCGAGGAGTTCCGCGGGGCGTTCCACGGGGCGTTCCGCGGGGCGTTCCACGGGGCGTTCCGCGGGGTGTTCCAAGGGGCGTTCCGCCGTGAGCTAGAAGTGGCCTACAACACATTAGTCAGGCATGGGGCGGGGCGGTGACCTTGCGGATCCAGAAAGGGACTTTATTCCATTGTTTGCCCCGCCTTTTTCGTCTCCCTTCCTTCGGAACAGATCCTGTTCTGCTCCAGCAAATGGAGGTCGGCGAAAAAGCGGGAGGTGCGCTGCAGCGCTGCCGACGCCTCGCGGTAGCGGTACCGCCGGGAGTTGAACCCAAGCCAGGCGAGAGAGACGAGTCGCGCCCGAACTGATCCGCAGTAGTGGCGGCTGCAGCCCGAGTCGCCTTCGTCGCTCTGTCTCTCTCGCACTCGCCTGCCGTTCCCTATGGGTGCGAGAGAGACAGAGCGACAGAGCGCGCGCGGGCGCAGGAAGTCGTAGAGCAGACGCCACTACACGAGGCGACCGCCCGACCGCCGGGCGATGGGCGATGGCCCCCGATCGTAAACAGAGCCGGGACGGGCGGGACGGGCCGCGCAAGCTGCCCGTCTTGAATCAACTACCGCGAACCACCCCTTTACGGCCATCATAGCGGACAAAGTTTTTGGACCTGCCCGACGCCGCGGCGGTTAGGGCGCTCTTGCTCCGCAGACTGACTCCGAGAGTCGTTTTCGTCGCTCTGTCTCTCTCACACTCATGGGCGTCCCCTGAAGGTGCGAGAGAGACAGAGCGGCGAACACGACGCTCGGAATCAGTCTGCTGGCCGTGCGTTGCCGGGGCGCTAACGGGCGAAAACGGCACTGCAGGTGCTCGCCGCGCCGCACGCTTTAAAGTCCCCAAAGTCCCTCATGCAGGACGGCCAACTTTCTGATGCCCTCGCGCCCTGCGCGTCAAAGACGTCCAAGTTTGGCGCACCTCGTCGTCGAGGCCGTCCTCTTGAAGGTCGCCGTCAAACGGCCACAACTGCACAGGGAATCCTTCACAGTTACAGCCTTTTTTCGCGAGGCACGTCGCTTGCCCTTAACCTGCACGCTGATTCCCAGCGGTGCCTCGTCGCTCTGTCTCTCTCGCACCCATCGGGCACGTCGTAGGGGTGCGAGAGAGACGGAGGCGCCGCTCGGAATCGGCCTGCTGGAACCGAAAAAACGGTCGCGAACGAGTTCAAAAGGTGAGTCAACAGAGAAACACGGGAGCGAGAGAGAGAGAGAGAGAGAGAGAGAGAGAGAGAGAGAGAGAGAGAGAGAGAGAGAGGGAGAGAGAGAGAGAGAGAGAGAGAGAGAGAGAGAGAGGGAGCAAGCCGTCGAGCCGTCCGTGCGTACTCGGCATAAATCACTTTCCTCTCTCTTTCCAGGGATTGAAGGCTTCCCTCTTTTCGCGGGACGCACTTCCCTGCTTCCCCGCTTTTCCGCTTTCCTCAACAAACTGCCGCATCGCGTCATGGCGCCGCACGCGCCGAGTCGCGAGGAGTCGCCGAAGAAGCCACGCAGCGGGCGTAACGTGAACGGCAGGCTGATTCCGAGGGTCGTCGTCGTCGCTCTGTCTCTCTCGCACTCGTGGGGCGAGCCGTGAAGGTGCGCGAGAGACAGAGCGACGAAAACGACTCTCGGAATCAGTCTGCTGCCGGCCGGGGGTCGTCAAGGTGGAGCAGTCAATATTTATCGAGTGACTCTGTGTCGCCCGCTCGCGGACTGTCACGTCGTCCGTCCAGAGGAAAATAAATTTCCATCGAATTTACGATAACCGCCGAAAGACTTTTCCGCACATTATTCAGACATTCCGTGTCGCGAGCGCGGTGAATGTGAATGTGTGTCCCGCGACTCGCTGTCCGTCTCTCTCGCACCGCGGCCAGGTCGCCGCACGAGTGCGAGAGAGACAGAGCGACGCCGCTTCGGAACGAGGCCGCAGGGGTTGCTGGCGCTGGCACCGGGCCTATCTGCGGACTGACTCCGAGGGCTGCTTTCATGGCTCTGTCTCTCTCGCATTCATGGGGCGTCCTCTACAGGCGCGAGAGAGACAGCGACGAAAACGACTCTCGGAATGAGCCTGCTGTAGCGAAGTAAGCGGACCGGCGTCACACTGGTTACTACACTACAAGGCTCCCCCGCCCGCTCCTATGGCCTGCGGGCTGAGTCTGTCTCTCTCGCACTCGCACGGAGCGCCCCGTAAGTGCGAGAGAGAGAGTGAGAGAGACTGCTGCTTGTAAGCCCTCCCGGCCGGCCAGGCGCCTCGAAGCGCCTTGGGGTAGGCCAGCCCGCCGGACACCCCCACCCACCTCGTGGCCTAGGCTCGGTCTGGAAGGCGCGCCTAGGACTTACAGTGATAGCGCCACCGTGGCACAGGCTCCGCGCGCCTTCTGTATTTCGACACCCACCAGCAAAAGTCTGCTATCCGTGCGAGGCTAAAACATAAGCCGCTATCTGCGAGCGAACGATTCTAAAGCCGCCATCTGCGCCGGACCAAAATAAAAGCCGCTAACCAACTTTCCGTATAGGTTAGGGTTGACATAAACATAGCAAATTACTAATTAACCATTCGGACAATGTTTCTGGGCCGTGGCAAAGTTACTCTGACAAACTTTAGTAACTAACTGGTAAAAGTTTGATAGCGATGTCTGCATTAGTTCTTAAACTATATAGAGTCAAAGTCGCGAGGTGGGAAAAGCAGATAGCGGCTTTTATTTTGGTCCGGCGCAGATGGCGGCTTTAGAATCGTTCGCACGCAGATAGCGGCTTATGTTTTAGCCTCGCACAGATAGCAGACTTTTGCTGGGGGGTGTCGATTTTCCTTTATTCCTTGACCCTGTTCGGCTGTTTTTGAACAAATGTACCGTCGACGTCATGTTCGTGAAAATGTGAATTTTGTCACGTTCCATTGAACACGATGTCACATCCGTTAAGGGTCAACAATCAAATCAATGTGAAGACACAAAATTCACACGCTCCCTATGACGTCACATTCATTGAATAACAGTGGGGACTTCGACGACTTCGATGGTGGCCAAAACGCTGGACCTAACGTCCCGTAACCACCGCAATTATTGACCTGACACACTCGAAAAACGAGAAAAAAGACCCCGCTCTCGGTCGTCAATAACCGCCGGAGCCATCATCTTCTTCGCCTCTGCGGTGGTTCTCGTGCCGTGCCGTGGCGTGGCGTGCCGTGGCGTGCCGTGCCGTGACGCACCTGACGCAAATTGCACCGATGCTGGTGAATAATGGGCAGACTATCTCCCGAGCCCCCCGAGTCGAGGTGGAACAGAAGTCAACTGGCCCACCGTCTTTGATGTCCTGTATGACGGGCATGCTCAGCTGACACAACTACACCACTGTAGACACGAGTCCAGCTCCACATGCCTACTGAGAACACTCCAATCCCATACACGAGAATGGCTTTGCCTCCAAACGAGGGTTCGGTCGGTATGTGCGCTCGATTTGAGTCAAGCTTGATTAGACCCGAGTGTCCAGTCTGGGTGCAGCTAAACAGGTCCTCTATGCTCCACGCAAAGCGTCGCCCTTGGCAACGTCTGTAAGTGAAGCCACGGCTTCCGACTGATTCCGAGAGTCGTTTTCGTCGCTCTGTCTCTCTCGCACTCATGGAGCGCCCCCTGTAAGTGCGAGAGAGACAGAGCGACGCACAGTGGGCCAGATTACTGGCTCCGGTGGTCGTAGACGCGTAT
Organism: Thrips palmi; assembly: GCF_012932325.1. Lineage (NCBI taxonomy): Eukaryota > Metazoa > Arthropoda > Insecta > Thysanoptera > Thripidae > Thrips > Thrips palmi. The sequence goes on from NW_023144626.1 coordinate 787,260, forward strand.
TGAGCTCCAGAGTCGCTAAACAGGACTCGAACCGAATGTGTGACCCCACCAATGATGGACTCCTCGTTCGAAGAGCAATCCAGTGAGGTCACATGTTCGGTTCGAGTCCCATTTAGCGATTTTGGAGCTCAAAACGCGTCTAGAGTTTTGGCCGGCTGCTCCGGTCTTCTGGCCCACTGTGCGACGGGACCGACTCTCGGAAACAGTCGGCAGGCGAGCCCACTCACTCTCGCGCAAGCCGAGCGTCGATGGGCCAACATGGCCGGACGTCGCCCAGGTCGCCCGGCCCACCTCTCTCCTAGTGCACCGTGCACGTCCGTGGGGTGCCATGCTGTTTGCTGTCTGTCTGGCCATTGTCTTGGCATTATACTTCACGTCCACTCCGCTCCCCATCGAAATGCCCCATGCCTCTTCCCATTTCCCCCTTCCCCTCTCCCTTCCCTCTCCCCCTTCCACCCCACTCCCTCCCCCTTCCCTTTTCCCCTCTCCCCCCTTCCCTTTCCCCCTTTCCCCTTTCCCTTCCTCCTTCCCCCTCCCGTTTCCCCTCTCACTCCCGCTCCCAGAGCCCCATTCAATCCTGCAGATTGAACTGCAAACACACCGGCAGTGGATCTGATCAGCGGCCGATACGCCCCGTCTGCGAAATAAAGGAAGCAAACAAACAGACGGCCGGCCAGGCCGCGGCCATGCCGTGGGCCGTGGGAATTATCCGGCCCCTGGAGACTGATTCCGAGAGTCGTTCTCTCGTCGCTCTGTCTCTCTCGCGCCTACACGGGACCCTCCATGAGCGCGAGAGAGACAGAGCGACGAGAAGATGTGACTCTCGGAGTCGGTAGTCTCTACAGCTCGCAAAGGCCGAGGCCGGGGCCGAATTAGGTCTCGAACGCGGAATAATATTTAGACGAAAAAGAAAGACAAATTGAAAACAAAATGAAGTAGAAAAGGAAGACAACGAGAGGAGTGGAAGGTGTCGAAGGCTGCGGCGGCGGCAGTATCAGATTTCTGACCTGCAGACTGATTCCGAGAGGATTCCGTGATCGTCACTCTGTCCCTCTCACACGTATACAGGACGCCTTGTGAGTGCGAGAGAGACAGAGCGACGAAAACGGAATCAGTCTGCTGCCACAGAATGACCGACCCACCACCGCACTGCAAAGCCAGTGGTAAATTCGCTTTCCACATATTTGACAAGCTGTTTTAAATGCCAAAATTTGGCAAGTTTCGGTCAAAAATCTGCATTAGCTTGCCAAATTTTGGCAAGCCGGGGAGTATTGCCGGGCCAAGCTTGCCAATTTTTGGCATTCAAAACGGCTTGCCAATTTTGTGGCAAGCAAACTTACCTCTGGCTTTGCAGTGCGGATTCTCACACGCTCGCCCAAACAGTGAGACGATCCCCTCAAGCGCGACAAAGCGGGGATGACAAATTTGGAATCACAAAAAAAGGGAGAAGTGAAAATTAATTGGCAACAGCGGGGAAGAGTGGTGACACCGAAGCTTTGGCCACGTTAAATACGTATACACGTGCACAGCCCGGACCGGGTCTGGACTGGACTGGGCGTCCCAGACATTGGCAAATTTGTCCACGAGTCGTGTGTATGTGCGTGCGCCTGCTTGTGTATGCGAGAGAGAGAGAGAGAGAGAGAGAGAGAGAGAGAGAGAGAGAGAGAGAGAGAGAGAGAGAGAGAGAGAGAGAGAGAGAGAGAGAGAGAGAGAGAGGAGAGAGAGAGAGAGAGAGAGAGAGAGAGAGAGAGAGAGAGAGAGAGGCACAAGCGCCGCGCAGAACGCGCAGGCCGAACCCCGAAAAGACGTACGTACTTCAATTTCGCAGGTTTAATTTTGTTGTACTGTACTGCGCGGTCGAGGGTCTGAGCGAGGAGAGAGAGAGAGGCAACTTTTGCGTCTATGGATTTTCCGAACGGCCTGTTTACACTAGGCCGGCGGGTTATATGTAGCAGCTGTGTAATGACTGTCAATTATTGTGAATTCATACGTGAGAGGTACATGTGCCGGGCTAATTTTGGCCCGCTCTGTGCGTCGGGGCGTGCACCACGCACCCGCCCACACTACGTAACTCTCTCTCTCTCTCTCTCTGTCTCTCTCTCTCTCTCTCTCTCTCTCTCTCTCTCTCTCTCTCTCTCTCTCCCACACACACACCCTCTCCCACACAAACACCAACACACACACACACACACACACACACGAACACACACACACACACCGCAACACATTGGCCCGCGTAGAACTCGCCATGGTAATTTTGCGGCCGTGCTGGCGGCGGTGCCCGCGATTTGTTTTTAACAGTGGCGTAATATATCGACATTTCACTCGGCGCTGCTCGCGTCGGTCCGCATCCACTGAGAATCCAAACGCTATGAGTATAGCGTCAATTGGTGCAATGCAAAAGCATAGCACATGAAGTGCAATGCCTTTCATTTCCCATGCATTTTCATAGGGCCTTTTCGGGAAGCATTGCACCAAAGGTGCAATATGGCTGTGGCATTGCACGTCTGGTGCGATATCACAGCGCATTGCACCATACGTGCTATACTCATAGCGTTTGGAATCTCAGTGTCGCTCCGCGCGGAGATGCCCGCCCCGATGTTGTTCGCACCTTGCCGAGGCGCTGGCCTGCAGACCGATTCCGGGAGTCGTCTCCGTCGCTCTGTCTCTCTCGCACTCGTGGGGCGACCCGTGCAGGTGCGAGGGAGACAGAGCGACGAAGACGACTCTCGGAATCGGTCTGACTGGCCGTGTCATGCCCGTGGCGGTGTCGGGTTTCCCGGCGAGATCGGTGGGGTCGCCACGCGGGGGGCCGGGCCGCCTCGCCGCGCCTGCACCGCCACTTCCCTCTTTTTATTCTTTTCCCCTGACACTCGACGGACTACAATTACTTTATAGATTGGACGGAAAAATCATGTGGCGAGTTCGATTGATCAAGCTTGTTTCTGGGAAAATTTGAATTTCATAAGTGCACTTTAAAAGTTTCACAGTGATCATTCTCCACGGTGAAAACTATGTTATGGTGGTGCAGCTTACTTACCTACGAACAAATTTAGTGTGTGTTAGAGATATTTGGTCGAATTAATTTTGAATTATGGAGAAAATCTTCAGGTGCAGTCTTTCACCGAAAGACGTTAAAAGTGTTTTTGTTTTTGGTCTAGCACCGAACATTTCTCTTTTTTTTGTGATTCCGAAAATAGGTTGCTCCTGGTATATTGCCCCCGACTCGAAGTGCAATACGGGGCCGGCCGCGCGAGGTGTCACCCTCGGTCAATCCGAACAGAGTCCTTGCCGAAATCCGGCTCAACGTCGCCGCGGCGCGTCAGCAGCGTCAGCCAGGCTTGGCACGGCACGGCACGCCAGGACACGGCAGGGCGTGGCAGGGCACGGCAGGGCGTGGCAGGGCGTGGCAGGGCGTGGCAGGGCACGGCAGGGCGTGGCAGGGCACGGCAGGGCGTGGCAGGGCACGGCAGGGCGTGGCAGGGCACGGCAGGGCGTGGAAGGGCACGGCAGGGCGTGGCAGGGCACGGCAGGGCGTGGCAGGGCACGGCAGGGCGTGGCAGGGCACGGCAGGGCGTGGCAGGGCACGGCAGGGGCGTGGCAGGGCACGGCAGGGCGTGGCAGGGCACGGCAGGGCGTGGCAGGGCACGGCAGGGCGTGGCAGGGCACGGCAGGGCGTGGCAGGGCACGGCAGGGCGTGGCAGGGCACGGCAGGGCGTGGCAGGGCACGGCAGGGCGTGGCAGGGCACGGCAGGGCGTGGCAGGGCACGGCAGGGCGTGGCAGGGCACGGCAGGGCGTGGCAGGGCACGGCAGGGCGTGGCAGGGCACGGCAGGGCGTGGCAGGGCACGGCAGGGCGTGGCAAGGCACGGCAGGGCGTGCCAGGGCACGGCAGGGCGTGGCAGGGCACGCCAGGCCGTGGCAGGGCACGGCAGGGCGTGGCAGGGCACGGCAGGGCGTGGCAGGGCACGGCAGGGCGTGGCAGGGCACGGCAGGGCGTGGCAGGGCACGGCAGGGCGTGGCAGGGCACGGCAGGTCGCTCCGGTCCTGAGGGAGGCTCAAGGCAGAGGGACCGAACTCCGTGAGGCTAAAAGCACGCCGGGGCTCAGGGAAAAAGGAGTCCGACCGTCCGCGGCCGCGTCCACGATTGACACTCGCGCGTCATGCCTGGAAGGTGACAGGTGGCAGCGCTGGACAGGTAGAGTACAGTGTAAGTGTTTTGGACCTTTCACTGGTAGCCAACGAATGTGACGTCACATTTCGTTCGAATGTGAATTTTGTCACGTTCGTTTGAATATGATGTCACATTCGTTTGAATGTTCATTCTCTGTGACATCACATTCAAACGAACGTGGCAAAATTCACACTGCAACGAATATGACGTTACATTCGTTGGCTACCAGTGTATTTGTGGTGAAATTTTTAACTTTGCATAGATTGAACTGGTGAAACAAAGGCTTTCACGTACTTCCCCTTTAAGGGCAATAAGGTACTGCCTTTAGAAGGACTCTAAAATTTGGTGTAAAAATCCTACACACCAATTCAAGGCATTCCCAAGGGCATATAAAACAATTCAGACCGTCCTGTAAGAGCATCATTTTCATGCCTTTGTTTCATCAGTGATGTGAGGTATAAAGTATTATGAAGTGATAGGCACACAATTTCACACCATTTTTGAACGCATATCGGCAGCAGGTTGCCCGACTCCGCTAATCTCTTCGCCGCCTGCAAACATATTAAAAGAGCTTATGATCGAACCGCACCGCACCGAACCGATCGCGAAAGCCGAACTGCAGGCGGCAACGCTGCAGACGAAAATACGCCGTGCACGTCTGCACTGCAAGAAGCGTGGCGGACTGCGGTTTCGTCCGGCCTGCACACAGCAGACTCTCTCGACGCTCTGTCTCTGTCGCACTCATGGGGCGTCCCGTGTAGGTGCGCGAGAGAGACGGAGCGGCGAAAACGACTCTCGGAATCGGTCTGGCACACCGTGGCCGGCCGCGCCGGGACGTGACAGCGAACGCAGTGTAGCACAGCAAAGCACAGCGAAAGCGAAGCGAGCCACCAGTAGCGGCCCGGATCACATCCCGACCTTGCTCAATGCTCATTTCCGATTACAGGCAAAGGGGGGAAAAAGGAGGAGCCAGCAGTCGTCGAGTCGAATCGACGTCGGCGTGGCGCGGCGAGCCGAGCCGAGCCGAGCCGAGCCGAGCCAAGCCGAACCACCAGCGTCCTTGATGTTCCTGATCACTGCCACGGTTCAGGAGACCGTAATGGAAATGGAACACTGACATGTTTTTTTAGGAGCAGGCCGGAAAGAGGGAGTTGAATTACTAATACTACTAGCATTTTTATGAAAGTAAAAAATGAAGCATTCTTGCTCAATCATCAAAATTAGAACTATCCAAAAATTATAATGTTACACTCTAAACGTCGTATAGTAAAGATTCTTTGTATTATGGTGAAAATTCTATATGGAGATGCAGCTGGCTTTTTAGCATACCATTAAAAATTCACTGAAGCTTATAGATATTTTTACGAATTTTGTTTATATTATGGAAAAAAATCTTCATCATAATAATATAATGGAGCAGTCTTTCATCGTAAGACATCTTAGAGTGTATAGAAACAAATCAGAAACAATTGCTTTGTTTTTTTTTTTTAAATTTGGGACTTTTGTAAGCATTTTTGCTCGGGAGTACGGTTAGTGACCGTCTCAAGGACCGGCTAGACGTACGGACAGACAGACAGACAGACAGACAGACTGCAGGTCGACAGGCTGACTGACAGGCCAAGGGAGGGACAGGCGGAGATGCAATCCGCCCTCGCGGAGCCTTCCAGGGATAGAAAGGGTCGGCAGTGCTTTCGGTGCAAAGAAATCAAAACTCCCCCGCGCTTTAAATATTTGATGTTTTTAATTTGCCTCCGAGGCGCACGGGGCGGGCCGGGCCGCCGCCGGCCTCGCCCTGGAGGCACGCTGGAAGTGCGCTATCCGCGGATGCGGACCGGGCCGTTAAGAATAGCAGATGAATGATTGCAGAAACGGGCGCGCCAACGACGCCAGCGACAACAGCAACAAATTCTTGTTTAGTTGCCGCTGCCCCGTTAGCAGTGCACAGCGGCGAGTGGCGGCAGAGGTGGCCTTTGGGAGGCAGGCTAAGCAGCACGTTTTGCCTCAAGACAGGGGCAAAGACTCATTTTTGCCTACACAGTACGGTGAAAGGCTGCACCAACATAATATGGTGAAGATTTTCTCCATAATACCAACGAAATTCGCCAAAATCTCTATAAGGTACAGTGAATTCTCAATGGTATGTTACGAAGTCAGCTGCACCACCATAATATGGAACATTTGCACCATAATATGGAGAAATCTTCACTGTACAACATTTAGAGTGTACCTATCAGGTGCGATTGCGATTAACGACTAGACAGTACATGATCGTCTGTCTCAGGTGGCTTATCAAAGGTATGTTTTATCCTTGTCCTTGTTCTCCTCGTCCGGGTCCTCCTCGTCCGTGTCCTCCTAGTCCTCCTCGTCCGTGTCCTCCTAGTCCTCCTCGTCCTCCTCGTCCTCCTCGTCCTCCTCGTCCTCCTCGTCCTCCTCGTCCTCCTCGTCCTCCTCGTCCTCCTCGTCCTCCTCATCCTCCTCATCCTCCTCATCCTCCTCGTCGTCGTCCTCGTCGTCCTCCTCTCTGTATCCGCGCGCCTGTGAGAAGCGAAGCCGGAGGATCGGTCCTCTTTCCAGGCCGTCGCCTGTGCTGGGCGCGGCAAGGCGCGGCAGGGCGCCTCCTGCAACCCGAGCCAAAGTGCCTCCAAGGTGTAGTGCTTGGTGCCCGGCCCGGCCCGGCCCCGAACACGAGCTCATTTCGACGGCGGCACGTCCAGCACATCCGACGTGACGCGCTAAGCCTTGGGGGACGCGCCGCGCACAGTGGGCCAGAAGACCACTGAAGGCTGGTGGAGGCGGCCAAAACGCGTTTTGAGCTCGTCACTGAACGGGACTCGAACCGAACGTGTGACCCCACCAAAAGATTCCTCGTGCGGAGAGCAATCCAATGGTGGGGTCCCACGTTCTGATCGAGTCCTGTTACGCGAATGTGGAGGTCAAAACCCGCCCGGGATTTTGACCGCCACTGGTCTTCTAGCTGCTACGCTCACGACCACGACGCCCCTCAAGAAGACTGTGTAGGCCTCGGTGTAGGCGCACACCGCTGCCGTTCTGACCCCCAAACCCCCAAACACGACCACGTGTGACGCTCGGAGCTTGATTCTGGAACCGAGCTCCGTTGCTCTGTCTTTCTCGCACCCATAGAGCCCCCCCCCCCCCCCCCCCAGGTATGTGAGAGAGAGAGAGACAGGAGCTCTGTTCGGACTGCGCTCACCGTGTCCTCATCGTCTGCGTGTGAGCGGCCTGCGTGCCGGCCTGGCGCGGCCGCGTCCGATACCGCTCCGGGCGGGCTGACTCCGGACACTGCTTCGTCGCTCCGTCTCTCTCGCACCGCCACGGCACGCCCCACAAGTGCGAGAGAGACAGAGCGACGAGGCCTGCTAGGCACAGCCAAGCGCGCTGCTACGTACGACGCTTTGCCCCCGGGCAACAGCGATCAGTATTCATGTGGATGCAGCATCAGGTAGCGCAAATCTCCCTGCAGGCCGCGCCGCCGCCTCGCTGCCTGCGCCTCGTGACGTAACAAAGTTTTCGGAGGTAGCGACGCGGCAGACTGATTCCGAGAGTCGTTTTCGCCGCTCTGTCTCTCTCGCACTCATGGGGCGTCTAGTACAGGTGCGAGAGAGATAGAGTGACGTAAACGACTCTCGGAACCAGTCTGCTGGCCCCGACCGCCACCCCATCGCATCACACCGCCGGCAGCGCGTCGACGTTGTCGTTGTCCCGCCCATGTTTTGATTTTTTGCGACTTCCTGTTTAGCTAGCGAGAGAGTGAGTGATAAAAGGGTACGCGAGCGCCATGCCTCTGCCGGTTTCAAAACGTGACACACAGGAGCGGCGCACGCACACAGCAAATGTCTTACGGTGACAGGCGCGGATACAGGGAGGGGGGATGGGTTTTGCCCACCCCTCGTGGCCCCTAGATAGCCGCCTGAAAGGTAGGCAAAAAGTGCTACTTTGCCCCTGTGAGTAGGCAAAAAGTGCTTCTTTGCCCCTTTAAGTAGGCAAAAAATGCGACTCCCCCCCCCCTTCCCCCCAGGCCACCTCTGGATCCACCACTGTACGGTGAAACGCTGCACCAACATATAATGGTGGAGATTTTCTCCATAATACCAACGAAATTCGTCAAAATATCATCTGTAAGGTACAGTGAGCTCTCAATCGTAGATTACGAAGTCACCTGTGCCACAATAAAATGGAACATTTTCACCATTATGAAAGTGTTCCTTATCCCATCGCATGTGAACCTTATCCACATGTGCAACATTTAGAGTGCAGATAAACGCACAGATAAACAGACCGACCGACAGTTTAGTTTGTGAACTGTTTTTTGGAAAATTTGGAATTTACAATATTAGGAATGACGAGGCAGACAGATAGGCCGGCAGGCAGATAGACACAGACAGACGAACAGACAGACGGACAGACAGACAGACAGACAGACAGACAGACGAACGAACAGACAGGCAGACACACAGACAGACACTTCGCGCGGCAGCCAAGTGGTGCCAACGACGCGAAAGGGCTGCGCGTTTCATTTGACGAAACAGAGTCGAGGCTCGCTGCACTTTGATGGCCAAAGCCCATTTATTTGCGTAGAGCGCTGCCTCTGGCGTTGTGGGCCCGGGGAGGGGCGAGGGGAGGGGAAAGGGAGGGGGAAGGGAGGGGGAGGGGGAGGGAGGGGGAAGGGAGGGGGAGGGAGGGGGAAGGGAGGGGAAGGGAGGGGGAAGGGAGGGGGAAGGGAGGGGGAGGGAGGGGGAAGGGAGGAAGGAAGGGAGGAAGGAAGGGAGGGGAGGGCCGAGCGCATCCCCGGCGTCCTTACACCTCGGCCAGGCCGTCGGCGGCGTGGACTACGCCCCAGCAGGTCGGTTCCGAACACCTCTGTTCCGCCACTCTGTCTCTATCGCACTCAAAGCGCGACTCCAGGGCGGTGCGAGAGAGACAGAGCGGCGAAAGCGGTTTCGAAACAGCCCGCTGCTTTGGCCTGTCCGACCCCCGTCTCCAGGGAGCGCGGGCCGCGGCGGCCACCTCGGGGCAGCGCGCAGAATTGGGCCGCCCCGGCCGCCCCTGCAGACTGATGCCGAGAGTCGTTTTCGTCGCTCTGTCTCTCTCGCACCTATACGTGACGCCCCATGAGCGCGAGAGAGACAAAGCGACGAAAACGACTCTCGGAATCAGTCTGCAGCCAAGGCAGTGAAGGCGGCTAAGGCGAGGGTGCGGCCCATTTAGACAGCGTTGCATTACAAATTTATAGGCATTACCGTTCAACAGGCCCGAGCGCGTGCAGCATCCCCTGTCTGTCTGTCTGTCTGTCTGTCTGTCTGTCCGTCCGTCCGTCCGTCCGTCCGTCCGTCCGTCCGCCGAGGCCTGCTCCTCTGGGTCCCCCGGGACGGCGAGCTGCTGTCGTCTCCGGCGACGACAGGCCGAGAAGGTGAACACGTAAAGGCAACTAACACATCCACTCGTCAATTTAATCATTCATTCCTCGGCCCCACGACGTATAAATCGGGGTGCGTCTCCACTTGGCGTTGCCGGCCGTCACTCTGTCTATCTCACACCTCACGCCCTCTCCGGGACGTCCCATGAGTGCGAGAGAGACAGAGCGACGGAAAGCCCGCATGAGGATAACGGTGTTCGGGGTGACTTTCATATCTCCGGCGTGGGCGACTTGACCGGACGGCCGGAGCGTTTCAAGTCGTCTGCGGACTGATTCCGAGGGTCGTTTTCGTCGCTCTGTCTCTCTCGCACTTACGGGGCGTGCCGTACAGGTGCGAGAGAGACAGAGCGACGAAAACGACCCTCGGAATCAGTCGTCTGCCTCCGATATTGGCCGCGACGCACCGCGTCCTCCTCTTCGTCTTTGTTTTTGTTATCGCTTTTCTTCCGAATATGCTTTATTGGACGAGGTGAGTGGCGCGGAGGCTCCGCTCCGCGGCCACGGGACCTTGATCCAAAGCTAACATCCAAAATTTCCCCGATTTCAGTCATTTTTCAGAGGCAGGCGGCAGGCCTGCCACTGTAGTGGCGGATTATTATTGGCGGGCAACACGCCTGCATGATGCCACTTGTCGCCTCCTGCGTACCACCTGCTGCCAGCAGGCCAGGGGTGCGCTGACAGGCGGCCAGTCCGAGCTGGCAGCCCGGGCCGGCAACCCGCGGCAGCAGGGCGGGGGCCTTACGGGATCACAGTGATACACAACAAGCACGGTCTCCCTTTCGCTTCGTAATGACACTTGGTGTGGGGTGGGGCGAGGTAGGGTGGGGTGCGGCGCGGTGCGGCCAAAAGGCTGTCCACTGTTCAGGCGGGTATGTTTTCTCGCAGGTATATCTGAATCTCAAACGCCATCCTCGAATATGGGACTCGAATGAAACCCAGGATGGCACTACTAATGGATTGGCTTCCAAAAGAGTATTGGTTCCGGCAAGTCTTTGACGGGCAGCCCACAGCAGCGCTGTGCAACTCGAATAGCGTTTCTAGTGCCCTGTCCGCTCTAAGCCGCCTTGCATCTGGCCCACCACAGTGGGGTGGTCGTGGCCGTCAACCTCGTCAAGGCGGGGATCTTCGCGGCCCGGAAGGAACCCTTTGAGGAACCCCATCGCGGGGAATGGAACCCCTTTCCGGGCCTTCGTGGCTCATTACCCAGCGCGCGACTATGTGCGGACGCTTAGTCGAACGGCCGATAAATCACAGAGACAAAAGCAAACAGAGACAAACAAAAACAGGACCAAAAAGCGCAAGGAGGGCGGGACGGCCGCGGACGGCACAGTGACAGTGGGGTGGCCGAGGCCCTACGGTGTCTGTGCAGTACAGTGGCCGCGGCCGGGGATTTGTGCAGCCGTCGCCAGGGGCGCCGGAAGTGTATTTCCTCAGGGGGGGCAAACAATTTTAAATCCTACGTTCCTAATTACCCCCCTCCCCCACCAAAAAAGGTGCTTAAAAAGACCCTACTCTTTCATGCACCGCCTCGGGAAGGCTTTGACCGCTGATAGTTTGGGAGCAGTGGTCTCGCAAAAATGGTCAAAAAGTGAATGAATTTCAGAAAATCATCGTTTTTGCTGACTTTGAGCGGTCACTGCATCCAATTTAGTTGCGGTCAAAGGCCTCCCTCGACGCCTTACTATTCTAAAGACCCTACTCTTTCATGCCCCGCCTCGGGAAGGCTTTGACCGCTGATAGTTTGGGAGCAGTGGTCTCGCAAAAATGGTCAAAAAGTGAATGAATTTCAGAAAATCACCGTTTTTGCTGACTTTGAACTGTCACTGCATCCAATTTAGTTGCGGTCAAAGGCCTCCCTTGACGCCTTACTATTCTTAAGACCCTACTCTTTCAGGCCCCGCCTCGGGAAGGCTTTGACCGCTGATAGTTTAGGAGCAGTGGTCTCGCAAAAATGGTCAAAAAGTGAAAGAATTTCAAAAAATCATCGTTTTTGCTGACTTTGAGCGGTCACTGCATCCAATTTAGTTGCGGTCAAAGGCCTCCCTCGACGCCTTACTATCCTAAAGACCCTACTCTTTCATGCCCCGCCTCGGGAAGGCTTTGACCGCTGATAGTTTGGGAGCAGTGGTCTCGCAAAAATTGTCAAAAGTGATTGAATCCCCGCAAGTATGATTGTCATTTCATTGGATGATGTTGATTATTTCACTGGTTACCAACTAGACGCGCAATGATTATCTTGAGTCGGGTACCCCTTGGAATATGCTGTCCCATTTTTACCCCGTGTCCTATAATTGCTCCAACTGACCCTAATACTAATATAAATTATTCAATTCAAGGGGGAGGGGGAAGAGGCCGCCGCGCCGCGTCTCGCCGCTCACTGCGGAGATACTTTGAGCGACCGGTGCCCGCCCGCCTGGCTCGATTTTCGCAGCTTCCCACTAAAGTCCAGGGGGGGCGATGCCCCCCCTGCCAAATTCCAGGGGGGGGCAGCCTGCCCACCCTGCACCCCACTTCCGGCGCCCCTGGCCGTCGCCATCGAGGGCGGCGTCCCTTTTGCATGTCCTCGGCCCTTTCTGACCTGCGAGCCCTTGCCCTGCACGCCCTTGCCCTCTCGTCGGCGACCCTTGCGGGACCCTCTCTCTCCCTGTCTCTAACGCATTTGCGCCCCGATGCTATTATTACTCTTAATTAAAACGCTACCCGACAAACGCCGTGAGTAAACCAGCAGGCCGATTCCGAACGACGCGCTCTGTCTCTGTCGCACTCATGGGGCGTCCCGCTACAGTGCGAGAGAGACGGAGGCAGGACGGGCCGAACGGGAAGGGCGCTGGCTAGCGAATTAACGCACGGTCCCTGGCACGGCAAATAGTAGCAGAGTGCGTGTAGTCTCGGCGCCCACTGAAGTTTCCCCGGCGTCTGGCGGCCACCCCCTCCGCCCGCTAGCGCCACGTCGCTGGCAGGCCGACAGTGCACCCACCACCCGCCCCGCCCGACTCGGACCGCAGCCACCGTGATTCCAAAGCTTTCAAGTCGACCGTAATCCCGCGCGCGAATCACCGCCGCGGCCGCCCGACACACTGTCATTCTTTGTAAACACTTTCACCACTGCAATTTTATTTTGCAATAAATCCGAGATTGCAACTACCACGATTCATCGCACCCGGGGGTGCAATAATTAACGTCACAACACTGTTTTGCTACAACCACCCCGTATTTTCTTGCGACAAAAGTCTTATAAAAACTTTTATAGTACTTTACCAGGAAATTTTTGCCAAAACTCTAACCTTTTCTCTGTTGGTTTTGTTGCAAAATTCCAGTTATTTTACTGCAAAATTGCCGCAGTATCTTAAAGCAAAATTTGTAGTTGTCTATCAAAATTGTGGCACTTTCAATGCAAACTTGTGGTACTTTCACGGCGAAAACGGTTGCTGGTTTTCCCAGGAACTCCCTGGAAATCGCCTTTGTCTCTACCATAAGCTTCCTGGGAAAACCAGGCACCGTTTTTACCGTGTTTATTGCCAACTCGTGGTGTTTTGATTGCAGAACTGTGGTACTTTTCTTGCAAAATTTTACAAATTTTGAAAAGTTTTACTGCTGCATAATGAGAGAGTTACTGCGAGTCATGGAAATCTTTTGTTGAAAGCCACCGGATGTAGTTGGTTTACCCGGGGATTCCAGCGTGATCTAAACAGCCCCGCCAAAATCATGAGTGGGACCGTGCCGCCGTGATTGCGATGGATGTACGCCGTCATCTAGGACCCTTGTTTGTGTGGGCGGGCGAGGCGGGCGAGGCGGGCCGGGAGACGGGGCGGGTGGCGCTCAATCTGTTCGCCAGCAGATGTTCCCCGAGGTGGGCGGCACTGCGTGGCACTGTGCAGCAGACTGATTCCGAGAGTCGTTTTCGTCGCTCCGTCTCTCTCGCACCCACACGGGACGCCCCCAAGAGTGTGAGAGAGACGGCGACGAAAACGACTCTCGGAATCAGTCTGCTGCACGCCTTGCAAGGGCACGTGGAGCCCTCGCGTCTCGCCGAGCGTGTTTTGCAAACACCGACCGACTGGAGGAGTCCGCGCGCCGCGAACTGACACCGGGCAGGGCTCTGCGGAGGGGTGGGACGCCCCGGCGAAGGCAGGCACAGTGGGCCAGAAGACCGGTGGAGGCGGGCCAAAATTCTAGATGCCTTTCGAGCTCCAGAGTCGCTAAGTGAAACTAGAACGGGCCGCGACCCCACCAATGGATTCCTCGTTCAGAGAGCAGTCCATTGGTGGGGTCACGCGTTCCGTTCGTGGTTTAAGGCTTAAAAGTTTACGACTACGACCCTGCCTTTTTGTCAGTGCTGGTCAATCAGCCGCGTGTTCAACAGACAACGGATCAGTCTCGGTTTTGCGTTCAATTACTAATGCGGGCACCAAATCGATACTTATCGAACAGTCTGTGTCCGCGATCACGCGCTACCTAAGTTCAGACCTTTCGCTTTCATGCGAGCACGGCGAACACCGACCCATGCGAAGTACGCCCAAAGCGTCGAAGCAAAAGTTTTCAACAAGTAGTATTTTTCCGTAGTTTTCTGTATTATAGTGGTTGGCTGGGCGCTGCGCGCCCCCCTGTGTGAAAATGCACACCCCAATCCCAACCGATCAGATGATGGGCGGTGGCACGGTGGGGGGAGGGGGGGGGGGGGCAGGGGTAGGCTGATAGGCCTGTGTGTGAAGTCCAGCGAGCAATGCAGCAATAGCCTCAGGGAAGAGGGGCAGATCTCATATTGAGATGTTTAATAAAACAAAGTCGGGGGAGCAGTGATTTCATCAATGTGCGGCTGTGTGTGCATGGCCGGTGCTGCGAGCGTGCATGCGTGCGTCTGTGTGCGTGTGTGAGAGAGTAAGTGTGCATGTGTGTGTGTGCTCGTGTGTGATGCCCCTCCAGCGAAAGCAAGGGGGTGCAAAAGCTTAAAGCTCACTGACCGGTCGTTACGGCTCGCTTGTTTCTTTATTCTCTGATCATGTTGGTGCGTAAATGTATTCATAAACAGTCCTCAGACAGCATAAACACGTTGGGCAAACAAGAAAAAAAATTACATCGCCGAGGCCGACCGCAGATCCCACTCGTATTTATGAAACACAGCACACTGGCAAAACAAAAGGGGTGAAAACTACACTCTCTAAAGGGCATAACAGTCTCTCACGGCCTTTAAGGGCGCAGTGGGTACTGCCTTTGGAAGAGCGTTAAAATTTCGCCTCCGAAGTCCTGCACCAGTTCACTGCCAAGGGTGTAAAAGGAGTCACTCCGTTCCAGGGGTGTAAATCGTTTACGCCCTGTAAGGACATCATTTTTATGCCTTTGTTTCACCAGTTGTTCGGAACCGCTCCACTGACACAGAGCAAGCGGTCTTCGCGAGGCGAGGGAGATGAGGGAGACACGCTCGGATCCCCGCCCGGTTTCCGGTGGCTCCGGAGAGTCCGGGGCGGAGACCCAGCGCCTCCATGCCTCCAGGCTCCCAGGCCCTGCCGGCCTTCCAGGCCCGACTCCAGGGACTCCAGGGGCCGGGCCAGCGTCCCTTGAATATGCATAGGAGTCACAGCAGCGCCGCAACCCCGTTACGTCTTGTGTGCCACTGAGGGCGCCGACACCACCGAAACCGGTCATCATGGTTTCGGCTCGAGAAAAAAAAAAAGACAACCAGAAACGGATTGGCGCTACAGCGACTCGTCTTCGCTAGAAATCCATGGAGCATAATTAAATAAATTTACGTAAACGAAAAAGTACGACTGCTAAGGTTTTGCAGGAGGCCCCATAATTCTTGCAGCGCGCTTACAGCGTTACGGTTTCAAGAACAAGCTGGCCTAGAGGGGCCTCCTCTGTCCCTTCTTTTCTTTTTTTTTTCTCTCTCTCTCTCTCCCTGCTGCGTGCGCCGGGCGACGAATTTACTTAACTGCCGCATTAAGCCACGACATCGCCTTAGTGCTGGTCGATTTAACGAAATGTATTAATCCGGCCAAACTTTCACTAGCTCCACTCTACACTACGGGCACCGTCGCACTGTGGGGCAGAAGGCCGGTAGCGGCGGCTAAAACTCTGGACGCCTTTTGAGCTCCAGTTCAAGAGTCGCGAAACAGGACTTGAACTGGACGTGTGACCCCATCAATGGATTCCTCGTGAGGAGAGCACTCTATTGGTGGGATCACATGCTCGGTACGAGCCCAATATTGCGACTCTGGAGCTCAAAGCGCGTCTAGAGTTTTGGCCGCCTGCGTCGGTCTTCTGGCCCACTGCGCGTCGGCGCGCGGGTCCAAAGCTGCAGCCTCGCGACCGCGGCTCGTCGCGGCAAACAGCCGAGAAGGCTACGTATACATAATCGGCCCGACCGAAGGGAAAAAGAATCAAGCCGCGACGGATAAAAAGGGAGAATTAATAATCAATTGCATGCGAGCAACACAATGCCATTCAGGGAGCAACAATGACTCTTCCCCACAACATGCAGCCTGTCTTTATTGACTCTCCACAACACACAAACACACACGCGCGCGCACACACGCCACACACACACACACACACGCACAGCGTGGCAGTCCATATTATGCATGGAGCACAGCCTGGGGCATATTCACCCCATGCATGGGCTTGCCCGAGGCCCCAGCATTATGAGGGTATTTTTGGGGGCTGGTGCGGGAGACATGTATTATGGACGACTAGATTGATCAGCAGGCCAGGCCCAACACCATTTTTTAGCAGGGAAAGGGGCTGCGGGGTGGGGATGGCAGTCCACCGGAAGTGTACGCACTTACTACTATTCGTTCTGTGTGTGAGTACAAAGCAACTCTGCTTGGCCTTCGAACTGTGCAGTAAAGGCTACTACACTGACTTACGGTGAAAGTCTGGACCAACATATTATGATGAAGATTATCACTATAATACAAAATAAGTTCGACAGACAAAACACTTATGAGGCACAATGTATCTTCAAAGGTAAATTACAAAGTCAGCAGCACCACCAGAGTTTTTGCCACTATATGGAGAATTTTCATCATAATACAAAGAATTTTCACCACGATACAGAGAATGTTCACTACAACATAGAGAATTTTCAGCATAAAATAGAGAATTTTCACCACAACAAAGAGAATTTTCACCACAACAAAGAGAATTTTCACCACAACAAAGAGAATTTTCACCACAAAAAAGAGAATTTTCAGCTCAGTTTAGATAATTTTCACCACAACAAAGAGAACTTTCATCACAATGTGTAGAATTTTCACCATAACAGAGAATTCTCACCGACTTTTAAAGTGTATCAGTTGGCCCTGGGTAATTCCCACAATTCGATTCCTGGCCGCATTTCCGCTTGAAGAGGGCGCGTGTGCGTGCACTGAGGTCAAGCCGCCTCTCGTCTCTCTCGCACTTATGGAGCTCTCCATCAGGGCGCGAGAGAGACAGAGCGACGAGCCGCCCGTCGGAATCGCTCGGCAGGCCGACTCTCCCCATTGATCTAAGCCCAATTTTGTTGCCGTGCGAATAGCCTGCAGGCGGGCCGGCCCACCCTGGAGGGGGCTGACCAAGGCCTGACCACCGCAGGCGGCTCAGACTCCAAATGAAAAGTAAACACACAAAAAACGGCAAAAAACGGCAAAAACATAAAAATAAAACCTCCCGAGCACGCCCCTTGCGAGTTCAAATTCCTGCTACAACTTTTCACGTGCGAAGGCTTGGCTGCCCACTCCACAGGGGGGTGGCTTAACAATCGTGCTTACGGTGCCAGCAGACTGATTTCGCGAGTCACTCTGTCTCTCTCTTACCTCTACAGGACGCCCATGCGAGCGAGCGAGACAGCGACGAAAAGGACTCTCGGAATAAGTCCACAGTGCCCCAGTGAAGCAATGCACTGCCAGTTTTGCCTAAAACGTAAAACTATTCGTTTCAAATATATATATATATATATATATATATATATATATATATATATATATATATATATATATATATATATATATATATATATTATATATATGCCTTTAATGAATAGAAGACTTGTAAGTCCTCCGAGCGAACAAACGCACTCTGTCAGAAGGCGCGCTCGCTCGCACCTTGTAATCACTTCCCCTCCTCTCACTTTCAACCCCTTGTTCCCTGTTCCGGTTCATGTTGGCGACGCGCCGCGTTCTTCCACTGCCAAAAACTATATTTAACCTTGAGGCTGTTTATTTTGATGACACAGTCCACTGCACCCTGAAAGAAGATGCATTGGCACCGGCATAAAAAGACAGTGTTTTTTTGCAGTGTGCTGCACGTTGCATATGCATCAGGCATCAGGAGTCCGAAGCGGTGGCACCGCGGTGGGGCTAAATTGCACTCCTTGGACTGGTCGGGCCTGCACACGCTCTCTCTCTCTCTCTCTCTCTCTCTCTCTCTCTCTCTCTCTCTCTCTCTCTCTCTTTCCTGCACCCGAGTCCTCATCCCGCCGAGCCAGTCTGGCCGATCCGGGCGATATTGGAAGTGAAGCCTTCTGGTCCGCACCGGCGGCGCCAGTAGTGAAAAACCACGCCTGCCTGGCAGGCCCGGCGTCGCGCACCTTACAGTGCCGGAGAAGTACCGCCGGAGATGAGACATGACGGCGACGTGCGCGCCCCGCCCCACCCTACCCCACCCCACCCCACCCCTCACCCCACCCCGCCCCGCCTTGGCCCAGCCCGTCCAGTCACCTTCGCCTCGCACTGCCTCGCGCCTCGCGCCCGTCGGCCGCGCGTAGGCCCGCCCGTTGCGCTCGCCTGCGCGCCTGGCGGCCTACCCTGCAAGCCGCAGGCGCTTGCGCGGGCTAGATGCTCGATGCGCCACCACTTTCTCTCCCGTTCAGCACCTCACTCGCCTAGTTCAATGCATGACAAGTTTTGTTTTCTCTACGCTTGACTTCAATTGTACGGTTTTCAAGAGTGAGCGTAGCTGAACACTTGCGTGAAGTGTACAACTACGTTCGAAGACGCTTCTGTTGAACCAGTGTCGCGGCTATAACTGCAGAATTTGCTCGTTGCCTCGTAGACAGGCCGAGGTTTCTGCAAACCTACTGAACGACGGTGGAAAAACTTTAACCTGTTCCAAAGGCAAAAATTCGCTTCTTGGCTGCCTTGGCCGAGTGACGAGAGCCGAGTGCGTGGGGCGTGAGTGCGGCGCAGCGCGCGGCCCGGGACAGGCTACACCACCCGCCCCACTATACTTTCGCCGACTGCCCCCGGCTGGGGGTGGGGGAGAAGGGGGGCAATGGAAGGGGATGCAACACGGGCTTAAACGCCCCTTCCCGCTCCCCTCCCCCACCCCCTTCCCCCGCCGTGCCGCGCCGCCGGCGCATTATACGAAAAAGGCTTTGGAATCGAAGTGGCGGAATGGCCAGCACTCACCGCATCGCCGGACCGCATCACCGCATTACCTGCGGCAACAAAAACAAGTTAGCAAAGCACCGGAGAGAGAGAGAGAGAGAGAGAGAGAGAGAGAGAGAGAGAGAGAGAGAGAGAGAGAGAGAGAGAGAGAGAGAGGGGAGAGAGAGAGAGAGAGAGAGAGAGAGAGAGAGAGAGAGAGAGAGGAGAGAGAGAGAGAGAGAGAGAGGAGAGCGAGAGAGAGAGAGAAAAAGCTCCCATGGTGGTGCGCCGCCCAGCGAGAGTGGCACGGTCGTTTCGAGTGATTTCCGGGTGACTTCCCCGTAAAACGGGAGAACCCTTTTTTGTGATGGCCACCTCACGCATTTTCCTGTTGTCCGTATCAAAGCGGCCCCGTCTCTGTCAACGGATCCTGTTCAAAGCGTGGCCCAGCTGCCTCACGGTTCCTTGTTTTCCAAGGAACACCCTGAAAATCGCCTTTGTCTTTAACATAGGATTCCTGGAAAAAACAGGTACCCTTTTTACCGTGCAACGTGCATATTTCAAATAATTTGCGGTCACTCTCAAGGCCGAGTGGCGTTTGCACCGCCAAAGCACAGTGTGCTAGCAGAAGACAGGACGCGTTTTGAGCTCATCGCTGAATGGGACTCGAACCGAACATGTGACCTAACCCTCACCAATGAATTGCTCTCCACACGAGGAATCCTTTAGTGGAATCGCACTACGAGTCTCAGCGACTACTCTGGATCCCAAAACGCACCTACAATTTTGGCAGCCTCCATCGGTCTTCTGGCCCACTGTGCCGGGTTTCCTTAAGATGCCGTGTAAAAATTCTACGAAGTACCCGCCTAATTATCTCCGAAAACTCTTAAGGACGAATTGTTTCGTACTATGGATGAATGTTGCGCATGACCGTTGCTTTGTGGTGTAGAGCGTTTCCCCATGCCTCAGTTTTCTTCGGTTTACTATGCGGCGTCAAACTGCGTCCTCGAATATTTCTCCCCCTTGGGTGGCCCCGAGCGTGTTCAGATGCACTTATATGCCGCAAAGGATATCCGGCCGCCTTCGGAAGCCAATAGGACTTGATGCGATTGTACGCGTGGCACGGGGCGGGGTGAGGCGGGGCGGGGTGAGGCGGTGGTGAGCGCATCACCTCGGTCACAATTGGATCTGGAGACTGGGTGCGCCGACGGGTATCTCATGCCAAAGTCCAAGAGGCTAACTCGGAACACATTTTGAGGTAGTTGTTTACAAGAAAAGGACTCGAATAGAACAAACACATAATGGCGCGCATCGATGTTTTCCTCGTTAGGAAGAAGTCAACCCATTGCAAACAAAAATGACCAAGAATCATCTGCTTCATAAGAACAACAAAAAAAAATTAATATACTGAAGAATTGCGTTGCATTGTGATTAAGAAATTCTTTGTATATTATGGAAGATACCCCGTTTGTTTTCTTTTTAGGTTGCTGCACTGCTCTCCGGCCACGATCAACTGTCCCCAATGTCATGTCAACCAGCAGAAAACTCTGACTTGCCGTGGTGCAACGACGGGCGCACCTTGCACCGGCGTTACGTAAAACGTGGACCACTTATCGCTTCCGCTGGCGTTCGCGCGCGTGAAACCACGAGGCGGAAAAAAAGTGACAAAGAATGCGCATTGGGAACGGGGCGAGAGCGAAGGGGTCCGCGGCGTGCCGCGTGTCGCCACGCAGACCGATTCCGAGAGTCGATTTCGTCGCTCTGTCTCTCTCGCACCCCTACGGGACGCCCCACGAGTGCGAGAGAGACAGAGCCAGTCCGCGGTCGGCGCGGTTCGCGAGTTGGCACGACCGCGGTGTGGCGGCGCGCGCGGCGCCCTCGCTGAATTTGAATAGAGCGACGCGTAAGTGGGTAGGAGGCCCGCCCAAGGCCCGCGGCAAAAATGAGAACAGGGGAAAAAGTCAATAGCGTGGCACGCTGTGAATATATATGACGGAAGAGCGGGGCTTTATTTACCTGCGGGGAACCCTCGAAACAGGAACTTCTGTGCGTTAGCGTCTCGAGGCGGGAACCAGTATTGACGCAGAAATAGGCAACTCCTTGCGAGGCTCCAGTGTCGAGTGGGTTTCAAACCTAAGACCACGAGGTACGTAACTTAACGAAATTGAAAACTCAGTTATTCGCCTCATAGGCAAGCCAAATTCGACAA
This sequence comes from Thrips palmi, assembly GCF_012932325.1. Lineage (NCBI taxonomy): Eukaryota > Metazoa > Arthropoda > Insecta > Thysanoptera > Thripidae > Thrips > Thrips palmi. Next base: position 808,417 of record NW_023144626.1, read on the forward strand.
GTATTCCTTCAATGTTGCTGGCGCATCGTGGTCTTCGCAGCGTGAGCGCGAACTACAGTACCTGCGGGATTCACGGGCTACCTCTGAAAACGGGGTCAACTTTCCAGGAGCCGCCGGGGACCCCAAGTATCGCACTGCTTTTGCCACGAGCGTGATCAAAAAAAAAATCCAGGCCAAGAATGGCACTCGAAACCATATCGCAAACGAGACTGCCGATAATACGACGGAGTTCGGTTCCTTCACGCACATGGCCCGGATTTTGGCCACCAGCGGTGCGGTGCGGCGTCCGTGGAGCGTCGCTCACCGTCTTTGATCTGTCTGCTTGACTGTGCCGGGGCAGCACGCTCCCTCGGGGACGGGGCGACTCTGGGGCGGAGAAGAGAGTGTTTCCAGGCGGACACAGGCTCATTAGGGTTGAAGGGGGAAGAGAGAGAGAGAGAGACTGCGTTAATACCGTCCGAGCGACTCATCAGAACCTCCTTGTTTATATCGGCTTGCAGCGCAACCTTGGAGCAACACCTCCAGGCTCCAGGGTTTATGTTGGAAAAAAAGGAAACAAAAGAAACAGGAAGGTGCTTTAAAACAACCTGTGGACTAATTGGGATTAGGAATGGGGTCATTCAACAAGGTCATAAACAGGGGTGGTTGTTTTGCCTTAACCCTTTTGGGGTGCGGTACCTTCCCTCGGTTCCCGGTTCCATTCTTCTGCAGTTACGCCCTAAGCACGAGACCCCGCACGCCAACGGGGACGAGCGGCAAAGGCAGGATTCGATCCATTTTCTGTAAATGCAGTCGGCGATGACGGCTGCCTCCACCCTCCCTCTGCCTGCCTGTCTGTCTGTCTGTCTTGTCTGTCTGTCTGTCTCTCTCTCTCTCCCTGTCTTTCTCTCTGTCTCTCTCTGTCTCTCTCCCCAGTCGTAAAACTACCCCGGCTCACACAATGCTGAAGAGCAGGCTTGTTCGTACCTGTTACAGCGCGGCGTTTTGCCCGCTCACGCTGAGCCTGTCTGCCTGTCCCGAAACGAAGACGTGGTTGACAGACACATAGACAGACTGATTTCCAAGAATGAGTGCGCAGTAAACTACTGTGTACTTTTCTTGTGCAAAGTTTCGAAGGAAAGTGGGGATACGCGTGGAATGCACGAATTCGTGAGAAACAGCCGTGGCAACAACGCCCACTTTCAAGCACAGCAAAGCACAAAGACACATTTAAGAAAGTGTGCTCAATTTCGTGCAAAGCTTTGCCTAAAGCACTACTTAGTAATTAAGTGTCGTGTAGCAAAGACGCGCCCCTCCGACAAACAGTGTTTCTTTTTAACATGCCTTGCAGCACTGCGAGTACCCTAAGGCTGAAATCACACGTTTGTTTCTTGAAACGCTTATTTGTGTCGACAAAACTTATTCCCCACTGGAGCGTCGTGGCCTCCACCCGCTTCGCAAGCGTCTACGATACACTGCACTGTAACTACGTGTTGGGCGGTGATCGCCAGCCCCTGCTGGCGCCTCGTCACAACAGGCCGATTCCAAAAAAGCTCTTTTTTCCGTTCGCCTCTCTCGCACCTCTGCGCAACGCCCTAGGAGTGCGAGCGAGACGGAGCGACACTGTTCGGCCTGCAGGCGATGCTGCACTTGCCGCTGATGGCACGGCGGCAGCTGAGCGCATGTAGCCGTGAAAAATTGAGCATCGGGGTGGCCGTGTGTGGCCTCGCCAGAAACCCCGCAAGAAACGATGCATCAGACGGAGAGAGCGCAGCGAGAAGACAACACGGTGAAAACGGTTCCCGGTTTTTTCAGGAAGCCTATGGCAAAGACAAAGGTGGTTGCCAGGGAGGTCCTGAAGAAACCAGGAACAGTTTTTACCGCGAAGGCGAGAGCACGGTATCGGTAGGTGGTCTATTCACTGTTGTTTAGTTTGAAAACTTTTGATTCAAGCCATTGGTAGGGATGGGGAGAGAAGTACAGGATAAGAACAGAACGCCCAACTTTGGCCTACTGCAGACCTCCCGACATCCTTGACATGGATTCCACATTCAGATTTTCATTTTTGCTTGAAACAACTGGTCGAGGGATGGTTGGAAGTCAAAATATCAGCTCCATGTGCACTAATCCTTCCCTGTCGCCACGGATTGACTGGAGCGTGGCGAAAGATGTTCCAAACTGGAACACCTTGATAGAATCTCCTGCAGTTAAAGTCCATACAGCAAAAACGTTTCCTGGTTTTCTCAGGAAAGCCTATGGAAAATACATGGGCGATTTCCAGAGTGTTTCTAGGAAAGCCAGAAACCAGAACCGCAGAAAATCATGACACGATCTAGTTTTGGCGGGTTTTTTACGGACGGTGTGTCAGTGCATTGCAATGAGTACGCCAAAGGTACGTATCTTCCGGCCGTCGTCAAGTTGTGGGTCACTGAACCGTGGCACCGGCGCAGTCGTCCAACGCGGCACGGCACAGCCAGCGCCAAAACGAAATAAAAATAGAGGTACTTCCCCGAGAAAGATGAAAGAGCTTCTTTGTGCATGCCAGATCCACTTCCCCCTCTTATTGATATTACATCACGCCGCTGCCTCATCACCCGTCAGCAAGACTCCCATAAAGAGCGTCACCAGGAGACCGATTCCGAGCGTCCTTCCCGTCGCTCTGCCTCTCTCGCACCTGAACGGGACGCTCATGAGTGCGAGAGAGACAGAGCGACGAAAACGACTCTGGGAACCAGTCTGCAGGTCGTGAGACGAGTGCACCGCGGGGAGGAACGAGAGGTACAAAACAAAAACAGCGCCAAAACAAAGCGGGAAAAAAATATCGCGCAGCAGGCGGAAAGCGCTTCATTCCATTGCGCACCTCTTTCAAGTTCACCTCGAAACAATAATTCGCTTGCAGTGGCGGGGCAGGTGGGAGGCGGGAAGCAGCAGGCCGCGCCACACCGCGGCGGCAACGCCCGGCAACGCCCACTACACCCGAATTCCGGTCATATTTTCGCATTATGGCTGGCTGCCGGCCGATCCCGAACAAGCGCTATACGCATGCCCTGTCTCTCTCGCTCCCCTGTGAAACGCACCGCGAGTGCGAGAGAGACAGGGCGACGAAAAACAAGGGTTCGTTCGGAATCAGCCTGTTGGAGCGTCGCATGTGGAGGCGCGCACGCACGGACTCACACTTACGCTCTCTCTCTCTCTCTCTCTCTCTCTCTCTCTCTCTCTCCCTCTCTCTCTCACACACACACACACTTATTCGCTCGCTCAGTATTGTCTGCGGCTGGCGCCGCGGGGGTGTTCGTCCACCGTAACCCCGGACCGCCAGAAGTGCACGTGTATATGTTTGTGTGTGTGTGCGCGCGCGCGCGCGTGTGTGTGTGTGTGAGCGTGTGTGCATCATCCGCAAAGCAATTGAGCGCTTGAAATTATTTGCGACTAATACTGTTTCCGGCTTTCCTCTGCGTGTGATTGTGTGTGTGTGTGTGTGTGTGTGTGTGTGTGTGTGTGTGTGTGTGTGTGTGTTCCGCGCCAAGGCCTTTCGCGTACTGTGGCGGCGGCGAGCCCTCTCTCCAGTGTGTATGGGAGGGCGGGGGGGGGGGGGGGAGAGGGGGGGGAGGGGGCGCTCGGTGGACACCACAAATCACCGTACCGGACCACGCAGCACCACCCGGTCACACGGCCGTATCGCAGCAGCAATATGCTAGCTTTACCTCGCGCAGAATAAACCTGATCTAAACGGTCCAAAAACAGGAAAAAAGACGCAGCGCGCCGAGAAAATGCTCTCGCGCGAGCCCACGCGGGAATATCCGAATCACCGTACCGCGGCCTGCGCGCCGGGGATTTTTCGAGGCAAACGTTTGGCAAGCAGCGGCAGCGAATCATTATTTTGTGGTGAGTGGCGGAAAAGGGGGGGGGGGGGGTTGTTCGGTGGAAGAGGGGGGCGGGGGGCAAGCAACAGCACCAAGCCCCGTCAACATGCAGTTAATTGCCTGGAGAACGGGGCCTTTATCATAATTTGGCGCCGTTTGGCCGGCCAAGCCGCGCGCCGCACCACGCCTCTCTGCAGACCGTCGTTGTGAAGGGTGTGCGCGCTCAGGGCCTTTAGCGACGCCGAGAGGGCCTTGTAACGCCCAAAGAGTGGTCGTTGCCAGTCAAGAGGCCGTTCCCAGGCAAGGGGTCATTCCGCCGGACATGGCCTCGCCATTCGCACATCAGCAAACAATAAACGGCCAAGGTCGCGCAATCTCTGTTCCACGATCCGCTCCCCTCTCACCGCCGGGCTGCAACTCTCTTCCTATCCGCGCCAAGTTCATCGTCAGTGAGTGAGCAGAGAGAGAGAGAGAGAGAGAGAGAGAGAGAGAGAGAGAGAGAGAGAGAGAGAGAGAGAGAGGAAGAGGGAGAGAGGCAACATTATCCTCACCGTGGGCAAAATTGAGCCATTTCTTTGAAATTTTTATGCGAGCCGCAGCAGCGCCGAGCCTTCCCTTTCCGCGGGCCGCTTTCTGGAGAGAGGCGTGGCGGCGCGCTCACGGACACACCTGCGTGCTGGTGTGCGTGCGTGTGTGTGTGTGAGTGTGTGTGTGTGTGTGTGTGTAATTGCAGCGTGCGGCCAATGCGGTCACTCGACTCGCGGTTAAGGCAAGCCTCTGAATGTGTGTGCGCAAAAGTGGTTGGGGCGGGTTTGGTGGGAGGGGAAGGGGGAGGGGGGGTTGGCTCAGTTTAAGGGTTGACGTGTTACGTCGGGTTTAGTTCGCTGCCCGCCCCGCGCTCGTAGCACCGCGGGCTGGCTGAGTGCGACAGGTGCTGCGGTGTCCAGGGTGGCTGGGGGGACTTTCAAACGGGGGTTGGGGCAGCGAGCCCGGAAAAGCAGAATCCGTGAGGCCCACCCCCTCTCACCCTCCTACTCTCTCTCTCTCTCTCTCTCTCTCTCTCTCTCTCTCTCTCTCTCTCTCTCCCGCGGCGCGGCAGGCAGTGGGACATCGTCAGCTGATATCTGGCGGCTTCGATCTGCGTTGAACATATTTCAAAGGGGGGCGCTTCGAAAACAAATGGGCAATCTTTGCAGCATATAACAGGGGTTGAAGGTGACATACGGCTGCCGGTCCTGAATCTTGTAGCGCCACTAGCGCGCGCACGGCGGCGCGGTCCTTGTCCTCTCCCTGTCCCCCCCTCCCTCTCTCTCTCTCTCTCTCTCTCTCCTCTCTCTCTCTCTCTCTCTCTCACGCACGCGCGAATACATATCTTTGAAAGCCGAGGCAGCAGGTGGGCACAGGTGGAAGGAAGGCAGCCTCCCCAAGAAATTCCATGCATGTATGTGTATATTTAAGGCTGGGCGCCACTCCGGCTTCAGTAGTCTGCCAAAGACGGGCGGCGGAACCCTGTTGAATGGCAGTTTTCAGACGCCAAAAAAGGGAGAAAGAACGGCGAAAAAAGTAAATCCTGTACCCTCTTTGAAAGGACCTTGCTCACGCGCATGAGGCTTGTGTATAGCGCCGCGGAGGCACGGCAAAAGGCTTCCTTCCACGTTGCTTCAGCTGTTTTCCTTCTTTTCAGTTAAAGCGGCATTCAGTGCCGCTGCTGCCTCTGCATGCGATTCCATTCAATCCACCGCAATCGCCATGGCATCTACGACCATTGGGTTGCCTTCCGACAACGACAGCGATGTCATCGATGACATGATCCCCGACCACGGCCAAGAAGTCGATAACCGACGGCAGCAACATTCTATTGTGTTATGATGGCACGCCATGTCTTGTAAGGTGTACTGTGAAGCCAAGCGTGGGGAAGTCCTTACTTGAAGTGTAGAGGTTTGAAGATTTCAGTCCCTGGAATCTGCAGTTATCGCAGTCTCCACACTTATACTCTGACCAGAAAACGAAGAGCCCTGGGTTCTCGCGGTCGAGGGCTACCTGCAATGCTATCCAAGGCGGCAGATGCCATAAACCGCGAGAACTCAGGGCTCTTCGTTTTCTGGACGGAGTATAAAGTGCGGAATCCCCCATATTTGATAGGGGTCCTGTGAGCAACTTTACACTTGAAGTGTGGAAACTCTTCACCAAGGGTAAGCAACTCGAACAACAATCTTAAGTTTGAGTCAAATTTCCTCAAAATTAACGAAATTTGGTCAAAATTAATAGGAATGCTTCAAAAGTAAGAGAAGTTTGTACTGCAATTCAAAGAAATTTGTCTGCAATTCATTGAAACCCATCCAAAATTAATGTGGAATTCAAAAATTTGTACATAGAAATTCAAAGTTATTTTCCCTTGCTGTTAACTACACATCAGAGAATTACACGGTAAAAACAGAACCTGAATTTCCCAGGAAGCCAATGGTGAAGGCATAGGTGATTTCCAGGGAGTTCCTGGGAAAACCAGGAACCGTTTTTACTGTATACTGTACTCCTTGGTTTGCCAGTGTGGCAAAACCGAGCCAAACTGTGACCTACCGCGTGGTAGGCCGTGTTACCCGCGTTGTTGTGGGCCTGACTCCGCGGTTCCCTTGTCTCACCCGTTTTCCGAATGTGAGCTGCTCCCACGTCCTAATTCAAGGAGGGGTGGGCTAGGGGTGTTCCGAACAGGACGATGTCAGGACACGACGCTCGGAAAACACGGGCGTACATGTTTCTCAAGATCTGGCTAAAGTTTGGACGCTTCAGTCGAATAACAAGCAATGCGGGCCTGGTGGGCCGCGGGGGCCTGTAGCCCTACCCTGCGGAGCAGTGCGGGGCGCACACTGTGCAGGGCTGGATTTACTTGCAACAAGTGCCCTTGCTCGCACTCGGCTCTGCACGTCACAAACTCCGTGGCAGGGCGTGGGGAACTTCTTTTTCTATGGAGTCGAATGCTGTAAGGAGAATCCCTGCGGGTCGTTGACCTACTGTACTGGTATCATTCATGATGTTGACATCATCGAGATAAACTTTTAGACAGTAACGAGTTCCTAGTTTTGTAAACCAGTAACACGGTAGGGATATTTTAAAAATAACAGTCACTTTCAAGACCTCATAACGGTTTTTTTGGTCGTAAATGGCGTGCGACCAACTTTCCTTGCCAGTTCTTTATCACTTACCTGAGGTCCCTGAGAAAGAACTTTACTTCGGCGATCCCTTCTGGCAACAGCCGCAGCGCATATTGAAAAGGCACAGTGTGCCATCATGCCGTAGAGGAGACAATTGCAAGTGAATTCTTTTCTCGAGTTAATAAGGCATCCAACCTGAAGTATAGTATGGCCGATGTAAATATCGACCCATTCTTGTTGGCCCACCCGATAGGGCCGGCAAAGTTCATTTCCCGCCCTCCTTGATCCACGTAATGAGACGCCAGGCGGGCCAACTTTCGTCCGTGTAACAGGCAGAGCCAAACAAGCACCTCGCACAGCCAAACTTGGCCACGCGGTGCACACATACCAGATACCCCAATTTCGAGCCCCGCACTGCCAGGATTGGGTTTCAGCGCCTCACCGAGCCACGTCATCCCGTTTGGAAGGACGAAAAAGCGTAAGTGAGAGGAGGAAGGAACTTCGGTAATGTTTCGCGTCGTCTACACTGCACTGAGAATGAAAAAGCCACGATCAATAACCAATTTTGGGCGAGGTATTCTTTATCACCCAACTTTGGGTGGGGAAAACTTCCTCACCCAAATTTGGATCATAAAGAATTCCTCACCCAAAATTTAAGTCATGATCATGACTCTTTCATTCTCAATGTGGTTGAAATGGAGCGTCCTTTAAATTTACGCCTCTCTTCACGCCTAGTGGTTGCCAAGGAGACATTAATATGAATGTCGGTGTACACATCAAACGGATTTCAGTTGAGTTCACATAAATTTTGGACAAAAACTACAAAATTTTCAGAAAAACTTCAAAAAATTTCAATTAATTTGAGTTACCTTTAAGTTTTTGGCGAATTTGGCTGGAGTTAATGCCCCTTTGGTGATTGCTGCGCCCTTGGATTGAACCATAGTTTTCCTCTCCACCATTTCTTCCGCCATTTTCAACTCATTGGAAAATTTCTGTTCTACGGATGTAGTTGTAGGCTCGAATAAAGCGTTAACCTACGCTCCAGCTTTACCAGTGTAGCGGAGAACGGTTTGCGACGAAATTAGCGAGTTGAAGAAGTGGCCCCTCGCAGCCACACGTCTGCCCGGACGGACCCAACCCGTTCGTTAATCCCAGAGGGGCTCGGGAGGCGAAAGTCATTAGACGTCGAGTTGGCAGGCCTGGCCCAGCCTCGCCCAGCCTGCCGACGGACTCCGACAGTCGCTTTCGTCGCTCTGCCTCTCTCGCACCCATACGGGGCGCCCAGGAGTGCGAGAGGGACAGAGCAGCGACTCTCGGAATCAGCCTACCGGCCGCCGCCGGGTTTTCGCGCCAAACTTTGTTTTCGCGCATCGAGCGCCCTGGCGGTGCCGGCGGTGCATGTCGAGGACCCCACGGCACTCAGTGCGGCCGGCCAGGACCATCATTTCTGGGTCCGAGCGCGGCTGGGTGCCGCCGGCGTGGCACCGTCGCTCTGTCTCTGTCGCACTCGCGGGGCGTCCCGCCGTCGTGGGAGAGAGACAGAGCGACGGCGCTGCTGCCGCCGCGAAATGGAAGAGCCGCCACGCTGCGCGACTGTACGCACCGCCCCCTCCGAACGCGCCGCCTTCTGATTCCGAGAGTCGTCGCTCTGTCTCTCTCGCACTCATGCGGCGTCCCGTACAGGTGCGAGAGAGACAGAGCGACGAAAACGACTCTCGGAATCAGTCTGCAGGCGATCGGGTCCCGAAGCCTCGCAGCCCAGCTCTCTCCCTGGCGACGCAGCCGAGCGGCACTCTCAATCATTTACAAGATGGACACCGTTCGGAATTTGCACCTCTCTCCGCAGACGCGGCGACGCGGCGGACGGAGCGGTCACACGGTGGCCGTGAATAAGTGAGGGGCTGCTGCCAGTGTGCTGGGAGCCACCTGGTGGCCGAAACAAAAACTAACGGCATGGCGCTCCACTATGCCGTCGCGCCGCTTCGCACTTCGGCAATGGGCGGCCGGGCACAGCCGACTCACTCTGTCTCTCTTGCACTCATAGGTTGGGGCGCGGGGAGAGAGAGAGAGAGAGAGAGAGAGAGAGAGAGAGAGAGAGAGAGAGAGAGAGATCGTCGAAGTCAGACGCAGTGGACTGAGTGCGAACCAATGCACTGTTTCCGTCGCTCTGTCTCTCTCGCACTCATGGGGCGGGCCACAAGGGTGCGAGAGCAACAGGGCGATCTTCGGAATCAGACACTGGAGCGGCCGGCCACTTTGCGACGTAATTAGCGGGCCAATCCAATAACGCCCCGCTTCGACCTCATCAACGTCCTCATCGTTTTCAAAGTCAGTTTTGCGCCCTCTTTTCTCTGCCACAGAAAAAGACTGTCATTTTTCTCGGGAGGGAGGAGAAGGAGGAGGAGGAGGAGGGGGGAGGATGGGGAGGAGGAAGGGGGAGGATGGGGAGGAGGAGGGGGGAGGATGGGGAGGAGGAGGGGGGAGGATGGGGAGGAGGAGGGGGGGAGTAATCGTGTCCCCGTCCTAATGCAAGCCTTGAATGCTGTTCGCTCCCCCAGGGCTCGCCCGAGCCGCCGCCTTCCGAAGGCCCACCGCTGCGCACGCTGCCTGCACGCTGCGCAGGTGAGTAGCACACAAGGCCCAGGTGAAAATCCTCCCTCCTGCAGCTCCCCGCCCCGAGCCCTGCCCTGTCCTGCCCTGCCTGCTCCCTCCCGGACAAGGTAATGACGTTACAAGAAAGTGCGGCCGAGAATACAGATGTACGGCTCAGTCATCTTTTACGGCATCAATATGGGGCTAATTTTTCCGCTCATCCCGTGCCTCCCCTCTTTTCCCCGGCGACGCAGAGTGGGCCAGAAGACCGGTGAAAGCGGCTAAAATCCCGTACGCATTTTGAGCTCCAGAGTCGCCAAACAGGACTCGAACTGATCGTGTGACCCCACCAATGGATTTCTCGTCCGGAGAGCAATACATTGGTGGGGTCACACGTTAGGATCGAGTCCCATTTAGCGACTCTGGAGCTCTAAACGCATCTGGGACTTAAACCGCCTCCACCGGTCTTTCTGGCCCACTGTGCATCGCCCTGCAGCTCCACCCAGCCAGCGGCTCGGTTCGTCAGCAATTCTGTTTCTTCATAAGCGCAGCCTGAGAAAAAGACAGTGGCTGGCTGCACAGAGCCTTTTATTTTGCACCACGTAGTTTCCTGTATTTGCAGTGCACTGGCAGGCGCTGGTTTAAGATGAAACGGTTGTAGTTTGCACGCTTCTATAGCGTACAACTACGCTTGAGGACTTTACGTTTGAAGTCAAGTGTGACCGACGGAAGAGGATCAGAACAGAAAACTACGCTCAAATTCGAGCCTTGCAACCTACGTCGTTCAAAAGGTAGTTCCACCAGTAGTTTCAAACAGTGGCCCTAGCCTCAGGGTGGCCACTACGCTGTTCAAAAAATTGGTTCTACCAGGAGCGCGTGGCAGGATTTCAAACAGTGGCCCTAGCCTTAGGGTGGCCACTACGCTGTTCAAAAAGTAGTTCTACCAGTAGTGCGTGGCATGATTTCAACCAGTGGCCCGGCAGGTAGCCTCAGGGTGGCCACTACGCCGCGGTCCCGGCCTTCGATCCAATCTGAGCGAGGCTGGCAACCCGGCAACGCCCTGCCCAGGGAACAACATCAAATTGCTCATTCGGGATCTAGAGGAGAACGCCGGGCCGGCCAAGTTTACACAAGCAGAGCGCTACTAGCGCCGCGTAGCGCCCGCAAAGTAGTAGCCGGGAATCCGGCAGCGTGGAAACAGCTTTGGACTGTGTGCGGCCTCATCTAGGGGAGCGGCCGGCCTGCGTCCGTCTGTCTGTCCGTCTGTCTGTCTGTCTGTCCGTCCGCCCAGCAGCCACTTTTAAACCTACCTTTCTCCCATTCCGGCCACGATTATCACCCTTCCCACTTCCGCCTCGGCCACGATTCCACTCACAGCACACTGACTCCGAGAGTCGTTTTCGTCGCTCTGTCTCTCTCGCACTCATGGGGCGTCCCCAACAGGTGCGAGCGAGAAGACAGAGCGACGAAAACGACTCTCGGAGTCAGTGTGCAGTCCGGCGGGCCGGCCGAGCGGCCAAGGAAGGGGCGTAAGGGGCCGGGGCTGAGAGAGAGGGAGAGCGAGGGAGAGAGAGAGAGAGAGAGAGAGAGAGAGAGAGAGAGAGAGAGAGAGAGAGAGAGAGAGAGAGAGAGAGAGAGAGAGAGAGCGAGAGAGGGTCCGGGCCCAGCTGCCGCCACGGCTGCAGCCCAGCATTTCCTGTCGGCCTCCGAGGCACGTGATATAACTGTCACAGCAGCCCATCCCCCGCGCGGCCACCGGCACCGGCGCGGCAACCCTTGCGGTGCTCGCTGCTACCAACACCTCATCTTGTCCCCATCCGTCGCCGTGTCTCGCAAACCAAAGTTTGGCCGCGGGGGAGCGGGGGAGCGGGGGAGCGGGGATGTGTGTGTATATATATATATAAATATACATACTTATATATATATATATATATATATATATATATACACACACATCCCTTTTCAATTTTCCTTCGATGTCGTTGACTTAAAATCTTTTTTCAAGTCATTTGGCTAAATTGTTGGAAAGTGCTCCTGAATTCAATTATATTTTCTTTAATATTGAAGCTCTATTCATTATGGTCTCTTAGATTTAGTTAGATCACAAAATCTGGCATGCTACAGCACAGTTTTCTAAAAACAAAACAAGCAAACTCTGTGTGTTTTGAATGGGATGAAACAGCCCTGCGCTGTCCAATCACCCCCTCCCCAGTCCAGCCAAGGTAATCAAAGTGACGGTAGGGAAGCGAGAGAGCCACTTACCCCTGTCCTCGACGCGCACACAGGTGCGTCGCCCACACTGCCGCTTGCGCCGGAAAGTGCGTGTGTGTTGTTGTTCTTGTTGTTCCCCAGAAAGTGACAATGTGGAGTTTACCTAACACTTTTACCCGACTGCGCGGCTGCGCGCCTTGCCCCTCCCCGCTCCCCCGCGACAGCCAGCCCCTCCGGGGGAGTCTCCTCTCCGGCCAAACTTTGGTTTGCGAGACACGGCGACGGATATATATATATATATATATATATAGAGAGAGAAAAGGGGAGAGAGAGAGAGAGAGAGAGAGAGAGAGAGAGAGAGAGAGAGAGACAGAGACAGAGAGAGAGAGAGAGAGAAGACAGAGAGAGATGCGACCGACTTGTTTATTTACTGGTTAGCGTGGTCACCATTTCGAACAAAGCATTTTACTCCTCTCCTTTACTTCTGTCGACGATTAATAATGCACCGTTTCAATTAAAAGTTGGTGGCAGGTAATTTGCTTGCAGACACGCACGACTCCGCGTGGGAGTCCCTGGGTTAGGCGCCCCCGGTGAATGGCGTTTTTCTTTTCCTTTTAAAGGGGATACATAATGCCATATCGAGCCAGGCGGGCCCGGAGTGCTTTCCTTAACTCACTCGAACTGGAATCTCGAATGGCGTGCGCTCGAACGTTCGTCGACCTGTCGCGCGGCTCTCGAAAATCTCTTGTGCTCAAACTTCGCAGACACATTATCAGCCGGGGCGGGCTGCTCCGAAAAGAAGAACGAAAAAAGACGAGAAAGAGCAAACAAAAAAGACGTATCACCACACAAGTCAGTCTCGGTTTGTTTGTAAGTCGTTTTTCACGGCTCGATTATTGCCTAATTGACGCGAGGGTGGGGCTGCTGCGTAAAATACGCGTTCCAAAGAAAGGCCCGCCAAAGGAAGAAAGAATAGCGATTTCAGGTTGAGACCCGCGGGGAAGTTGGCTGACTATTTTTTTCCTCAAGTTTGTGCGGACACCTTCAATGTGTCCAAAACATCCAATGTGGTTTTTTTCGAGTCGTAGAGAAATTTGCTATGCGTTTGTGCGAACCAATAGCACTTTGCCCGTGTCCCATTCAAACACTGGCATGCATGCATCCTGCAGTCGACAAGGCGCAGCTAGATTGAAACAAGGGGAACCCGCAGCGCAGCAGGAGAATAAAAAGACCAGTACACTGTTGAAAGAAAGCAAATTTTCGAACAACTCTGCACTACTATCTATCTCCTCAAGAACAGGCAGCCGGGCATCAAGTTATGCAGTGGGGCGATCTCCTCGTGTACTGGTTTCATTTGGCCCGAACGTACGCAGTCCAACGGGGCAGGGGGTGCGAGGGGCCACTGTGGGGGCCACCCTCGATGCGGCAACCGATCAAGGACTAAACCACACATAAAACCTGCCCCAGACGACCTGCAGACACGACCAGGCCGAGCCAGGCGCACCGGGCCAAGGAAAGGGTTGGGTGGGGCGGCCCACGCATGCCGTGTGGCGCCGGGCCTCGGTTTGGTTTGCGCACCTGCCATTAGGGGAGAAAGAGAGAGAGAGAGAGAGAGAGAGAGAGAGAGAGAGAGAGAGAGAGAGAGAGAGAGAGAGAGAGAGAAAGAGAGAGAGAGAGAGTGCATCGCATTATACGCGCTAAATAATGAGTGTGACAAGAAGGCAATGCACGACTACGGTAGTCACCTGGCGGGGTGGTTGGGGTGTCCACGAAGCGAGTCCAAAGACCTTCTAGCCTAATAAAAACACAGCCCTAAGCCTTCTTTATTCTGGAAATCTTCCTCGAATTGAACTCGGTGGTACCCAACAGTTTGGCTCAAAACGTGTCCGGGGTCGCCCGCCCGGACTGGGCATTGCGCTTGCAGTGCCGGTCCGAGACGAGTACGACGGCGGCACTCGAAAAGTTTGGCGGTGCTGCTGGAATGTACTGGGACGGGCGTGGTGGGCGTGGCGGGCGTGGCGTGGCGGGCGTGGCGGGCGTGGCGGGCGTGGCGTGGTGGGCGTGGCGGGCGTGGCGGGCGTGGCGGGCGTGGCGTGGCGGGCGTGGCGGGCGTGGCGTGGCGGGCGTGGCGGGCGTGGCGTGGCGGGCGTGGCGGGCGTGGCGGGCGTGGCGTGGCGGGCGTGGCGGGCGTGGCGGGCGTGGCGGCGTGGCGGGCGTGGCGTGGCGGGCGTGGCGGGCGTGGCGTGGCGGGCGTGGCGGGCGTGGCGGGCGTGGCGGGCGTGGCGGGCGTGGCGGGCGTGGCGTGGCGGGCGTGGCGTGGCGGGCGTGGCGGGCGTGGCAGGCGTGGCGGGCGTGGCGGGCGTGGCGGGCGTGCGTGGCGGGCGTGGCGGGCGTGGCGTGGCGGGCGTGGCGGGCGTGGCGGGCGTGGCGGGCGTGGCGGGCGTGGGCGGGCGTGGCGTGGCGGGCGTGGCGTGGCGGGCGTGGCGGGCGTGGCAGGCGTGGCGGGCGTGGCGGGCGTGGCGGGCGTGGCGTGGCGGGCGTGGCGGGCGTGGCGTGGCGGGCGTGGCGGGCGTGGCGGGCGTGGCGGGCGTGGCGGGCGTGGCGGGCGTGGCGGGCGTGGCGTGGCGGGCGTGGCGGGCGTGGCAGGCGTGGCGGGGCGTGGCGTGGCGGGCGGGGCGGGCGTGGCGGGCGTGGCGTGGTGGCGTGGCGGGCGTGGCAGGCGTGGCGTGGCGGGCGTTGCGGGCGTGGCGGGCGTGGCGTGGCGGGCGTGGCGGGCGTGGCGGGCGTGGCGGGCGTGGCGTGGCGGGCGTGGCGTGGGGGCGTGGCGGGCGTGGCAGGGGCGCCGCGCCCACCAAACGGCCCCGCCGTCGTCGCGGGGCACATCACGGGGCGCATCGCGCGGAGCGGCGTCGCTACACTTGTGGCAATAGCCCAGCAGCCGGCAGCGGTCGTCGCGCTGTGTCGCGCGAAGTTGGTGTCGCCTCCTTGACTGCTTGCTTCAGCGGGCCCCTCCACCCCTTCCAGGCCAGGCCCAGGCCCAGCGGCGCGGCCGGGGGTAGGCTTTGGATCACTTTGTCACGGCGGCCAAGATGGATAGACTTACTTCGCTCACGGCGGGCCATATTGCAAACCAACTCGGGCTGATAGGACCGCCAGCGAAGCACAGCGTAGCACGGCGTGGCACGGCGAAGCTTCCTCATCGGCAAGGCCAATAAATTTCCGCTGCCACACAATGAAATACGCCAAAGCCGGCGAAGATGTGACGCGTGAGCGCGCCGCGGCGCCGAGCCAGGCGTAGCACGGCATAGCCAGGCCGCCGGGACGCCCCCAAACCGCGTCGCTCTGTCTCTCTCGCACTCCTGTGGGACACCGAGGACACGCCACGAGTGCGAGAGAGACAGAAGGACGACACCGACATGCGAAATCGCTCGGCAGGTGGAGCTTGTTGTGTCGACCATTAGTCAGTCGGTTCGACGCGTCGAGGCGGATTTGTTCAGACGGAGTTTCTTTCAGTGGCGTGGCTGGTCCAGCCGGCAGACACTAAAAACGCCCTCCAAGTTATCCCAAGGCCAAGTCGGCCGAACGGTGCAACCCCCAGGCGTCTGCGTGTCTCGGGGCCGAGGGGCCGTGGGGGCAGCGCAGCGGCACTGTGGGGGCCTGCTTGGGGGAGGCGGTGCGTCGCGGCGGCGACTTACGGCCGGCAGGACGATTCCCAACAGTGCGTCGCCGTCTCTCTCTCTCGCACCTCTACGGGACGCCCCGTGAGCGCGGGGGAGACAGAGCGACGTCCACCGCACGGCCTGCGGGCGGGCGGGGCGGGGTGGCGGCCCCATAACTGGCTGGCTGGCCATTATAGGCCCAAGGCGTGCCACACTTTGCGATATTGTACAGTGTTATTGTCAGGTGCGCACTGCCGTTCCGTTTCCTTAATGAAAACGCGGCACGCCGTCGTTGGTCACCGGGACTGAGCACCTCGCCGTCGACGCGGCGTCGCCGTCAGCGGGATGAGCACCTCGCCGTCAACGCGGCGCAACCGTCACCGAGACCGAGCTACCGTCCACGCGGCGCCGTCATCACCGGGACGCGGCGCAGCCGTCACTGGGACCGGGCACCTCGCAGTCGACGCGCTGCGCCTGCCACTGGGACCGAGCACCTCGCCGTCGACGCAGCGCTGCCTTCCCCGGGACCGAGCACCTCGGCGGCGCCACGGCCTCGACAGCCTCGACGGGGCTTGCCGGCAGAGTTGCTGCCTGGCAGCCGGGGAAGGAGCGCAGCGAAATAAGTTGGCCGACGTGGGTCACGAAGCGAAGCGGGCGTGCTGACGCACGATGGCCGAGTTGGCGGGGCTCGGGGCGGGGCGGGGCTGCGACGTGCTGCTGCAGTCCGCACAGCCACCGGCGGGCCCTGGCAGGTCCTGGCGCCGACGGCGCTGCAGCAACGCATCATTTTTTTCCTCCCCTTGAGCTGGTAATGAAATAAGTACGGCGCGGCCTGCCTCCCCCTCCCCTCCCCCTCCTACTCCCCCTCCCCCTCCCCCTCCCCCCCCCCTCCCGCAGCCTCACAGCGCCGCCCCAGAAACGACCCCCTTCACAACTTGTCGTCTCCCTCGCTCCTCCTTTCCCGACCGCCCCGGCCAGGCCGGGCCTCGCCACCGCCACCTCCTTGTTCGGCGTCCCGACACCAGGTAGAGCCCCCCGGGGGCGCGGCGCGGCGCGGCGAGGCAAGGCGCCTCCCACGCGGCAGTGACGGGGCTGCCGGGGCTGCCGGCCCTGCGACGCATAAACTACCCCTTCTGCCGCCGCGGGGCATCGGCAGGGGAGGGGAGGGGGAGGGGGCGCAGGTTGCGTGCGCAGAGCGGGGCCCGCGTCGTCCCCTGGAGGCTGCCCGCCCCGCCCCGC
This sequence comes from Thrips palmi, assembly GCF_012932325.1. Classification (NCBI taxonomy): domain Eukaryota; kingdom Metazoa; phylum Arthropoda; class Insecta; order Thysanoptera; family Thripidae; genus Thrips; species Thrips palmi. The sequence continues at coordinate 825,109 of NW_023144626.1, forward strand.
CCCGCCCCGCCAGACATAGCATGACTTACAAACACTCTGGCCGCTCGGACGGCGCGCACCTATTCAGCCCCGGCCCGGCGCAGCGCTGCGTTGCAGGCCGCCTCCGAAGTCGCTCTGTCTCTCTCGCACCCCTGCGGAACGGCCGACGGGAGCGAGAGGGGAGAGCCTGCCGGCGCGGCGTGTGGATACACAGACAGGCCTGCGAGAGGGAGAAACGCCCGGGCCGTAAATTTGAATGAGACTCGGCCCGGCCTAATAGTCGGCGAAAAGACTCTGTGTTTATTCTGTTCGCATTTCGGTTCACATGGTGGCGTGCCGTCCGGGCCGCGCGGCCGGGGCGCGATGCGGGCAAGGGCAGGGCCTCCTCGTCGAGCAGAAGAGTGAATCCAGCCAAGTGGTTTCGCTCTGTCTCTCTCGCACCGCCATGGAACGCCCCACGCGTGCGAGAGAGACAGGCGAAACGATTCCCAAGCAGCCCGCTATGCGCGAGCGCGCGCGTCTGGCTGCGCCGACGATATTCAAAGGGTTCGCCGCGGCCGCGCGACACACAAATGAGCCGAACTGGGAGAGGGGCGGGGGTGGGGGAGGGGAGCGGAGGGGTGCATGGGGCCGGGAGCTGCAGCGGGGCGATTCTAAAGCATAAATTACAGCCCGAAATTAGAGCCACGCTCGTGCGGGCACACGGAGCACACGCAACAGATTTTCCACTGAATACGAGAACGCGCATGGCGCGGCGTGGCGTGGCGTTGTGGGGGCAGCGGCGCACAGTGGGCCAGAAGACCGGTGGAGGCGGTCAAAACTCTGGACGTGTTTAGAGCTCCAGAGTCGCTAAATGGGACTTGAACCGAACGAGTGACCTCACCAATGGGTTGCCCTCCGAACGACGAATCCATTTAAGGGGTCACACGTCGAATCCTTTTTAGCAACTCTGGAGGAGCTCAAAACGCGTCTAGAAGTTTGGCCGCCTCCACCGGTCTTCTGGCCCACTGTGCGGCGAGGCGGCCGGGCAGGAGCTGCGAGTGAACACGCCGCGCAGCATCAAGAGACTAACTAACAGTGCCTCTGAGATGCGGCCCTAAGCTTTGTGCTCGGCGCGAGCTTCGCCAAACGCTGACACACACACTCTCTCTCTCTCTCTCTCTCTCTCTCTCTCTCTCTCTCTCTCTCTCTCTCTCTCTCTCTCTCTCTCTCTCTCTCTCTCTCTCTCTCTCTCTCTCTCTCTCTCTCTCTCTCTCTCTCTCTTTTGGTTTAGTTCCAGTAACGTCCCGTACGGGGAACAAGCGCACAAACAGCTGCGCCGCCCTTGCAGGCTTTTGCAGTCGCCGCGGCCCGGCCGGCTCTGATTTCGAGAGTCGTTCTCGTCGCTCTGTCTCTCTCGCACCTAGGCGGGACGCTCCATGAGTGTGAGAGAGACAGAGCGACGAAAGCAACTCTCGGAATCGGTCGGCTGCATGAATGCCGTTTTAATTGCATCGCCAGCAGCGTCCAGCCGTTCGGGGTAACGTCGAGAGCAGCGTGTCGAGTGGACGAACAAGGAGGGAAAAAAGAACGAACGTATTGGCTATGAAATAATAGTGTAGTCAGAGAACAGCCATGCGATAGTGCATGCAGTGATGCAGCAGGCCGGAGGACCAGGGAGGAGTTGACGTGAGTTGAAAAATGCAGCTTGGACCACAAATGATGACAACTTGATGCATCTATACGACACGATTTTTCGAGCTCCTCTGGTACTGATCTCAAAGCGTCCCACCTTGCCGAGATGTGTCTGCTAAGCAGTCAAAAGAGAACAGAAGAGTCCGGTTGTCCACATGACCTCAAAATGGACGAATTTCATCAACATTGGGTCCATTTTGACGCCAAAGCGAAGTGGGCACAGAGAGAGAGAGAGAGAGAGAGAGAGAGAGAGAGAGAGAGAGAGAGAGAGAGAGAGAGAGAGAGAGAGAGAGAGAGAGAGAGAGAGAAGGTAAGAAACTTTTCCTGGTTTTCCCAGGAACTCCCTGGAAATCGCCTATGCCTTCAGCATTGGCTTCCTGGGAAAACCAGATTCCGCTTTTGCCATGAGAGAGAGAGAGAGAGGGGGGGGGTCAGTGACGTCATTTTGACCCAGTTTCCACTGCCCCGCTCTCGCACAGTGCGCGGCGGTGATGCTTTTTCCACTTCGTCGTGACATAACGGACTGACCGAATGACGCAATGTGCACCCTATAGAAAAAGCCGATTCTTGAACAGGGATAAGACACTCTGCAATAAGTGACTTTACTTATGTTTGAAGTAAATTTAGTTCCGTTAGCAAATGTGTTCAAGAAACAATTTTTTTTTTGGTGTGTGTTGCGGGCGGGCACCGCCCATCCAGAAAACAGATTCTCTCCACTGTGCGGGGTGCGCGTACACAGATACCACCGCGGGGCCGCAAAACGAAAACACGTTGAGTGACAAGTTCGTCCAGGAGCGGGCAGGGTTTTTCGGCAAATTAATAATATCCTCTCCTCTCTCACCGCTCGATTGGACCTCTCTCTCTCTCTCTCTCTCTCTCTCTCTCTCTCTCTCTCTCTCTCTCTCTCTCTCTCTCTCCGCTCTTTTTGCGGGCCGTATGCTCGGCTGCTCGCGCTGAGTTTTTAATTACGGCCACCTCCAATAAGCCCTGGAGCCTCACTCACTGTCTCTCTCTCACCCCTACGGGACGCCCCGCGAGAGCGAGAGAGACGGAGCGACCAAGCGCCGGGGCGGCGAAATAATGCAGTGAGTCGTGCGGCTGACTTTTAATCTCGAATATCGCGTGTGTCACATCCCCAACGTTGGGACGAAATAAAAAAAGCTGACAGATTGGGTTATCATTTGTCCGGCAGATGCTCGGTGTCCCGTCCACGGTGCGTCTTCGGATAATCTGCCAAACGGGCGACCAACTTCGAACATTCATTGTGCAAAATTTAAACACATTCCCCGTTCAGGTGGATGCCGAAACGCCTTTAGTTGGCAACATGTGTGGCAAATACACCAGGAATCTTGCACATTTCCACAATCATTGCCTGTACACACAATTTTACAGTGGCTCAGTGCTTGCACTCTGCACTCAAAATGACTAAAAAAGGCAAACCCATGGAAACGATCGAAAAGCCGATGCTCGCATCCTGACAGCGAGGGCACACAATGAAACCGCTTTCCAGTGTCGTGATCGATCCACTAATAGCCTGAGACAATACGTCACGTGCACATGTAATTCCCCCTGTTGGGTCACTGGGTAGGTTAGCGAGTAGCAGTCCGGCCGGCCAGGGCCTGCGGCTCTCCTGCTCATTTATTGAAGGTGCCTCCCGTCGCCCTCTCTCTCTCTCTCTCTCTCTCTCTCTCTCTCTCTCTCTCTCTCTCTCTCTCTCTCTCTCTCGCACACAAGACGTGCGCCGAAAGCGTGCGAGAGAGATAGGCCTCCTTAGAATGCGTCGGGCGGACGAGCGGCTATGTGCGACGTTGGGCAGCTCGTTGGGCAGTGAAACGACGGGTCAATTTCCTGTCGTCAACCGAATGACGGAATACCGCCCGGAATAGCCACGAATTGCCACTGGAATTTCCACGACTACACACTGTACTTATTGTCCATAACCATTGCCATATTTGTGCACACAGAAGCCATGTACGATTTTGTACACAAATTGACAATGTTTCCATATTGTGGTTAAGTATTTATAGTATTGTACCTTCTTTATCAGCAGATCGACGTCGATTGGCTGCTGTCGTGGTAGAGGGGGGGGGAGTACGCGACCAGCGTAGAATATCTACTATCCGCAAGAAGTTTTACAGTGCAAGGCCGTGGGCGACGTCCCGGGACGACGGGAGTCTTGGATTATTTCCCACAGCATTGACGTTACAGTGTTGTGGCGGCCGCGCCTCGAGGCCGAGATCGGACTGCGCGGTACACTGATTCGGAGAGCCGTTTTCGCCGCTTTGTCTCTCTCGCACTCACGCGGCGGCCCGTATATGTGCGAGAGAGACAGAGTCACTGAAACGACACTCGGAATCAATCTGCTGGCACTGGCCAGTGGGGTACTCCGAGCGACTCCGAGGCTGCCACCATGCGGTGGCGCAGACGTGGCCTGAGACATGCCGGTCAAGACTAGTCACCGGTCAAGCGGACCACTACACTGGGGACACAAATGCAGTGAAACAACTATGCCCTTACATGTAAGCGATTTTACGCCTCTGGCACGGTGTGAATCCTTTCGTTATGTTGGAGGGGGAGTGAATGGACATGGGACTTCAACACAAACTTGTAATGCCCTTCCAAAGCCTACTTTGTTACGCATTTAAAGGCCGTGGAGGACTGTTGTGCCCTTAAGGGTAGCACGATTCTCATGACTTTGTTTTACGAGTGTATGGATGCCGGGTCGCGAGTTACGCACACACCGTCCTCAGACCGAGCCGGGGCCGAGGGACTGTGTTCCATACTGCTCTCGGCCCGTGACTCTGAGAGCGCTTTTTCACCGTTCCGGCGCTTTTTCGACTCATTTTGCGTGCATGCAGCCTCCGGGGACTCGCCGCTTGGTACGGTTCGTTACCTCCATAACCCCCTCCAGACGCAGCGCCGCACCCCGCCGCACCCCGCCGCACCTTGTTCGATCCAACCACACCCTAACCTAGCCAAATCGCCCCGCCCCGCCCCGCCTCGCCTCGCCCCGCCCCGCCGCCATGTCTCGAAGCCATGACCACGCCGGGGCCCAAACTACCGTGGAACATGGAAACAGCCCCGGGCCGGAGCGCGGCCGCGGCAGGGCCTATGGCCTATGGCAGCCTTTGGCGTGTGCCGAGGTAAACAATGGGGAGGCAGTGTGGCCCGGCAGCGTGGCTGCTACACCACAGCATCAACTCCGAAGCATCCTTTCGTCGCTCTGTCTCTCTCGCACCCAAACAGCACGCCCCATGAGTTCGAGAGAGACAGGCGCCAGGATAGGGTTGCCCCGTCTTGCCCCCTCGCCGGGCTCAAAGTCGATTTGCCCGCATTCTTCTGCAGCCGGGGGCCCCGCCGGGCCCCGCCGGGCCCCGCGACGCATCCTTGCTGTGCTAAGCCGCTTAAGATCCTGCTAGGGGCAGCACGCTCTCGGTGCAGATCGCCAAAAAACAACGGCATAAAACCAACAACCGCGGTCTTACCAGGGCTTTGCGGTGTGTGTGTGTGTGTGTGTGTGTGCACCACAAGAGAGAGAGAGAGAGAGAGAGAGAGAGAGAGAGAGAGAGAGAGAGAGAGAGAGAGAGAGAGAGAGCAGGCTGACGGCAAATCCATGGAAAATAGCTCATTCATGCGTCGCACTACAGACACAGTCCACTAGTTGACTCTGGCCGGTGACGACTACAGTGTGGCGGTGCCAAACGCCGACGTTCCTTCGCGTGTGTCAGCGCGCACGCGCGTGTCCGGACAAATCGTACACTTCCGTTCAGTGAGCAGCAGGCGCAGACTGATTCGGTGCCTTTCGTCGCTCTGTCTCTCTCGCACCCGTGCGGGACGCCCCGTGAGTGCGAGAGAGACAGAGCGACGACAGCGCTGTCCAGTCCGCGGGTCGATGAGGCGCCGCCGCCACTCGACGCGTTTATCGACAACATCGCGGCGAGAATATCAGCAGACTGATTCCGAGAGTCGTTTTCGTCGCGCTGTCCAGCTCGCACCTTCAGGGAGCGCCATGTCAGAGCGAGAGAGACGGAGCGACGAAAACGACTCTCGGAATGAGTCCGCTGCGCGCCGCGACCGCGGTGGCGTGTGCGTTGGAAAACAACAAGAGGCCGCGCGACATGCAACGCCGCGGCGGCCAGCGCGCTGTCTCTCTCGCACCCCCGCGGGACGCGGCACGAGTGCGAGAGAGACGGCGCGGAAGGAGGCGCCATCGGGCGGGACTTCCCTGTAGATACGGTCCAATCCGGAGCCCTAATCCCTGCGGCGCCTCGCCACGCACGCTCACTCACACACGCAAACTCACACGTGCGCATGCACGCACACACACACACACTCACACACACACACACACACACACACCACTCACACACACACACACACACACACACACACACACACACACACACACGCCCGCACATGCGTTTGCATACATATATACATACACACACGCCCGCACGCACACATGCACGCCCGCACGCACTTACACACCACACACACACACACACACACACAGAGGCGCACACGCACGAACGCGGAGGGGCGCCACTTTTGGCACTCGTGCCGCAAGACGGGGAGAAGGCACGAGCAGTTAACCGCAATTAAGGCGAGTATGCAAATAGGGCCGCAGGAGCCGTCAGCGACTCGCCGCCCCCTCTCTACCTTTTCTTTCGCCGTAAACTTGGGGCGGGGCGGGGCGGGGCGGGGCGGGGCGCGGAAATCCTTATCAACGCACTTCCGCCTGCTCAAGTCACTGCAGCGGACATGGCAGCGTCACTGATAGATGACGCCAATCAACGGGGTGGCCGGCCGGGCCGGCAGGGCCCAAGAAAAATGCGGCAGCGCGTCGCTGTTTCGCCGCGCGCTGCCTCCAGTGCACAGTGGGCCAGAAGACCGGTGGAGGCAGCAAAATTTCTACCAGTATGGGCAAATTTAGTTTGTAGTAGGCGTGCACAATTTTTTTCATATGCTCCTGCAAAAATCACTGTGAATTTTTTTTCAACTGCACTCAAAAACGTAGTTTTAAATCAAGATTTTTATTTTCGTTTTTTTTTTTTTTTTTTTTTGCCATACAACGGGTGATTTAATTTCCCACACTGTATGCAGTTTACAACAACATACAAGCTTGTTCCAAGAAATCACTCTCCCCTTTTGCTTGTGCGTGTAGAGTCATCAGTCGGCCGTGCAAAACGGAGCGGGCTGAGGCACTTTGGCCCCGAAGCGGCCTCCAGCCGCGCAGCCCAGCGCAGCCCGGCGCAGCCAGCCACGCACCGACTTCCAGCATGAGAAGCGGGAAAAAATTAAACGGCGGGGGGAACGAGGAAAAGACGCGAGATATGAGTGCCGCGGGGAGCGACATCAAAAATGCAGAATGCAGGCGCCACTCCCCGCATTCGCTGCAGCGGGAGCCGTTTCGTCGCTCTGTCTCTCTCGCACTCACGGGGCTCCGCGTAAGGGAGCGAGAGAGGCAGAGCGACGTTCGGAGAGTTTCAGCATCCACAAAGTCGCCGTTCGCCACCACACCGTCGTACTGCAGTGCCGCCGAGTTATCTATAGCCCGGCCCGACCGCAGAAACAATACTTTCGCAGAAGAGGGAGATATTATGCGTATTGGACTAAGAGGACACCCACACACGCGCACACTCACGCGTGCGCACGCACGCACACAGAGGCGCGGTGCAGGCTCACGGACACGCACAGACGGCCACACACACACAGGCTCTCGCTTTCCATGATATTGGATGTTTTCCCTTAGCCCCCACGCACCAAAGCACTGCGGCCCCGCCTTGCACTCGACCACCTCAGTGTGTGTGCGCGTGTGTGTGCGTGTGTGTGTGTGTGTGTGTGTGTGTGTGTGTGTTTTACTCTGTGACCACGCTGCACGGCGCGGCGGTGGGCGGTACGACGCGGCACAGCCACCGTAAAAAAGATAAGCAACATTTTAAGGAGCACTGAAACGCAGATGTCCCTCCCCTTCCGGCTGGGGCTCTCGTTTCGGAAAAAGAAGTGGCGCATTTGCGATTAAGATTGGGGCTTTCCGGGGCGCGGGGCCGCGGGACGGGGACGCGAGGGCGCGGAGTCGCGGGGGGGGGGGGGGGGGGTCTGGACGCGGCCCCAGAGGACAGGGCGGAAACAGATAGGAGGGCGCACCGGGGCGGCCGGGAGTACCACCGGCGGGTTCGCTCTGGCGGAAACCTCCCCAGACTGGTTCGGCTTCGGCGTGGCAGTGGCGTGGCTCGAGCGAGCGCGCGGTGGCCCGCTCGCTGCTATGCGACGTCGCGCACATACCTGCCGACGAGGGCCGAGGGCCGCGACCCAGCGGGACTCGGCGAGGCCCTTCTGGGGCACGAGTGGGTTGGTTGCCCTTTGCACAAGCAGCCGTCCCTCACTATTCCGCGCTTAGCTCGAGTCTTATTGGGACGAGAGAGAGAAAGCAAGGAAAGTCCCAACTTCACAATATCCGCTAGCCTGAGCCGTGGGGTTTGAGCGCGGGTTTGAGGCCCCCAGAAAAATGACTTTATGGACAAAGGAAGAAACTTAACCTTTTTGCCTTTACATTTTTGAAAAGTAAAATAAATATCTGTGCTCCGAACCTTTTTTCTTTGAACAAAGGAACAAGGATTTAAATCAAGTTTTACACTGACTTTTTGTTTCTAGCTAATACTGAGAAACTTTTTTAGGTGAGGTCAGGTCCGCAGTGCGCCCTTCCTTCCCAGCAGCTGAGCCGCGATCAGGGCCGTGGTGCCGAAGCTGGAGCGGATGACGATAACGATTGCGATCCGCGACCTGACCACGACCCTCCAGCCTTCGGTTCCCTTCTGGGGTTTTTCCTTTAGAGGGTTTCCATTTCGAAGATTTTTCCTTCCAGGGTTTCTCCATCCAAGTTCCCACACCAGGTTTCCCTTCCAGGTTCGCGCGCCGCACCGCACCACCCCGCGTTATCACGTGTGGGCCGGGAAAGTCCAGCAGACAAAGGCAATTGTTTTATTGGGCAATGCGTCCCGGCCGTCCCGGGCAGCGGGCCGATTACGAACGGCGCTGTCATCGCTCTGTCTCTCTCACACCCCCTCGGGACGCCCAACGAGAGCGAGAGAGAGAGAGAGAGAGAGAGAGAGAGAGAGAGAGAGAGAGAGAGAGAGTTCGGAATGAGCTCGCTGGGCGCGGGGCCCAGCGGGAGTACATTGGCAGCACAAAGCCTTATTATTATTGCGTTGGCACGGGACATGTCCAGCTGCGACATGTCCGGCCGGCCAAACAAAACTCGGCCCGCCTTCGTCAAGAGACTCTCCCCCTTCCCCCCTCCCCCTCCCCTGGGGCGTTAATAATCTTAATCGTCGGACGAGACGTTACATGCCCCAGACATAATCAATTTCCTCAAGCAGTTGGTCGCACGCAGAGCGGCGCGGAGCCCTGCCTTCCGTGTCCTTAGCCAGATGAACGCGTGCGTGCGTGCAAGGAGGGGCGACACCGCGCCGGGGGCGTGTGCCGCCTCTCTCTTCTCTCTCTTTTCTCTCCCTCTCTCTCTCTCTCTCTCTTCTCTCTCGCTCTCGCTCTCGCTCGCCTCTCTCCGCTCTCGCCCGCTCTCGCTCTCGCTCTCGCTCTCGCTCTCTCTCCTCTCTCTCTCTCTCTCTCTCTCTCCCCTTTGGGACGTCCCCGTGAGTGCGACAGGACCCGAGCGACGCGGCGGCATCGGCCTGCAGACACGCGACGGCGCCACGCACGTGCGGCACGCGTGCGTGCGTGCGCGAGAGCGGTAACGCCAACTTGGCCATAATTTGTCCGATTTGTGAGACGCCATGTGAGCAAGCTGCCAAGGTCACGGTCGAGGAGGAGGAAGCGCAGAGGCGCGTCGCGACGGCACGTGTGAATGTTTGGGAAAAAACCCGGCAGCGTCCGAAAATTTGTTAGAAGAGTGAGAAGTTCGTTGCAGCTGTGAATTCGTTGGTTGGCACGACCGAAGTATGAGTCCGCTACTGCAACGATCCAATTTGCTGCTGCAACGATGGATGATTCGTTGAGCCACCAAACTTTTCTGCTCTTCTGACGACATTTTCGTTACTGGTACGGAACATCACAGTTGGGTCAAAACCAACCGCAGCATCGGTTGCGCTAACTCAAATTTGGTTGGACTGACTAAGTATTTTTTTCCGTGCGACAGCAGACTGACTCCGATAGTCGGCAGAGGCGCGCCGCGGCGGCACTGTGTGACATGCGGAAAATCGGCCCCACAGCAGACTCATTCCGAGATGCGATTTCGTCGCTCTGTCTCTCTCGCAACCAAAGGGGACGCTCCATGAGTGCGAGAGAGACAGTGCGACGAAATGGCAGCTCGGAATCGGCACTGGAGCGGTCACACCATTGGCCAGGCCACGCGGAGAAGAGCCGGCCTTTCTAATTGGCAAACGTCAAGCAGGCCGTGGCGGAAGCGGACACTTCGCGGAGGAAAGCCGGAGGGCACACTTTAAACATATAGCGGTCGAAGAACGTTGCACCGACGCATTAGGTTGGAATTTCTCCCCATGATACTAGTAAACTTCGACAAAATATCTGGGTGAATGAAGACGTGAGCTTCACCACCAAAATATGCAAGATTTTCACGTTGTGGGAAATCTTCACCGTATTAATTTTGCGCAGCTATCACCACACACACACACACACACACACACACACACACACACACACACACACACACACACACACACACACACACACACACACAAACACACACAAACACACACACGCACGCAAAAGCGCGCGCGCTCACAGCCGCCGCCTGTCACGTCCCAGGTAGGCAACCCACGCGCAGCGGCGTTCGACGGGACAGACGGAGGCTTCTAGACGCTCTCTGACTGGACTTGCTCTGCACTCGCCCCCACATCGCGCCCACAAATAAATGGATAATGGATTCCCCCTCAGTATTCATGGCAATCGTACGGAGTGAATAGGTTTCAATCTGAAAACAGAGCTCAAAACGAATTTTCGAGTCAGCTGCACCACCATAATATGGAAAATCTTCACCAAGACTTTTAGAATGTAAACTCAAGTTTGTAAGGATATGATAGTACACGAAAAAATGACCTGCACTGGGTCACGTTGTTTGAAAGTCACGTTTGTCATCGTTTTCTCGTTTTCTTGAATGAAGGAAAATTGTCTTGACCAAGAAAATATAAAAACAAGGAACCATTTTTCTGGGGGTGTGGCCCACTTCTGCGGTTCGCCCGCTGCAGAGTAGTCGCAGCAGCAGCGGTGGTGAAGGCCGAGTTTTCGAATGCATGCAAGCCCGTTGTTTGCCCGCCCGCCCGGCCTGCAGCCAATCACGGCGCGGCGCGCCCGACGCGACGGCACACAGTGGGCCAGAAACCAGCGCAGGCGGCCAAAGTTCAAGACGCGTTTTGAGCTCCAGAGTCGCTAAATGGGGCTCAAACAGAGCGTGTGACCCCACCAATGGATTCCTCGTTCGGAGAGCAATCCATTGGTGGGGTCACACGTTCGATTCAAGTCTCATTTAGTGACTCTGGAGCTCAAAATGCGTCTCGAATTTTGGCCGCCTGCGCCGGTTGCTGGCCCACTGTGCGGCACCCGAAGGTAGTACCCGAAAGCGTCCCGAAGGGGCGGGGCGGGAGGGGCTCCACGATGAGAAGGGTCTCGGGCATGTTTACGTGCTCGCGGCCCTCACGGCCCTCGCGGCCCTCACGGCCCTCGCGGCCGCGTGCCCGTTCGGCCGGCAAACTCGATCCAGTCTCTGCGAGAGCCGCTTCTGGTTCGGCGGCTGTCACGACTCGGTTCGGTCGGGGTACCGCGAAGGGCTGGGCACAGCGCGGAGGGGGGAGGGGGGAAGGGTTGCTGTTTTTCTTGCTAGCCCACAGATCGCGCTCGCGGCCTGCCCGGGTAGTTCTATAGAACTCTAGGGCGGCGGGGCCCTCCGCTCGGCGTGCCGTGGCAGCAGACTGATTCCGAGAGTCGTTTTCGTCGCTCCGTCTCGCTCGCACCCACACGGGGCGCCCCATGAGTGCGAGAGAGACAGAGCGAGGAAAAACGACTCTCGGAATCAGTCCGCTGTGGCGTGGCAGTGGCGTGCCCAGGGCAGGGATGGCGCCGTTGTTTGCAACTTGCTGGAGCGCTGGAACGCGTCTCCCTTCAATCAGTCCGAGTTGGAGTTCGGTCGCGCCGTCCCTCCTCGTTGGGGTGCACACCGCGCGCCGCACCGCGCGCCGCGCCTGGAGTATATCCAGTGGAACGTTGCGCTGTCTCTCTCGCACCTCCACGGGCCGCCCCGCGAGTGCGAGAGAGACGGAGCGACGAAACGCAGCGCGGACTCGGCCCGACCGTCTAGCGGTGTCTCAGACGCGGCTCCTCCGTCTCCACGGCGCATAGTGGGCCGGAAGACCGGTGGAGGCGGACAAAACTCTAGACGTGTTTTGAGCTCCAGAGTCGCTAAACAGGACTCGAATCGAACGTGTGACCCCACCAATGGATTCCTCGTTAGAAGAGCAATCCATTGGTGGGGTCACACGTTCGATTCGAGTGCCATTTAGCGACGCTGGAGCTCAAAACGCGTCTTGAGTTTTGTCCGCCTTCACCGGTCTTCTGGCCCACCGTGCGCCATGCCTGGAGTCTATCTCCGCCTGAAGACTGATTCCGAGAGTCGTTTTCGTCGCTCTGCCTCTCTCGCACCCACACGGGACGCCTCAAGAGCATGACAGAGACAGCGAAGAAAACGACTCTCGGAATCAGTCGGCGGCGCGCGAAGCGACGGACAAAAAAACACACACCGGAAAAAAAACTTCTAATCAGCTACGCAGACTTTGGAATGCCTTATCACACAATCCCGTGTTTTCATTAGCGTGCAGTCTAACGGCCGGCGGCACGAACTTTCCACGTATTTCGCTCGCTGCCTGTGACGGGCCCGAGCGGGCCTCCCGCTCCTGGCCTACATTACGAAAAAAATGCGCTAATGATGACTTCATGACTAATGACACGCAACGCGTCATTGACTCATGCGCGTCCCGTGCGTGACCCTTGCGTGTCCAGTGAGTGTCCCCGTGCGTGCACTCTAAATGTTTTATGGCGAAAGGCTGAACCAACATTTTACAGTGGAGCTCCAAAAGAAAGACAAAATTACGTATAAGGTGAAAAAAAAACAAATTTTTATAGGTAGATTACATTGTTAGCTGCACCACAATAATGTATAAAAATTTCACTATAAAATCAAAATTTCCAAATTTTCCAATTCATAGAGAATTTTCACTGATATAACAGGAAGAAATTTCACTTTATTACGGTGAATTTTCATTGTATAATATTATGGAGAATTTTCACTGTAGTATTATGGAGGATTTTCACTGTGATATTATGGAGTATGGAGAATTTTTACCGTCATGTAGCGAATTTTCGCGATAATTTAGAGTATTGTCACTGCAGGAGGAGTATTTTCACTGCAGGACTTTAGGAGTGTCAGTATGTCTCGTGCGTGTCCGTTCGTGTCCACACGCTAACCGACCGCGATTGCGATTTGTGTATCCCCGTTCGCGTCGCGGTTCGCGTCGCGGTGTAACGTTCACCGAGCGCGAAAGCGTCATTGTTCCAAATCGTCCGTGTTGCGTCCGCTGTGTTGGGCGCGCGCGCCCCGCACTCTCGTGCCGAGATTATCGAGAGTATCGAACCGGCCGCAACCCACCGACTCGTTTAGGGAGATAGGCGCGCCAAAGACTACAGGCAGAATGGGCCTATCACGAAATCTGTGTGTGCGCGCGAGCACCGCGCACTCCCCTCTACAACAATCGCACCCCTTGGACACAGAGGTATGTGTGCCGTCCAACCCTCTGCTATAGGGCAATCTCTTATCACCGGCTGACAGCGAGGTACTGAAACACGCACTGCGCGCCCACACACTCACACGCGTGCTCTCTCTCTCTCTCTCTGACGCTCTCACGCACGCAACCGCGCTGCATAGCAGAGACCTAGGCGCCATCCCCATTACACAGGGAGAGTGCCCCGTGCCTCTCATTCTGCCGTCATCACCCCTCCCCTCCCCCCACCCCCCCCCCCCCCCCCTCCACTCCGCAGACCGACATTGTCCACACTCTTCATTTTCCCACGACGCGTCCACCACCCTGCCGGGCCAGAGAGAGAGAGAGAGAGAGAGAGAGAGAGAGAGAGAGAGAGAGAGAGAGAGGCCCGGCTGGACCGCGGGCTGGACACTGCTGTCGGGACTGATGGGGATGGGGCAAAGCGGGCCAGCCAAAGCCTCATGGGATGCGCAGCGGATGCTTCCAGGCCAGAAGCATAATTTTCGGCGAGTGCAGAGCACCCGGCGGAAAAGTCGAGCCTCGAACCCGGAGATCCGACCGGACACTCTCTGGCGTTTCGTTGTTTGCATTGGACGCGTCAGTAAAATGTAAAAAGTATTTTATGTGAGCGCAAGGATTACGAAAACATGTTGACCTAGTAGGTTTCCTCATGGCTTCGTAACATCAACGAGGTGTTTTATTTGCATATGATTACATGAGCTCAAGATATTTCGTAAAATCATAATGTCCTTCTTAAGTCTGTGTAAGAGGTCCATGAGGTTATGGAAGCAGTTACTGCAGGTACCATTTGTCCGCTGCGGCGGGCAAGCACCAACAAACAGAAAACGAACTCTCTAAGTCAATGAGCTGTTTGACGAGGTCGATATGCTCTTTGTAGGGGTTGGCCGCCGATGCGAGTGCGGCTGTCGACAGCCCCCTGTCCCTGTCACAGAACCTCTGCCAAACCACACCACGCCAGAACAACATTTAACGATTGAACCAGGCCGAACAAATCCAACCCACAGCCCTGGTACCAACGTGACCTAATTTCCCCGCCCACAAAACGGTTCCCGATTCAATGGCCAAATCATTCCAGAACAGTCGCTGGCTGCGTGGCAAAAGAGAAACACGCCACTATAATTTTGGCCGACACCACGCGGGACAATGTCTGGTGAAGGAATTATTCGTTGCCATGCCTCAATACCCAATACCATTTCTCACTCGGTGCGCCGCGCGCTGTGTGGGCGGAGCACCAGAAAGACGACCGAGTTTGTTAGTGTGTGTGTGTGTGCAGTCGTGTGTGCGTGTAAAGGTGTGTGTGTGTGTGGGGGGGGGGGGGGGGAGCGGGCATGTGTGTATGTGTGAGCGAGTGTGTTACGCGCTTGCGGTCAAAAATACGGCTATGGCTATGGCTTCTGAAGGAGTTACTCGATGAAAGAAGTACTGCCACAGTTTCACGATTAAAGTAACACTGCTACAATGACTTCGTATTTCCAAAGAATGTCAAGATTCAGGCCGTACTGCTAGAAAATTGTGTGATTTCAGAAAAATGTCACTATTAAAGTGTAGCACTGCTGTAACTTTTCGGTTCACTTTTTCGAACAAGCCGTCAATACTTGGGACTTTACGCGCGCGCGAGCGCGCGCAAACACACACACACACACACACACACACACACACACACACACACCAGACGCCCCTTTGGGCCAAAATGGTGTAGCTTGTCCCGAAAGCAAAAACTTGGCTCCAGCCGCCACGCACACCTTCGCCCATCCCCGCGCAGCCGCAGCGCTCCGCCAAGGCAAATACAGACGCATTTTAACAAGTGTGTGCTGAGGCGCCCCCAAAGGGACAGAGCGAGGGACAGAGAGAGAGAGAGAGAGAGAGAGAGAGAGAGAGAGAGAGAGAGAGAGAGAGAGAGAGAGAGAGAGAGAGAGAGAGAGAGAGGTGGGGGGGAGTACGCGCGCAAGTCGGAAACTACATGCAAAGGCACGGCCGGCGCGTGGTCAACGGGGCCAGTCGCGTCAGTTGGGTTGCCTACGCCGCTATTGACAGGGGTTTCGGGCCGCTTCGCTCCGCCTACACTAGTAACGAAGTCTCGCCACACCGTGCCAGCGAACGTAGCGCGAACAGCACACTCTGTTGCAGTGCTGCTGCTGCTGCGCGCGCGCGGGAACAAGTAATTCTACTAATGATACGACTGATCTTTGTTTCTGTTTCTCTACATTCTCACACACACACACACACACACACACACACACACAGCACGCAGGCCTACACGCGGATGCAGTCTAATGATCTCTGGAATGGGGGCACCAGAGCACGTAGCAAACGCGGAGCCGCATGACACACACCCGTCCTCGTGCCCTTATTTTAGTGACGTAGAAAAAAAGGGAAAGACAGCAAACCGTGTGTAGTTTGCGGGCGTGTCGTCGTCGTCTGCTTGCTTGTGCCGCGTCACAATTATTTTTCACGACCGAAAACAATGTCCGTAGTGTTGTTGGTGATTCGGCGCCAACAATGGCGACGGGGCCCTCGTCGCTCGGGGAAGGGGCGATGCAAAACGAGGAGGGGGAGAGGGGAGGGAGGGGGGGAGGAGGGGACGGAGTTGCAAGGGTCCGACCGCCGCGGGGCAGGTCGGGGAGGGCACGCTGCCTAGCTGCTTGCCCTGGGCATGCCGGCCGTGACCGAACGGTGCCGCCTTATTGAGTTACAGACTCGCAAAAGACGGAAAGGGTTTGTCCCCCAGTGGCGTCTTGCGGCGCCTTGCGGTGTCGCGGGGGCGGGCACGAAGCAGAGGCACCGCCGGGGACAGAGAATCCACCCAGGACCGGAAGAAGTCCTGTTCAGCGGAAGTGGCGCTGACGACCAGAAGCAGCATTGATGGGCAGAAGTCGGTATAGAAGTAGTACCGGTGACGGTGACATGTAGGACCGGTGACCTGAAGTAGTACGGACGACAAGAGCACTGGTGACCAGAGGACTGGTGACCGGAAGTAGGACTGATGATAGGAAGCAGAACTGGTGACCGGAAGTAGTACTGGTGACCGCAAGTAGCACTGCTGATCTCAAATAGCACTGGTGACAAGTGTGTTAGGATTGATGACAAATGTGTTAGGACTGATGACAAGTAGAACTGGTGACAAATGTGTAAGGACTGATGACAAGTGTGTTAGGACTGATGATGACAAGTATGTTGACAAGTGTGTTAGGACTGACGACAGAAAGCAGTGCTGGTGACCGGAAGTGGCACTGATGACCGGAAGTAACACTGGCAACCGGTGACACTGGTGACCGGAATCGCACGGAAAAGAAACGGCGTTGGGAAATGCGGTAAAAGGACTGAGTAGAGTATCAGCAACCTGGAAAAGTGCTCCTGGAGCGTAAACGGTCACCGACGAAGATTTTGTCTGGCGATCGCTTCTGGCGTGGGTGCTAGCCCCCGTGCCTCCAAGCGTTGCAGGGCGCGACTTGACTCGAGGGGATCCGACCAGCACGTCGGCGTCTGAAGATCACACTGACCACCCCGAAATTGGGGGCAAATCTAGTTAGCAGTTCGGCCTGACCTGCAGACTGGTTCCGGGAGTCGTCTTCCTCGCTCTGTCTCCCTCGCACCCACGAGAATGCTCCATGAGAGCGAGAGAGACAGAGCGATGAAAACGACTCTCGGAATCAGGCTGCAGGTCTGGTCGGCTGTGGCGCCGTACTTCCTCGTAGCGGCTTGCTGAGCTCGGTGGGCGGTATCGGTGTTGCCAACTACCTACTAACTAAACGGAGAGGCCTGGCCCTGGCAAATTACCCCAGCGCAGCATGTATTCGAACAAAGTGATGCCACACAGGAGGTAATAAGGATACCACACGCCTAAAAACTCCCACGTTCCCCCAGAGTCAAAAGAGTTGCCAGCCCCTGGCCTGCTTATTAAGCCAGTACTTCTCGACAGCAAAGCCGATGCCTCAAATGTTTTAAGTTTTAAGTTAGAGGTTCCAACTAACAGAGGTGAAACTGAACTGTTGTACGCGTCATTCCCGCATACCACGACGCTTGAAGACCCTGCGCTTGAAGACACGGGCGTAGACAGAGAGATTCTACAATGCATCTAGAGATAAGTGGGGGTGAGGTGGAACGGGGAACTACACTTGAAGCACGACGTAGAAGTACGCTTCAGTCCCAGGAGTACAGGGCAGGGTCGGTATCCCTTTGAGGCGGTTCCAACCTGCGCATCCGTTGGTGGACATTCCGTCTCCTTACGTGGCCAACCCGATTCGAACCCGGACCCTTGCCCGCACCGGAAGGCAAAGGAGGGAGCCGCGCGACCAATCGCCGCCGAGCGCTCATTCCGAGCTGCTTTTAATTGTGCCCGCTGGTCACCGCGTCCCGGACCCCTGCGGACTGATTCCGACAGTCGCTCTCGTCGCTCTGTCCCTCTCGCACCCACAGGGGACGCCCCATGAGTGCGAGAGGGACAGAGCGAGACTCAAAGTCTGCTGGGTCGTCCTCGTCCCTCGCGGCCGGCCAGCGGTTTGCCAGCTCGCAGCCCCCGGGGCGGGGCGGGGCGGGGCGGGGCGGCCGACACGCCCCCGCAGACTGAACCCGCGAGTCGTTTTCGTCGCTCTGTCTCTCTCGCACCCGTAGGGGAAGTCCCACGAGTGCGAGAGAGAGCGACGAAAGCGACTCTCGGAATCAGTCTGCGCTGCACGCCAAGCGACGCAAAGGCCCCCGTGGCGAGCACGCTGACCACTTCATCCGCGATAATAGCGGCAAGGCAACATTGCGCCCATTACGCCGCGGTCGCCAGTGTCGCTTTTCCGGCACTTTCGCCTCTGTTCGGATTCCACCTCTCCGACACAGCGGACCTGTGGATCGGCGGATCAACACCTGTCGCCGGCACCGGACAACTGCTCCATTTCTTCTGGTGCCGTCAGTCGCGCGGGTCGGTCGACGCGATCGCCGTCCGCTCCTATGCAAATGGCGAACAGTGCAAAAAACGGATCGTGGTTTTCCCAGGAACTCCACGAAAATCGCCTTTTCCTTTACAACAGTCTACCTGGGAAAACCACGAACCGCCAAGAGCGGTACCGACAGGAAAACACTGACTGCGAATAACGTCAAAGAATATGCGGCTCTATTCGCAGGACGGAATGCAATCCACCGCGAGCGGCGGAACGAAATATTCCGGCGTTGCGGAGGGATTTTCCAGGAATCAGGTTGGAGAGGGTTAGTGAAGGGCGAGGGCAGGGCTCGCCGATACAAAGGGCACCTCTTGGGCCGCCAACAGTGACCGGCTTGGGGTGCATTGGGGAGACCGAAGTGGGGGTTAGTCTTGGGCCGGTCCCAAGGGTCCGAGGACAAACCTCTCGGAGGCGACACCCCCGGACACCCCTCACGGCCCTGCAGGCTGAGAGTCGTTTTCGTCGCTCTGTCTCCCTCGCACTCATGGGGCGTACCTTGTAGGTGCGAGAGAGGCAGAGCGACGAGAACGACTCTCGGAATCAGTCTGCAGGTGGCCCTGGCTACCACTACGTCCACACTTCGGCCTGGGAGGCCGCCGCCGGGCAGCTCCAAGGGGGCCCGTCCCGGCGTCAAGAAGATGAGGCAGAGGAGAAGAGAAACCGGAGCAGGAGAAAGAAACAGCGAAGAAGTCATGCGCGCGATCAGTCTCCTTTTATCCGAAAGAGTAATTGTATTAATTATCGCAATCACTGAGCCTGTTGCGTCCCTTGTTAGTCCGTGCCCTCTTTCGGGCGAACTGTTCGGGGCGCCGGCGCTCCGGCGGCCAGCAGTCGTCGTAGCTTTCAATCCACTTGTTCTGGCGCGGCGGGGGGCTGCACGCTGGGAGGTCCACCCCGCCGCCAGCCCCACCAGCAGTCTGATTCCGAGAGTCGTTTTCGTCGCTCTGCCTCTCCCGCACCTACAGTGCGCGCCCTATGACTGCGAGAGAGACAGAACGACGAAAACGACTCTCGGAATCAGTGTGCAGGGCGGCCGTGCCCCGCCGGCAGGCAGCACCGTACCATTCGTAAACGAGGCCGTCGTCCTGATAACGGTTTACTGCTCCGTGCATCAGATTAACTTGCTGCCGTGCCGCGTGCCGCCCCCCGAGGGGCCCAAGGCCGGGGGCGGAACACGCGGAAAATGTGACGAGTACGGAGCGGAGGGCCGGGCAGTGTCACAGTTCCGGTGTTGCTAGAAAGAAGCAGTGTCACAGTTCCGCTGTTTCCTAGATAGAGGCAGTGTCACTGTCACACTTCCACCCGCTGTTTCTAGTTTGCAAGCGAGTGTTTCCTCTGTACACTCTCTAAACCTTACAGACTATTTTAGGCCTGTTACAAGATGGAGGTAGTGTCACAGCTCCACTGTTACTAGATAGAGGCAGTGTCACAGCTCCACTGTTACTAGAAAGAGGCAGTGTCACAGCTCCACTGTTACTAGATAGAGGCAGTGTCACAGCTCCACTGTTACTAGAAAGAGGCAGTGTCACAGCTCCACTGTTACTAGAAAGAGGCAGTGTCACAGCACTGGTGTAAAATTCATCAGGATTTCATTCAGGAAATTCCTGATTAGTCAATCAGGATATTTTCTGATTGGAAAATCCTGATGTATTTTCGCGCACCTCTGATTGATGATTTCTGATTGGTACCAGTTCTGATTGACCATTTCTGATTGTGTTTTTTTCTGAGTGGACAGTTCTGATTGGTAAGACAACTTTAAACATCGGTAATATGACCGTGCCGGGGCACATTCAAAATTGATGATAACTTCCCTGGGGGGTCAAAACTGAGTCCGATCCAAATCTGAAGTCCGATTTTCGATAGCTCGTGATCAGGCCTCGATATGCTACTAAAGATGATCCTATGTGTATGAAATTAAAATGGCCCTAGTCAAATAGGCTGAACATGTCACATACCAAATTTGAAATCGATACCGCAAATACTTTCCATTTTATAGGCATCTGTACTTTGACACCATCAAAATTTCCTGATGTTCTTTTCTGATTTCTGAGCGGCAATCAGCAATCAGAAAAGCAGTCAGAAATTTTCTGATTGCCAATCAGAAATCAAATATCAGGAAATTTCTGATTGGCACTCAGACATCAGAAATCAGGAATTTTCTGATGTCGGTACTCAATCAGGATTTTTTCTGATTGACAATCAGAAATCAGAAAGAATTCCTGATTGACAATCAGAAATCAGAAAATCAATCAGGAAAATCCTGATTTCTGATTGGAAATCAGAAATTCCATCAGAAAATCCTGATGGCATTTACACCAGTGCCACTGTAACTAGATTGAGGCAGTGTCAAAGCTCCACTGTTACAGAGGCAGTGTCAAAGCTCCACTGTTTCTAGATAGAGGCATTGTCACAGCTCCACTGTTACTAGATAAAGTCAGTGTCCCAGTTCCGCTGTTACTTGATAGCAGCAATATCACAGTTCGGGTGTTGCAAGAGGCAGTGTCAGGGCTCCGCTGTTACTCGAGGCAGTGTCACAGTTCCGCAGTTACTAGAGGCAGTATCCCAATTTCGCTGCTACTCGAGGAAAAGTCACAGTTCCACTGTAACCCGAGGCAGTGTCACAGTGTTACTCGATGATGCTCCAGTACCGGGCGAGGGGTGGAACGCGAAGACGGTTTCCAAGTAGCTGCAGTTAATTAAAGCAGAGCTGTCGTGTCGGGCTGCCGGAGTCCTAGCAGCCGGCCGCTCTGGGCATCGCTACGGCGCCACTCGGCACTCGCAAACCGCGTCAGGTGCGCTCCTTGGAAATCCGCTACGAGGTCAGTCTGTTTATCATTCGGCCGTAATGAGAAACCCATCTAAGAGGCGCGCCGAAAAAAATAAAAACAGGAAAAACACAGGGAAAAAATGTCTTGGACTTAATGGGGCGCAGATTGAGGCTGCGTCGCCGCCCCTTGCATCTGCCTAAGAAAAGTGGACGAAAACACGGAGGCCGCTTTGAAGCGATAATTATTGCGAGGGAGGCCGGACCAACAACTCTGCGGCGCCAGCCCCGCCAGCAGACTGATTCCGAGAGTCGTTTTCGTCGCTCTGTCTCCCTCCCACCCAGAAGAACGCCCCTTGAGTGGGAGAGAGACAGCGACAAAAACGACTCTCCCCATCAGCCCGCCAAGCTCGGTGTCCCAAAGCCTTGTAGCTTGGCCTCGGCCGGGGTGTCTCCGTCAGGGAGCTTTGTAGCCTCAGCCTGGGCGGGGCCAACCGTGGCGCCTACCTCACTCTGACAATCTGAGTGTCCCGGTCTAGAAAGATTCACATACTTTGTTCTCAACCCTTCCCGTGGACTGCCATTAATTGGCTTTCCAGCCAGTTATTTCTGTTTTACAGAGTTCCTGGACATGCCTACACGCACGGAAAAAACGATTCCTGGTTTTCCCAGGAACTCCCTGGAAATCGCCTATGTCTCTACCATAGGCTTCCTGGGAAAACCAGGTTCCGTTTTTACCCTGCGGATGCCTGGACCTCAAATTAAAGCTCGAAACTAAGTCATCCCATACATTTTCTAAAGTCGTTGAGGATTTACAGAAAGGAACGCAAATGACAAAAGCGCCTCTAACCAGCACCACGATGTTGTGACTGGAATTTCCAATCCACATTTTTATGACCCTTGTCTTTAAAAAAATAGTCTTTGTTATACAAGTTATCAGCCAGCCCATTGGACTGGAGATTTCCCTGAACTAAGGCAGTAATGATTTCGCCTGCTTTTGTTGTGCCCCAGGCCATTCTTTGCCTTCGGCAGCGCGCCGCTCGCTGCACGTGCTGATACACTCTGCGACGTGGAGGGATGGTCCGGCCTATGCAGCGGCACAATGCGCAACGAGAACCTTAGGGGGTGGGGGGAGGGGGAGGGAGAGGGGCAGGAGGGCACGGCAAGATAGATGGAGCCGCCAGGTAATGTGTTCTTATCTCAGCAAGGTCCCACTCTTGTAGTGCCGTCCACCTCTCTTTTTCCGTCGACATTATTTGTCTCTCTTAACGGCAAGAAAACCGCTCCACTGCCCCCTTCCCCCCACCTCTCTCCCCCCAGCAGGGCACGGGGCCCCGCCAATATCGCCTTGTTGGACCCGGCGGGCCATGGGCCATCCGTACTGCCCGTCTCTGGGTCAAGAGCTCGTACATCGTGCATGGGGCACAAGATTAAGTGATCCGCCCTATTGGACTGGCGAACCTTTCTCTTTTTCGAGCCTGCCCACCGAGTCTCTTTTTCTCCTCCACCTCCGGAAAAGGGGGGGGGGGCACACAGTGTGCCACACAGTGGCCCTCTTGGCGTCCGCCGGGAGCGAGGAGATCGCCTCCATCCTCGGGCAGGGATTGTGGGGGGCGCTCTTCACGTCGCAGAGTGGCCCAGCGTAGTAGTGGGCCGGACCGGTGGAGGCGGTCGAAAAATCCCGGACGGGTTTTTAGCTCCGGAGTCGCTTACTGGGACTTGAACCGATCGTGTGAGACCCCACCAATGGGTTGCCCTCCGAGCGAGGAATCCATTGGTAGGAGCACACGTCCAGTTGAGTCCGGCAACTCTGGAGCTCAAAACACGTCCAGAGTTTTGGCCACCTGTGCCGGTCTCCCGGCCCACTGTGCCCAGAAGACCCAGTCCAGCAGGAAGGCGCGAGTCCAGAGACAGGTTCAGGGCGATGTTGCAAAAGTAGCCTTGGGGCAAAGTGCGACCTTTATCCGTGTCGGTGCAAACAAATGCCTCTTTCGAAGGGCAACAAACTGCCAATCCAAGTAAAGAACATGTACATACTTGCAGCCGTAGACGCGATGATGTACTACACTTGCAGGTGTCGATCACACCTTGTCCTATGCCTCGAAGCGTTGCGACACAGGTTGCTCAACCATCTATAACCATTGTACTGGCATGCTTCAAAGAGTAAGCCACATTGTGGTCGACACTTAAAAGAGTGGGACAAGGGCTGGTCAACACTTGCAGACGTAAGACATTATGATCGACGCCTGCAAGCGCGCACTCGTCCTGCACTTCGGTTAGCCGCCTCGCCGCGACCCCATTTGGGGTCGCGACCAGTGCATTGGCTCCCTCACGTGTTCGATTCGAGTCCTAACTGTCGGAAAATGCGACCCGACTGCAACGCAAGCAACGGGTCTACGTCCGCGCCAAAACGAAACACACCGCGTCTGGCCGGGGTGGCCATTAGCCCGGCAACGCGTTTCGACTTTCAGAGCCGCGCGATTAATTAACCATGTTCGATAAAGAAAGAAAGTGTTGAACCGTAAGCCTGGCGCACTACCCATTAGCCACCATGAATAATGCAGCGGTCTCGAAAAGGCGGCGCGGTGCGCGCATGCACACACACACACACACACACACACACACACACACACACACACACACACACACAAAACACACACACACACACACACACACACGCGCGCGCGCGCGCACACACACTGAGTCGCTCTGCAACTTAATTGTTGCACCTCTAAAGTTTTTGGCTCGTTCCTTATGTATCTCAAAAAGGGCAGTCAATCATACAGCGCACTATCAAACTTTCTCTCTATTTGTCAAGGATTTGACTGATAATGTCCAGTCGCAATAAGGTAATAACTTGCGTGAAATAGAGCTATTTGTGCTTGTATATTCAAATAATACAAATTTAAAAAGAGTTGTCAAATCTCCGAATAATTATTTTCCCTACAACTCAAACAAAAAAAAAAACTTTCGAGGACGTGAGTAAATCGAGGCCGTCCGTGTGGAAGTCTTGCAGTACATTCACCGGTGCCCCAATTAGGGCTCGGGCACGAGTGTTCTCTCTCTCTCTCTCTCTCTCTCTCTCTCTCTCTCTCTCTCTCTCTCTCCTCCCTTTCGCTCAGGGCGCGTCGTTAAGGGAGGCCGAGACACTTGGCGGCGGAATGAAGCAAACATTACAACACGCGTGTGCGTCGCGAGGCCGTGCTGTGGTGTGGGTCTGCCTATCTTTGCCCTGCTACGCCTTGCCACGAAGACTTGAAGTCGCAGCGCTCCTTTGTACCCTCCAGGCGTTGATAGGCACACCTGCACCGAGCCTACAGAGCCCTCACACATGCATAACAACTAAAAAAAAGAAAGAAAGAAAAAACACATTTTTCAAAAAATTCAAATTAAACAATTTGTTTTCTTCCTGGCATTTGAGAGCAAATTATGCAATTAAAAAGCGTTTATTTAAACGCAGCGTACGCTGAGAGTAAAACCGCTTGTATTTTTTTCTACCTTGCAAGATTGCATAAACAGGTTTTTTTTTTTTTTCAAATGACACAGGTTGTTTCCTTTTTGACATTTGTGCGCAAATCATGAAATTACTAAGCGTTGATCTCGACGCTGCGTAAGCTAACAATAGCGTCGTTCCTCTCTACCTTTGCCAGGTTATTTATACACTGCGACGGCGTAATTTCGGCTCTCGGGCGAAACTTTGCGGGAGCCTTCGATGAAAATCAATAGGACGCGTCGCTGGCTGAGCGTGGCTGCCGTGCATCTTGGAACGTATCATGCCAGCGGGCAGTAAAGTTGCCTGATTTATGGCACGGTGAGCAGACCTTATTGTCCCGTGCCATGAATGATAATCTGTTTGTGTTTTTATTATTGCTGTTGTTTTTTTTTCCGGCTCTTGTTATGCGTTTGCTCGCGAAAGGGAGCGCCATGAAAAACGAGGAATTGAATTATGTCTAATAGAGTCAGCTGGGCCGGAAGGGCACCGAGCAAACATATCAGTGTCAGTGGGGAGCGGCCAGAAATGCGCAGCGGCCTAGTGCAGCGGGACGGGAACAGTCATTGGGTCAAAACGTCGCCTACGAAAAATTCCTTTCTTTTCGGGAGGAGCAGAGGGAAGAGAATTCGAGGCGGTTAGCCCCATTCTCTCAGCTTCCCCGACACACACGAGTGCACCCCCGCCACACACACACACTAACACACACACACACACAAGCACTCCGTGTTGACATGGGTTCCCCGTACATGGCATCAATTCTGGACGCTGGCATCCTCTTGTAAGCCTCGAGGCGCCAGACACATACACACACACACACATACACACACACACACACACACACAAGCAAGAACCGCCGGGCACCGCGGCGTGCGCGCATTGCCTTGGCAAACGATTATCTTGTCGGTCGTTTTGGCGTTTTGCACGTCTGTGCAGCCGCCAAAGTGAATGAACCGAAATAACGCGGACTGGGGGTGGCTGAGCCGGGGCTCAACCAGAGGCCGAAGCGGGTGGCTGAAGCGGGTGGCTGTCTGAGCCGGAGGCCGAAGCGGGTGGTTGATTTGGAGGCTGAAGCGGGTGGCTGAGCCGGAGACTGAAGCAGGTGGCTGGAGCCAGAGGCTGAAGTGGTTGGCTGGCTGAGCCGGAGGCAGAGGCAGGTGGCTGGAGCCGGAGGCTGAAGCAGGTGGCTGAGCCGGTGGCTGAGCCGGTGGCTGAGCCGGAGGCTGAAGTGGATGGCTGAGCCGGAGGCCGAAACGGGTGGCTGAGCCGGAGGCCGAAACGGGTGGCTGAGCCGGAGGCTGAAGCGGGTGGCTGAGTGGGTGGCTGAGCCGGAGGCTGAGGCGGGTGGCTGAGTGGGTGGCTGAGCCGGAGGCTGGAGCAGGTGGCTGGAGCCGGAGGCTAAAGCAGGAGGCAGAGCCTGAGGCTGAAGCGAGTGGCTCTGCCGGAGGCTGAAGAGGGTGGCTGAGCCGGAGGCCGAAGCGGGTTGCTGAGCCGGAGGCCGAAGCGGGTGGCTGAGCCGGAGGCCGAGGCTGCCAAGCGAGGTCACGTCGCTGCAACTGCTGGTACGGCGCAGTGGTGCAGAGGGGCTCTCCCGCCAGATGAAATATAAATCACGAAGGCCCTCCACCAATCGGCAGCTTCAGCTTCCGCGCGGCACGATCCTCCATTTTTTTTCCGCCCACAGACGGCGGCGGCGGCGGCGGCATCGGTCCGGAGCGCAGCGCCGCCGGAGCGAGACTGCACTCTCCTCCGCGTCCTCCAGGACCGCGGCCAGCCAGAGCCATTCAGGGAAGAGTGGTGCCAGGCGCGGGTCCAGGATTTTTCTGCAGGGGGGTTCATGCAGTGCTTTTCGCCTTTTGGCAGGGACAAAGGAGTACTGCTTGCCTACCTTCACGGCGGCCTTTCTAGTGCCCAAGGAGGGGGTGACTACCCCCTTTCTACACTCCCTCACTCTCTCTCTCTCTCTCTCTCTCTCTCTCTCTCTCTCTCTCTCTCTCTCTCTCTCTCTCTCTCTCTCCCTCTCTCTGAAGGCCTTATCCTCACACTATGCACAGCAGTGTCAAAAGTCATCAAAAGGTTTGCCAGCCTTGGTTTGCCCATACGAGGCCTGAATCTCCCACTTTACTTTGCCAACCTTGGTTTTCCCATTCGAGACCAAAGCCCAATCACCGGCCAGAAGACAGGCTGAGGTCGGCAACCCTTTCAACACGGGTGCATCGCGGGGATCTGCGCCAACTTGTGCGGCACACTGGTCGTTTCCAGGCCGTTGCCGTCGGCTTGCCGTCGGCCGAGGCGTTCGCAGCCCGTCTTGTTCAAAGAAGGGAATGCGTCTTCGGCCGCGCTGCCGCGCCCCACCCACAGTGCAGCGTCCACATGTCGTTAGCTTTGGTAAACCATGGCTCGCGGCCAAGGGACCGAGCCACCGCCCCACCGCAGGCCCCACCCCACCCGCCGCGACCAGCCCCGCCCCGCCCCAGCTACCTCACCTGACCTGGAACCCCCTCCGGCGGGGCGTGGCGTGGCGGGGCGCTCCTTGCGATGGACTATTTACATGAGGAAGTGGCGGTTGTGCCAAGGTCGAGCCAGCGGGCCTGCCGCGGCCCGGGGTGCACGGCTCGGCACACCGCGCCACGCCGCGCTGCAGGAACTAGGCCTCTATTTGCAGACCGGCCCTCAGTTTGACAAGCCACGGCGGCGCTCGCACCACTCGCACCGCGCACGTCGGCAAACTTTTCCTTTTCCCCGACGCGCGAGTTGCCGAGGCGCGCTGCTTTTGGGCGAGCCACGCCGAGCGTCTTGCCCACGCACCGTTGCTTTTGCAGAGCTTCACAGAGCTCTAGGCAGAGCTTCACAGTGCTCTACGCAGTGCTTCACAGTGCTTTAGGCAGTGCTTTACAGTGCTCTAGGCAGAGCTTCACAGTGCTCTACGCAGTGCTTCACAGTGCTTCAGGCAGTGCTTTACAGTGCTCTAGGCAGAGCTTCACAGTGCTTTAAGCAGTGCTTCACAGTGCTTTAAGCAGTGCTTCACAGTGCTTTAGGCAGTGCTTTACAGTGCTCTAGGCAGAGCTTCACAGTGCTTTAAGCAGTGCTTCACAGTGCTTTAAGCAGTGCTTCACAGTGCTTTAAGCAGTGCTTCACAGTGCTCTAGGCAGTGTTTCACACTACTTTAAGCAGTGCTTTACAGTGTTCTAGGCAGTGCTCCATAGTCCTCTAGGCAGTGCTTCACAATCCTCTCGGCAGTGCTTCACAGTCCTCTCGGCAGTTTTTCACAGTCCTCTCGGCAGTGCTTCACAGTCCTCTCGGCAGTGCTCCACGGTCCTCTCGGCAGTGCTTCACAGTCCTCTCGGCAGTGCTTCACAGTCCTCTAGGCAGTGCTTCACAGTCCTCTGGGCAGTGCTTCACAGTCCTCTAGGCAGTGCTTCACAGTCCTCTAGGCAGTGCTTCACAGTCCTCTCGGCAGTGCTTCACAGTCCTCTCGGCAGTGTTTCACAGTCCACTAGGCAGTGCTTCAGAGTGCTCTAGGCAGTGCTTCACAATCCTCTGGAGCAGTGATTCACAGTCCTCTAGGCAGTGCTTCACAGTCCTCTAGGCAGTGCTTCACACTGCTATACAGTGCTCTATGCAGACCTTCACAGTGCTCTGCAGGGCTTTGCAGGGTACTTCAGGGCGGGGAGAGCCGCCGCGGTGCCCTGCCAGTGCCCTGCCAACCGCGTGGTATTTGAGCAGTGACCTTCCCCAAGCCGCGCGGCCGCGACGGGGAACGTGGGGCGAGCATGCAGGGCACTCCGCACCCAGTCTAAATACTGGTGTGGAGGAACCGCGGGGCAGTACAGAACACGGCCTCTCCGCACCGCCCAGCCAGCAGACTAATTCCAAGAGTTGTTTTCGTCACTCTGTCTCTTTTGCGCCCACACGGGTCACCCCATGAGAGCGAGAGAGACAGAGTGAGGGGAATGACTCTCAGTCTGCAACCTCGTTCAAGACACGCCTCCCTGCGTTCGGCCCCAGGCCTGGCTGCGCCCCAGGCGAGTCGGGCTGTAGACTGAATCCTAGAAGTCGTGTTTTCGTTGCGCCCTCTCTCTCTCTCGCACCAAAATGGGAGGACCCATGAGTGTGAGAGAGACAGAGCGACGCAAACGACTCTCGGAATCGGTTTGCTGAGGTGCGAACTTGCCGGTGTGGCCTTTGTGCACGGGTCAAGGGGCAGGCTCCGTCTGGCCGGCGCCACATTCCTTGAGAAACACAGCCAGCCAGCCTTCTGCGCCACTGCCTTCTATTCTGAGGTAGCTTTCACAGGACTTGTCCTGATCTTTAAAAGGCCAATGATCGCCGACAGTAGCGGAAAATTATTCGAAGCTTAGAGTTGTCTTTAAAAAGATAGTGGGCAAAATATTTTAAAAAATTATCAGTGATCTTTAAAGAAAAGTACCAAGTGTTTTGACACTATTATGATCTTGCCCGCGGCAATGGATTCATTTTGATGCACAGGCAAACAGAATAAGTACATTTTTTCTTTCCAGTCCCGGTGCCTGTTAACGGGGTGAGAATTAAGGTTTCAAAATGAGAATCTTTATCTGTCAAAATGACGTCAGACCGACGCGAAAGTGTCTGTTACCTGCGCACATTGGGCCTGTCCAGTCAACTCGACGGCAATGCCCGTCACGGCAAGATTTATTTGGCCGTACCTTCTCCCTCGCACCTGTTGCCGCGAGGGTCCTATACACGGCCCGCGACACTGCACACAGCGGTGGAGCCGATTATTACGTCAAGCAGAACGCGGTGCGGCGAAACAGCTCTGCTTTGCCTTCTCGGAAGGTTCGCCGGAAAAGCAGCATAGCACAAACCCCTTCCACTATCGTGAATTGTGGGAACACTGCGAGGGGCGAATCACAGGTGTACTCATGTGTACAAATTTGTCCAAACTCAGTGTACTCACAAGTTTAAAAAGGGCGAAATTCACATTTTTTTTTTGTTCGAATTGGCGTTTAGTGCTGTTCAAAACGCTAAATAAAGCCCTAAAATGTGTTCAAATGTGAAATTTATGAGTAAAGCAAGGCGTACTCACCCGTACTCATGTGTGCACCAGAACGCAGAGTGATTCACCCCTCGGAACACAGCTAATCATAGAAACAAGTCGTCTTGCCACAAAATTTGCAAGCCGTTTTGAATGCCGAAAATTGGCAAGCCTGGCCTTCAAATACTCCCCAACTTGCCAAAATTTGGCATTGCTATGCGGCGAAAGCGCCAAATATTGGCAAGCTGATAAAGATTTCAGGTAAAGGCTTGCCAATTGTTGGCAATCAGAAACGGCTTGCCCATTGTTGGCAATCAGAAACGGCTTGCCCATTGTTGGCAATCAGAAACGGCTTGCCCATTGTTGGCAATCAGAAACGGCTTGCCCATTGTTGGCAATCAGAAACGGCTTGCCCATTGTTGGCAATTAGAAACGACAACGGATTTGCAGTGCTATTTCTCGCTCCTTCCTTGTGTGGCTCCACTGCACACAGACAGACCCGCGCCACCGTGACCTTCCCCGCGGCCGCTTGCGCCCCTTGCAGTGTGCACGGCGGGCAAGGCCTGCAAGGGCCGGGACGTGTCCGCCGCTCTCGCTGCAGGGCGGCCAACGTGCCGGAGCTGCCTACTTACAGTGGCTCGACCGGGGGGGGGGGGGGGATGAGGCCGCGGGCCAGTCCCTGCAAACAAGCAGACCGAACGGGCCGCCCCAACCTCGCCGGGGTCCCTCCGATGCAGCCGAGCGATTCAGGAGGTCGGTTCGGTTTGTCGCTCTGCCTCTCTCGCACCCTTACGGAGAGCCACGTGAGTGCGACAGAGACAGAGCGACGAAACGACTCTTCCGAATCGCTCGGCTGACCGCGGCGCGGCATCGGCGTGGCGTCCCCCTTGGCGTGCCCCCTTGCGCGGAAAATTGCGCCGTGCGCCGCGGTCGGGGACGGGAGCTGGAAACGTCCACCTGGACGGCGATGCCGCTCTTTGACTCCAAGATATTGCCACACACCGCACTACACGCAACTTTGCCGCGCAAAACGAAAAACTTCGCCTTCGATATGAGACCCGATCGGGCGCGCGCCTTGGCCACTGCCAAAAGTTCTGGGCTAGGGGTGCATGTCCTGTCCATGGAGAAGGCACAACGAAACGGTGACAGTTGCCCGAGGTAGCGATGACACACTACACGTGGCGACACTCGTAAAGTTCACACACTAAATTACTGCGGAGTTTTTTGTGCGTAAGCTATGCACAAAACTGTTTCAAAATGCACGAATTTCATGCGCAACATCGCACAACTTCATGCGTAGTTTTGCACAAACTTGAAACGCATGCAAACTTTTGTGCATAGCTTATGCGCGAAAAACTACAAAGTAATTTAGTTTGGTCACTGGGGCAAAACCACTCACGTATTACAAAACTATTCGTAATGTAAAGTATTCAACAAAATAGCTCGTCTGTGACAAATGACGAGAAATTTCAACGCTGTGGAGACTTTTTGGCAACATTTAAAAATCAGGGGTCATCATAGAATTAGCACTTGTATCAAACGCATGAGGGAACAATTGAATTGCCTTTCGAACGAGGAGATCATTGGTACCCTCATGTTATTCAACGCGATTCCGCGAAACGGATCCGAGGTCGACGCCTGTCTAAACGCCGGCTTTCTGGCCCACTGCACACGTGGCCAACCAACCACGAGGCTACCTATCCGATCCCACCAATCAGCTTCTGCTCGCGCGGGCGGGGGTGGGGGAGGCGCATATTTCCTGTTCCATTTTGCCTGTCTCATTATGATTGAAACCGGGAGAATTAATCCACGGTTGCGATCCCACTGCGTGAGCGTGTCGAAAGGGGAAAACGCGTCGAAGACAAGTCGAGTTTGGCATCGGCAACTCCAGTTTGCTCGACCCCCCTTTTCCCAGAGGACTGATTCCGAGAGTGGTCGTCATCGCTCTGTCTCTCTCGCACCTATTCGGGACGCCCCATGAGTGCGAGAGAGACAGAGCGACGAAAAGGACTCTCGGAAACAGTCTGCAGTCGGCCGTATTGTTGCTGCTCGTTGCGCCACGGCCCCACAATGGCTCGTCAATACGTAAACGCGCAGCAATACACGCGGGAAAAGTCCTCAAAAAAGTTCCCTTCCTCGCGCCTTCACGCACAGACGAAACGACGCGGGCACTTGTTTGGGCTCTCATGTATCAAAATGGCAGTCGCATCAAACACAGGGTGGTACCAGTGTGGCACCACGTTGACACCAGAATAGTACGACGATATGGTACCAGAATAGTACGATGATGGTACCAGAGTGGTACGACGATGGTACCAGAGTGGTACGACGATGGTACCAGAGTGGTACGACGATCGTACCAGAGTGGTATGACGATGGTACCAGAGTGGTATGACGATGGTACCAGAGTGGTATGACGATGGTACCAGAGTGGTGTGGCGATGGTACCAGAGTGGTGTGGCGATGGTACCAAGATGGTACTGCGATGCAGAGTGGGCCAGAAGGTGGAGGTGGTTGAAATTCCGGATGCGTTCAGAGCTCTAGAGTCACTTATTGGGACTCGAATAACGAACGTGACGTGACCTCACCAATAGGTTCCTCTTCGAACGAGGAGAGTCCATTGGTGCAGTCTCACGCTCGGTTCCAGTCCTGTTGAGCGACTCTGGAGCTCTAAACGCGTCTAGAGTTTTAGCCGCCTGCGCCGGTCTTCCGGCCCACTTCCTCGCTCGCAGGACAGACAATCCGTGCTAGTTATGCATGTGAAGGCACTCAGCTCCAAAAGACTCTCGACTAGTCTGGACAGGTCCCCCGCCCGGCACCCTGCGACCTTTCGCTTTCGCCACCGCGCTCTCCAGCACCCTTTCACAGAGTCCAGTGGACTCAGGCCGAAATCCCTTTCTTTTAAATAGCCCGTGAAATATTCGCTTGTTCTCCGAGCGCATTGTTCCTGCGAAATGGCGCACACGCTGGCCAGGCCCTGGCCAGCCCTGGCCAGCCCTTGCAGGTTCATGCCGCACGGAGCTCTACCGCTGTCTCTCTCGCACCCCTACGGAACGCCCCATGAGTGCGAGAGAGACGGCGCACCGAGGGCAACGTACGTCCTGCCGGCCAGCCCCTGGCCACACAGCCAAGGCAGCCTTTATGCAGTCTCGACAAAGCGGCTCGCCATACTTTGGAAGAGTCCCACACCACCTGGACTGAGCGCCGGAAAGTATTTGCGAGGCCGCCGAGCCAGAGGTCCTTACCGTCGCGGCGAGGCTCCGAACGCACACGATCAATTTCTTCCCTCGGTCCTTGCGTTACCTGAAATCAAAGAGGAAGTCATTGTAATTCGTGTCGAGAAAAATAAATACTAGAAATCTGAGTAGAGAAAACAATAGTGTGAGAGGGTCGCACACTTCTGTGGTCGTTCGGAAATATCGCATCATCTCCGTACGCACCATTAAGTTACACTTAGAAAACAAGCCCTTCTAAGTCTCCACTCAGAACAATCGCCCTCTTCATCCCTGATGAGGCATCCTTTTGGCGACACCCCCCCTCCTTCTGAGCCTGTTTCTGGATCCGCCCTTGGCCCTGCACGGTGGGCCAGGAGACCGGCGCAGGCGGTTAAAAGTCTAGACGCGTTTCGAGCTCCAGAGTCGCAAAACAGGACTCGGACCCAGCGTTCGGAGAGCATTCCATTGGTGGGGTCACACGTTCGGTTCGAGTCCCATTTAGAGACTCTGGAGCTCAAAACGCGTCTAGAGTTTTGTCCGCCTCCACCGGTCTTCTGGCCCACCGTGCGCTGCAGCACAAGGAATGCATCATCAACACGGCGAAAGCGGGGCCAAGCGGCCAAACAGCCGCCGAGTCGCACCGCACTGCGCTTACTCTGCGCCATCACGGTTTTAATTAAGACGCTCTTCGGAAGAACCGAGCGCGGCCGGCCGATCCCGTCGCTCCGTCTCTCTCGCACCCACGGGCCGTGCCATAAGGGTGCGAGAGAGACGGAGAGACGAAACGAGCGCGCTGCGGGCAGGGCCACCATAAATAGTCCCGCCGAGGCTGGCAAAGGCGGCGAGAGACAGGAAAAACCTCCGCGGAGCTTTCATTTGCGCGTTCATCAAGTAGGCCGAAATGGGCCGAAGGCCGTGCCGCACAGTGGGCCAGACGGCAACTGCTACATTACGGCCTGCAATAACGGTCCAGGAACCGCCACCATCGTCACCTCCGTGTCCGCGTGCACACACTCTAAATGTGTACAGTGAGGATTCTCCATTTTATGGTGAAAATGTTCCATATTATGGTGGTGCAGCTGACTTCGTAACATACCATTGAGAATTCACTGAACCTTATAGAGATTTTGACGAATTTCGTTGTTATTATGGAAAAAATCGCCACCATATTATTATGTTGGTGCAGCCTTTCACCGTATACTGAGCACGGCGAAAACGGTTCCTGGTTTCCCCAGGAGGCCTATGGTAGAGACATAAGCGATTTCCACGGACTTCCTGGGAAAACCAGGTTCCATTTCTACCGTGCACGAATCAACGTAACGCCGGGGACAACACTTAAAAAAACTAACAAAACCAAACAGAAAAGCAGGACAGACAGGACACTCGGTGCGTGCGGCACGCACACACGACTACTTAGCGGATAAAAACAAAAACAAAAACAAAACACAGAATGCACCACCCTCGCTTTACACAGTGTGTGCGCGCCACTCCCCCCGACGAGGCTGCAACTTCTCATTACCTGGCGGGGTGTCGGAGGAGTGGCGTACTTGGCACCCTCGTCGGCCAGCTCACACACACAGGCGCTCTCTCTCTCTCTCTCTCTCTCTCTCTCTCTCTCTCTCTCTCTCTCTCTCTCTCTCTCTCTCTCTCTCTCTCTCTCTCACACACACACACACACACACACTCGATCTCATGCAGCCGAGATGCAAGTAGGTGATGAAGGTAAATAAGCCAAGTTGGAGCTAACAGCTTCCCGATAGCCAATCAGGATGCGGCTTTCCAAAAGCGTGGCCAGAGGGGCGAGAGGGGAGGACGGAGAGGCGAGGGCTTTTGCCTGAGGCGGACGCGCGATGGCACAAAGTTTTTATTTACTCGCTGGCAAGTTGGGTCCGGGGTTACCGACAATGAAAAGTTAGCGCCGAAACGGCAAATAAGAGGAGAGATGCCTCCTTTGCTTCCGTCTTCTCGCGTCCCCGTCTTTTGCGTCTCTTGTCTCCGTCTCTCCTTTCACCTTGTTGCCGATCAACAACTTTTGTTGCCTCGCGGAGCATAGCCGACTGATTCCGAGAGTCATCGCTCTGTCCCTCTCGCACTCATGAGGTGTCCCCTATAGGCGCGAGAGAGACAGAGCGACGAAAACGACCCTCGGAATCAGTCTGCAGAGTGAGCGGAGTGAACGGAGCGAGATCCCCGCCATTAATGCGAAATGCCGGACCGCCGAAAGCTCAGCGAGTTGTCGGGCCGAGCAGCGCCGCGTCGCCGCGTTTCGCTCTCGACGCGCGGTTCCGCGGTTTCGGTTTTGCATTCTTATGTATTTTATTTCGGTCAGAGTAGAGCGCCAGTCTTTTCCCGCGGGCGTGGTTTAAGTCTTCCGCAAAGAAGTATGACAATGCAAATTGAAACTGAAACAAATGCACGAAAAATATCCCCCCCCACAAACACCAACACACACAACTCACCAACAGGCACCAACACTCATGAAAAACCAACCCATCAACCCACACTTAAACACAAATAATTTTTTTCTGAAAATGAAAATAACAATAATAAGTACAAAAAACGTTAACGCTAACGCTAACGTGAAAGCAGATGATACTTATGAGAATGTTTATTGAAGTGTATGAATGTGACATTTTGTCAATTTCTTTCAAAGAGTAAACACTCGGAACTCTTTTTTTGACAAATTTCTTACGCATGGTAATTCATGAAAATGACAATTTTAGTGTAACTTTTGAATATCCTAACGTGCCATGTTCGCAATGACGGTGGGACACTCATATGTCCGATACCACTTGTGTTGGGTATCATTTTCGTTGTTTCAACGCGAGGATGCACAATTTGGTGGCTAATCACATAACTACTCAATACCCATAAAAGTTGTGTTCGGTACTAGGGCAAGGCGCCTTGCGGCACGCGGCGTGTCAGCCACATCTCCAAGCGGGGCCGGCCGGCCGGCGCGCCACCCGAACCCGACCTCAAGATAGATAAGCAAGAGTGGCGCACACTGCCGACTGCCGACGCGCCGCTTCTCGAGAGGGGCAGGGGTGGGGGGGGGGGGGGGGCTGCACTATGCGTTCTACGCACTCAAGGCTCAAGTGCGTGTGTGTAGACTGCTGCGGGGTGTGGCGGGGCGCGGCGTGACCTGGCGTCTCGGCAAGGGAATGGGCGAGGGGGGCAGCTACGCGATGCGTGCTAGCAGCGTCTCGTGATGACGCGCAACGCGAGGGACGCACTTCATGAGTACTAGATAACTGGGTGTCGGTCGAGGTTGTACGCCGCGCGCGCAACTCGAGCCCCCGCAGCCGCCCCGATTCATGGTGCGGCGCGCGACGGTGCGGCGCGGCACGCTGCGGGCCCTCCGCTCATAATCTTCTAGGCAGGCCAGCCAGCGGGGCGCTCGGCTTCTTCTAGGCTTGCGATTCAGGCAACGAGGCAACTGCTGCCTGGCTAGCCGGATACTCGGTACTCTCTGCACGAGAGTACAAGCACGCTGATACGTGAACGTATCATCTGCTAAAAAAGTTAAGTTACATATATTTTGAAGAAAGTATGAAACTAAAAAATAGCGTTAAACCACAGTGCCGCCACACTGTTCGAGGCGTCGTGGCGTCCACAATGGAGTCGGCGCCACTAATGACGGCGTCTCTCAAGGACGCGGGGAGCGTGAATGAAAACCAAGGGAAAAAAGAGGAAAAAAAGGCAAAAAAGGAAAAAAAAGAAAAAGAAACGTGACACCGGAAGTAACATGTTTACT
The DNA here is from genome assembly GCF_012932325.1 of Thrips palmi. Taxonomy (NCBI): domain Eukaryota; kingdom Metazoa; phylum Arthropoda; class Insecta; order Thysanoptera; family Thripidae; genus Thrips; species Thrips palmi. The sequence continues at coordinate 861,734 of NW_023144626.1, forward strand.
GCGGACACATTTCTCCTTCTCAGTCCCGAGACGTGTTTTTCCGGTTCTGTGTTCCGTGGCGCGCTGGCCGGCCCCGTCACCCTGCAGACTGATTCAGAAAGAGTCGTTTTCGTCGCTCTGTCTCTCTCGCACTCACGGGGCGTCCCGCACGGGCGCGAGAGAGACGGAAACGACTCCCGGAATCAGTCTGCTGCCACGGCGTCGTCGTCCGTCCCGTCGTCCCCACGACTGCTGCGCTTTGAGAAATGGTTCCCGCATAAATGGTCGCTGAGGGTCCCCTCGCCTCTCTCGCCGCTCGCCATGACAGAGGCAAGGGTTGGAACGGCCGGCGTAAGCAGAAGTCAAACATCCCTATCCCCGATCCCTTTGCGATGACCGGGCGGAATAAAGGTGGTGTGGGCCGATGACGCCGGCAATCACCACGTGGCTAGAAGAGGGGGAGGGGGAGGGGGAGGGGGAGAGACGGAATGGGGCTTTGCATGAATATTCACCGGCCCGGTCGGTCCAGGCCCGTCTGATGTGATGGCACCGAACCCGCGCGGCCCGGCCGGGTGGCCTGTCCGGGCGGGCCGGCCGGCTGTGGGTTGGCTGGGCGGGGCCGTGGCCGAGGGGCCGTGGCCGAGCGACCGTGCCGACTCCTGACCCAGAGCAGCCGCCTATCGGTCTCCCCGTCGCCCCGTCAGGCCGTCCCCGGACACGCGCCGCCCCGACCGCACATTTCTTTAGGAAATGGCTCTGGAGGGGCCGGGCGCCGGACGGCCGACGCCGTGGCCTCGGTGCCGCCCGCCCGGCCGGACCATCACCCGGTCGCTTTAATTGATAGCGAGACGAGGCCTCGGGGTGTGGCCGGCCCGGCCAGCCCGCCCGGCACGGCCAGCCTGGCGCCTAGGCCAGCTTTAACGACCCGGGTTCAACGCCACCCGACGGCGGCGCCGTTTTCCTTTTTTCGCCGTTTCTCTCACGGTCACACGGCGCCGACCTCGTCGCTCAATGCGCCGCCTCTATTTTCCGCGCCTCTTTCGCCGGCCTCTTCCGCCTATCCGGTTTGTCGCGGCTTGCGTGGAATTCCCTTACCCTCACCGCGCGTCTCCTGGACGAGGGGCACGGCGGGACAGCCCGTGGAGCCGTGAGCGAGGACGACATCCTGGAGGGCCGAGCGGGTGGATTTAAAGGGGCAACAGCGTCTCTCTCTCTCTCTCTGTCACACACACACACTTCCATACACACCCACCCACCTACACACACACACACACACACACACACACACACACACAGACACACACACGCGCGCGCGCGCGCGCGCACGGGCCCTAGAGCCGCCTAAAAGGTAGACGAAATGCAACACTTGGCTCCGTTGCAACATTTTGCTCTGGTCGGACTAAAGCTGAATCCACCCATCTGGATCGGACCTTGTAAAGGGGCCCTGCTGGGCGTCGATGTTGCGGTCGCCAGGACCAGGTCGGCTGCCGCGACGTCAAAGGCGTTTGCTGTTGGCGGGGCCTGCACCGCAAGCTGGAATCCTCGCTGACTGAGGGCAAAAGCAGGACAAGCCAGGCCGCGGCGGCCCGGTCGCCCTAAATACACACTCTAAATGTCTTACAATGAAATTTGACCTATGTTGTTCGTATGTTACAGTGGATTCGGCGCAAGCCTAATACGAAGCAATATTCCTCCCGCTTATCCAAATGCACGGTAAAATTCATTCTCTGTGCTTCACTTCAAGCGTAGAGCGGCGCAGAGTATTCAAGGGTAGTCGCATGCTTCAATGAAGCGCACAACGATGCTTTAGTTTTAACAGTGTCATAACATCATAACAACCACGACCTGCAGAGCACCAGAAGGGGCGCAGCTAGCTCATTATTCCGAACGATCTCACTCCGTCTCTCTTGCACTCTTCCGGGGTGCCCCACGAGTGCGAGTGAGAGCAACGCAGCGCTGTTTCGGAATCATCAGCGTGAGGACGACTAGTCAACCACAGTGAATCCCGTTAATTTTTTGCTGGGATTTACTGTAGTTCAGAACACAGGATTTACTGTGCCTGGCTACAGTATTTACTGAACCTGGTACGGGATATTCCGTACTCCACTCCTGTGGTACAGTAAACCCCGTACAAGGTACAGTAGACCCTGTGAAAAAGTACAGTAAATCCTGTACTCTGAACTACAGTGACAGCTCACGAAAAAAAGAATTTGTTGTGACAACGAAAATGTATGTTGATTTTGGGATAGCAAAAAAAAAGTTGTTAGACGTACTATAAATTTGTTGTGAGAACGAACACTTTGCTCTCACGACAAATTATTCGTCAGGAGTACAAACATTCATTTTTATTGTTCTTAGTACTCCTGACGATATAGTTCGTTGTCAGAACGAAATGTTCGTTCTGACAACAAATTGGTAGTACGCCCAACAACTTTTTTTAGCTATCCCAAAATCAACATACATTTTCGTTGCCACAACAAATTCTTTTTTTACGTGCTGTACTAATCACTACAGGACTTTCTGTGATTTTTTTCCCGCAGTGCACTCACGGGCCGTTCTTATGAGTGCGAGAGAGACAGAGCGACGAAAACGACTCTCGGAATCAGTCTGCAGGGTGGGTCGACCGGGGCGCGCGGTGTGCCGAGTCACTTCACGTCACTTCACGTCACCGGACGTCACAGCGCGGCGCCCATTCCCGTCCCGCGAGTCCCGCACGGCATGCGCTGTCCTCTGCCGAGCAATTCACAAGATCCGTTTGTCGCTCCGTCTCTCTCGCACCCTCACGGAGAGCCCCACGAGTGCGAGAGAGACAGAGCGACTCTCGTGAATCGCTCGGCCGGCCGCGTGTTCGAGTGTCCCACGCGATTCGCACGGGGCGGGTGCTTCGCGGCGGGCTGCTTCCGAAGAACCACGCTCTGTCTCTCTCGCACACTTACCGGACGCGCCGTGGGTGCGAGAGAGACAGAGCGATGGAGAGGGATGCGCAGGCCGGTGCGGTCGATACCAGTGTGTCGTCGGCGACCTCGTCGCTGAGCTTCGAAAGGGGACAGGCCGCCCGACGAGCGTGCTCAATGTCCAGCAAGCGGCGGACTGATTTCACAGAGTGTCGCTCTGCCTCTCTCGCACTCACGGCGCGCCGCGTAGCGGTGCGAGAGAGACACTAGAGCGGAACTGTTCGAAATCGTTCGGCAGGAAGCAGCAGGCTGATGATTCCGCGTGGGAGGTCTCGTCAGTCTGTCTCTCTCGCACACACACGGGACGCCCCATTTGAGCGAGAGAGAGAGAGAGAGAGAGAGAGAGAGAGAGAGAGAGAGAGAGAGAGAGAGAGAGAGAGAGAGAGAGAGAGAGACGGCCTGCAGCCTGCACGGCCGGCCGACGGAATCTCTTTTTCGGGCCCTTTGATTCCCGTATGGACCGGGAGAACAGCCAACGGCAAGGCAAAGGCAAGCCAGAGGCCAAGGGCTCCGGAAATAAGGAAGGGCTTGAAAGAAAGGACGCCGGCAAACGGACGGACGCACGCACTGGATCGCCCGGGGAAAAGGGAGCTAAAAGGGACGAAAAAATGGAGCTGCTGGTACCCGTCAGAAAAGTTTGGCCGTGGGAGCAAAAGTATTCCATCGGATGAGGTGCACTGTAAAAAATACATGTCAATTTATGGGCAAAATAAGAATGGCATTTTCGTCACTTACAAATGGTGATAATTTTGTGGTTAATATTGAAAATGGTCACTTTGGTCGTCAGGATTTGCCGCACTGATCCTAAATCCTTTACGAGGTATACTAGGCAGGATAGGCCCTGACTGACAGTACCCTTCCCAGTGTACCAAACCGCACCTACTCGCTGCCCTGACATGACATTTTTTCAATCAAGCTTCAACACCTATTGCAAGGGCAAGTCAATTGTTTTGATGACATTCTTGTAAGGAAAATTTGCCCTGACATTGTCACCAGGTCATACCAAAAATTTTCGCGGTGTGTTGTCGATGGAACGACTTCCTCTCATCAAAGAGTCCAGCTAAAGATTCTCATCCGCACCACAGCTATTTCCTCGGTGTTTGTTCTCGTTGGCAAAAATGCGCGTCGAGATAAATGCCGGTGGGGCCGGGTCCGGGCGGGCGGGTGGCCAGTCCCGGGTTCGAGACTTGGCCGCGCGTTCGGTTTTTGCGGTATTAGCCGCCCGTAAATCTCGCCGTTGGCCCAAAGACCGGAAAGGGCGGAAGGAAAAAATACACTCTTTATATGAGGAATGAAGATCGTGTTCTGCTTCTCTGTGGTGGGGCGCGGTGGGGCGGGGCGGGGTGGGGCGGGGTGCTGCGGGGCGGTGCGGGCCGCGTCGGAGCCCCGAGCTCGTAAAAGAAGGGGTTTACGTAGTACCGGGTACGACAAAGTGGTCTGGGATAAGGTAAAACGAAAAGTGGAGCGGAGCTCGGCGAAAATGCGGGGGTACCAACTTTGACAAAGTTTTTCTCGTTATTATCGCCGGTTAAAAACGTGACGAGAAAAAAAAAACGGGAACCACGGAAGCGTGTTGATTGTTTCTTTTTTCTCTTTGACGTGGAAACACCGGGAGAGTGTCCGAGGTTAAAGGGGACATAGCGGGGGAGCGAGCTGCAAAGGTGGGGGTTGTTGCCAACGTGTTGTGGGAGCGGCGAGGGAGCCGCCTGATAGTAGTAGTTAGTTAGCCGCTTGGACACTAAATGGAGGCAAAACCGTGCAGTGCCGCCGGATGGAATAAAGTCCGATGGGAGTAAGCTGGGGTCACGGATGCCCAGCGCGATACAGAGGATCCCGGAGTTCACACGGTGGACGGACTATGGACCCGGCGGCAAAAAGGAACCCCAAGCCCAAGTCTGGCCGCACCAACGTCGTTCATCGATTCGTGTCTCACTGCGTTGCATAAACGTGACCCGACGGTGGAGAAGGCATTCGACATCAGTTTTAAGTTTGACTTTTGTGAGAGACACGCTTGCATCCTGTTGCCAAGCACCCCGAAATGGCATCCGATCAGTTGTGGTCTAGCCCGTAATGGTAGTGGTAATGGGGCTTCAGGGTAGGCAACGCGCTCCACTCGCGTGCACGATGTTGCCTACCCTGAGGTCCACAGGCGCCCCGGGGTTCCAGGGTAGGCAACGCGCTCCACTCGCGTGCACGATGTTGCCTACCCTGGCGCCCCGGGGTTCCAGGGTAGGCAACGCGCTCCACTCGCGAGCACGATGTTGCCTACCCTGAGGTCCACAGGCGCCCCGGGGTTCCAGGGTAGGCAACGCGCTCCACTCGCGTGCACGATGTTGCCTACCCTGAGGTCCACAGGCGCCCCGGGGTTCCAGGGTAGGCAACGTGCACCTGACGTGTGGCCAGCTTGTGGCCTAACCCGCGCTTCACAGGCGCGCCAGGCCAGCCACTCTAGAGGCACTCGTGGCAAACGCGACGCGCGATTTAAACTTGCCGCCGCCAGCAGGCTGATTCCCTGGACACGGCTGTCGTCGCTCCGTCTCTCTCACACTCACTCATGGAGCGTTTGCTTATAGCGTGCGAGTGAAACAGCGCGACATAGTGCAAGCTTGCGCGCATACTGAGTACTTGAAGAAGCATTAATCTCTGCGCCCGGGAATGTGCCTTCAAATTTCGCACCCGTCTGTGCTGACTCTTCGTGCCTGCCCTTGGCCTCCAGTGTCACACCCAGCTCCTTCACTGGTAAAAAAAAGAACAGGAAAGGGGCGAAAATCCCTGATCAATTTTTTTTTCAGAGCGTCTGTACACGGTGAAAACGGTAGCTGGTTTTCCCAGGAAGCCTAGGTTTCCATGGAGTTCCGGGGAAAAACCGGGAACCGTTTTAACCGTGTACCTATTTCCCACACCTGCTCATATCTAATCCTTCAGGAGCCTAGGAAGAACTTGTGTGGAAACTCCCTTCCTCTCCGTAATGGGTCTTTATTTCAATTCACAATAACGAAAAATGTTACAGTTTGGTCCGGCCAACCACCCAGGACCTATCATCTGTGCCACACGCGGGAAAATGCCGAAATCAATGTAGTGCGCCACGCACCGCAGATGCGTCCAGAAATGTTCAGAAACTTCAGTTTGAAATTATTGGAGTGCCGTTATGCCGTCCGTTAGCGGCCATCATAGTCCTATCAGACGGAACAGGAAATTCGAGAGACCACTTCGGCGCGTCAGTGGGTTGTCTAGTAACCATTTGAGGTGGTGGACTGGCGTGGCGGAGAAGAGGGAGGAGGGGAGGGGAGGGGGAGGGGAAAGAGGGGAGGGGGAGGGGAAAGAGGGAAGGGGGGGGGGAGGGAGAGTGCGCTTCGACCTGCCCGCGGCCTAACAGGCCGGTGACAAATGACGGCCAGCTAACGATGCCTCTAATCGGGACACCGCGTGGATTCTATCGAGGACACTGGGAAAGGGACGAACAGTGTGGCGCCAAAACGCCTCGACGGAAGTACCACGACAGATTCCGGGTGGCAGAGAGGAAAAGGAAGTGATTTTGCCAGATTTTGCGCAACAGCTTGCTTTTTGTTTCCGAAGAATTGTTTCTATCTTTCAGGCAATTTAAACTTTAATTTTAAGACACTGAAATTTTCAAGTTAAGTTTCAGTGCGGCGCTGTAAGACACTGTTAATAAATCTTACTGTCGGTTGCTGTTTTGTTTCTGCATGAACTAGATACGTCGTGATACAACGGGTCGTGTGAGAATAACAGGGCACGCCACCAGAAAAAAGTTGGTAGTGTTGACACAGTGCATCGCGTCGGGCGGCGGCGTTCGGTCGCCTGCTACCCGCGCCTGATAAGGTGGGGGGAGTGGCAAGGTGGCAAACATGGAGGAGAGGGGGAGGGGGGAGGCAGGCGGGCAAAAGTCGGTTGTTTGGCACCACATGACGACACGCCGCGACACTGCCTCAAGGGGATTGGCTGCCGGCAGGGCTGACAAGTTAAGCCTCTTTGGGAGGGCACCTTGCCGTCGGAAGTTGCAAAGCGACGGGCGGCCAGAGTGGCGACACCCAGAGGCGGCGGCTCATCATACGTCCGACTGGTCCGAGAGAGGAAAAAGCACAACAAATAAACAACAAAAACAAAACGAGGATTGGCAGGAGGAAAATCGGCACCTACACTTTTTAAGGCCTTACAAATTATTTGAGGCCTTACAAAGCTTTTTGCAACAAAGAATTTTGAGCATACAAAAGCTTCTAGAGAAAATCAGCGGCCGTTGGGCATAAGGGCGTAAGTCACATGGGAAACCCATTGAAAATAGGTTGTTCTGTCCGATGACCACTCAAATATTTTGTGATTTACGAACTATTTCTTCGTCCATCAAACTAAAAAGTTTGTACGTTACATGTGCTTTGAAGGTTTGAAGCGTCTAACTGGAGGAAATGGTGGAGACACTTTTCCTGGTTGGAATGAGCACAAATAAGTGCAAATGTGTATCGATCCGTGAGGTAATGAAAAATGCCTGACTAGTTCTTCTTCCGAAGGCCACGCGGCGAAAGAGCGCCGTTCATTAATGACGTGTGCCTTCGGACGGAACGCCGATGCAAACCTCGACGTCAGAGATTAAAAAAAAACGCATGCGCTGCACTGTTGAAAAAACCCGTGCTTTGACTCGGAAATGGTGCAGAAAATTGGGTTCGGGAAATGTTCGGAATTCCGTCCGTGTTCTCCGTAGTTTCCATGAGGACCCCACGTGGACAGGTACAAAAACACATGTACTAACGAGGGGGAATGACCGAAAACTACCCCTATTAGGCGCTGTTACGTCTAACCATAGAAATTTGTCTAAAACAGCCCAAAGACCGAAAAACTGGCAAAATTTTGAGAATTCCGGCTATGACGCTCCTCCGCTACGCATTACCCCTGCTATTACGGACTATTACAAGAGTGCACACCTCCTAGTGTACGACGGACTTTCGTAGTGTTGGTACGGACGTCCTGGACAAATTATCGACCAGACCTCTTCCTTACTTTGAACTTTTTTCTCTACCAGTGGGACGAGACAGAAAAAAAAATGAATGGCAAATGTCTGCGTCACTAACTACCGGCTATGTCGCGCGGCCGGTACACCGCGCGTCGTCTGCTAACGAGAAGTCAACAGACAGCCTGTGGTAACCAAGGCAACCAAATAAGCCACAAAGGCGCGGCGGTGGAACACCTTTACAGCCCGAAGCCACGACCAGCCACGACCGCGCGCGCCGAGGAAGAATAAGAACGCAAAATCACCGCCAATTACACTGTTATCCGAAGAATGTGACGTCATACCCGTTGGAATCTGAGTTTTTTGCCGTCGGATTCTTTTCAATATGGTGACACGTTGGTTAGAATGTTGAACAGCAACGTGCCACATTCAAAAGAAGGTGGCAAAATGCGCATTCTAACGACAATGACGTCATCACATTCGTTGAATAACAAGGAAGCTTCACAACATTCAGTGCCCTGGTTCAAGGCATCGACCCGATCAAACTTTCGGCGAAGACGCTTGGACGCGCGCGCGCGCGCACACACACACACACACACACACACACACACACACACACACTTAGAAACTGGCTCACGCGCACGCACACTCACGCACACTCACGCACACTCACACACGGCAGTGAATAAGGGCATATCTTTGGACGAATCGGCGGGCGTGCCGAGGGCTGAAGTTGTCCGCTTGGCTCGCTTCGCCGCTCGCTTGAGGGCCCCGCTTTGACAGCCCATGCGACAAGTACGACGCGGCTCAGCCAAGGCACGGCCTAGGTAGGCACGGCCTAGGCACAGCCAGGGCACAGCTGAGGGGCCTCCATGGCAGCGCTAATTTTAGCCCTGAACCAAAAGCGCAGACGTGCGTATGTATGCGCGGCAAGTTTGCGACGCTGGTAGCCACGCACGCGTCCGAACGGAACAGATTCCTCCACACCTGCACAGTGGGCCAGAAGACTGGTGACGACGGCAAAAGCTCTCGACGAGTTTTGAGTTCCAGAGTCGGTAAACAGAACTCGAACCCAACGTCGCTGACCCCAATGGATTCTTCGTTCGGAGACGCGTCCAGGATTTTGATCGCCTCCACTGGTCCTCTGGCTCGCTGTAAGCTAATGTTCGCGAGCACCAAGAATTTTGCAGACATGAAAATACGAAGGCCGGAGACGGACTCGAACCAGCGGCGTGCTGTAAGCGGCAGGTCTGACGGAATCGCAATGTGTTTCGAGTTCTAGGCAACACCGAGTTTCATTTTTAGCGGAGCGTTTCCACTTTATCAGGTTGCACTGAAAAATTTAGCGAGGCACAAACGGAGATGATTGCATTCTTTGGAGTCGCTCGCGTCGCCCCTGCGAGATGAGTCTTTCAGGCAGAAAGGAGCGACAGAGACACTGCGAAAAATCGTTGCGATGCTGCTACACCCGTAAAGCGGGGGTAGCTCGAGTGGCAGCCAGTAGACTGATTCTGAGAGTCTTTTTCGTCGCTCTGTCTTTCTCACACTCACGAAAGCGTTTCGTATGGGTGCGAGAGAGACAGAGTGACGAAGAAGACTCTCGGAGTACGTCTGCAGCTGCGATACCTTGCCCAAAAGTGCGTCGGATCAAGACAAAAAAGTTCACCCCGTCGCTCCTGGCTCGTCATGAAACTCGACTGCCGAACGATGCTGAGAAGCCCTCCCGTCGCTGTCTCTCTCGCACCCTTGCGGGACGCCCTCCAAGTGCGAGAGAGACAGACTCTTCGAAACGTCGGGGCATTTGCCGCCATGAATAAGGCATGGGTAGCGCAGTTTCTTGCTGTCGGCGGGTGGACTCCGGTGTACCGCTGCCACGATGGGAAAGAAGACTCCGTCTGGAGGACACCGATCAGCGGGAAAAATAAGGATTCCTATTAACAACCAATAAGCTGAAAACGCAGTCGGGCTTGTGGCCTGGTTGTGCGAATACAAGATGATGTTTGTCAAGAAGGGCGTACTATGTGGGCCAAAAGGAGCCAATCGCTCCGGCCAGCTCGGGCTGGGGATTTCTGGTCACAGCGTCTAAACCGTGCAATTCAGAGCCAATTGTGGTCTCTTTGCAAGGAACAATCGGCTCGCTTACTAGACCTCTCCAAATAGAACGGTCTAGACGCTGTGACCAGAAAACCCCAGCCTGAGCCAGCCGGAGCGGTCGGGTTCTTTTGGCCAACATGGTACTGGTGCACTGAGAAAACCTTACAAACTATTTTGGGCCGTACAAAGAAAAGTAGTTTGTATAACAAAGTATTTTGAGCATACATAAGCTTGCAAAGAAAATGCTTCGTAATTTACGAACAATTCTTCGTATAACAAAGGATTCTAGTTTGTTATATGTATGCTCAAAATACTTCGTAAGGTTTTAAGAGTGTGGGCTCCTATTGAGCTTCCGCATGCACAGGAGGGAAAGGGCTGATTATGCTCCAGTGCGCTTGAAGGAAGGTGTAACACTAGGCCTGAGTTTTAACTGTGTGAATGAACATTTGAGTCAAGAACACCGTGCAAAGCATAGGAAGTTATTTTTTTTCGTTTTATCACGTAACTTTAGAGGAGACTCCCTGGAGTTGCTGACCATACGTCGCCCAGCTGTGCTGTGAAGGGTACAGAGCCTTGCCGCAGTATCCTGGCCAGGACGTCTCTCTCTCTCTCTCTCTCACTCTCTCTCTCTCTCTCTCTCTCTCTCTCTCTCTCTCTCTCGATGCAGCCAAGCTTGCCCATGAATTAGTAGCCTGGAATCCCCGCTGTCGAACTGTGTACGTGGGAGCGAGGGAGAGAGAGAGGGGGGGGCTGATATAGGAGTGTGTGTGTGTGTTAGTGTGAGTGTGTGAGTGTGTGTGTAGGTGAGGTTGTGTGAGCGCGTGTCTGTCAGTGTGTGTGTGCGTGAGTGTGACTGCACAATCACCGGTCTGCGTGAAATGCCATTAATTAAAAGTAGGGCCGCATCGCTGGGGCGTCGGGCGGGGGAAGGGGGCGGAGCCCCAAGCCCGACGCGTCACGCTCCAGAAATGGCGCATTATTCCGTTTATCGTGGACGAAAAATCAGTTCCATTAACTTTCTGCTATCGATTTCAGGTCGTGTATACACTGGAGTGAGTCCGTGCAGGTGCGCGGAGCGTCGCGGGGCATCGCGGGGCGTCGCGGGGCGTCGCGGGGCGTCGCGGGGCGTCGCGGGGCGTCGCGGGGCGTCGCGGGGCGTCGCGGGGCGTCGCGGGGCGTCGCGGGGCGTCGCGGGGCGTCGCGGGGCGTCGCGGGGCGTCGCGGGGCGTCGCGGGGCGTCGCGGGGCGTCGCGGGGCGTCGCGGGGCGTCGCGGGGCGTCGCGGGGCGTCGCGGGCGTCGCGGCGTCGCGGGGCGTCGCGGGGCGTCGCGGGGCGTCGCGGGGCGTCGCGGGGCGTCGCGGGGCGTCGCGGGGCGTCGCGGGGCGTCGCGGGGCGTCGCGGGGCGTCGCGGGGCGTCGCGGGGCGTCGCGGGGCGTCGCGGGGCGTCGCGGGGCGTCGCGGGCGTCGCGGGGCGTCGCGGGGCGTCGCGGGGCGTCGCGGGGCGTCGCGGGGCGTCGCGGGGCGTCGCGGGGCGTCGCGGGGCGTCGCGGTGCGCGTCGCGGGGCGTCGCGGGGCGTCGCGGGGCGTCGCGGGGCGTCGCGGGCGTCGCGGGGCGTCGCGGGGCGTCGCGGGGCGTCGCGGGGCGTCGCGGGGCGTCGCGGGGCGTCGCGGGGCGTCGCGGGGCGTCGCGGCGTCGCGGGCGTCGCGGGGCGTCGCGTCAGGCACGTTTCCGCGGCGGCACGACGACTGACGGCGCGGTGGTATTTTGAGCGCGTATTCGATCTTCGGCGGCCCCGGGGACGAGCGGCAATGCAATGCCGCCGAATGCCACTCAGTCCGAGCTCGGGACCCACCACGCCCAATTCCAGACTTTCTGCGAGGCGCCGCGCGGCGCGGGGTCACAGGCGCGGATTCACGATAGTTCTTCCTCTTTCTTATTTCTGAGGAATGAACACGCCCAATATTTCTTCGAGGAAATGCCGTGCTGCCACAATACTAAGATTTTTGTTCCTATGACAAAGAAAAAGCTCAGAAGGATCTTACATCTTCCTAACTTACAGGTGCAAAAGTTGTGATCTCTGCATACCTCCAAAGCCCCCCACCCTCCAAAGCCATACACCACCAAAACCCCCCCCCCCCCCCTCACACACACACACTGGATCCACACCTGCGCGGCCACGCTCTGCTGGAGTGGCTGGAGGAGCAGGCCGGCCTGCTGGATTGAGGACGGCATCCTGGCCGCCGCGCACCAAACCACCAAACCCGCCCTTTGTCCGGTAGGGCACTGCAAGCCAAGGGCGCAAGGCTCAGGGCGCAGAAAAGCGCTTCTGAACAGTGAGTGTTTCCGTCGCTCTGTCTCTCTCGCACTCCGATGGAACGCCCCACGAGTGCCTGAGCGACAGAGACAGAGCACTGCCCAGAATCAGCCTGCAGAGTGCAGCGAGAGCTGCCAGCTTGGGTGCGTTCAGTCTCGGCACGAGCCTGCACTTAAGTCTATCTCTTCCCCCTTCCCTTCCTCCCTCCCTTCATCTCTCTCTCTCTCTCTCTCTCTCTCTCTCTCTCTCTCTCTCTCTCTCTCTCTCTCTCTCTCTCTCTCTCCACCCCCTCTCTGGGCTCAAAAACCTCGACCTGATCTCTCCCTTTTTTCCGCCACGCGGTGTGACGTTTTCCTACAAGTGTGTGTGCATTGTTCCGGGCTAATTGACCGCGAGCCGAAGCGGAAAAAGCGCAACCTCTCTGGAGGGAGTACACTACACTGTACACGACTCGGAGAAGAAGCGCAGTGAGGGATGGCTCCTGTGAGGCGGGCCGGGCCATGTTTCTTCACGCGCACAGGTGGAATATGTGGCGACATTTTGCACGCTCAAGTTGGGCGTGCATGTGTCTGTGCGTGCTGTGTCTGTCTGTGTGATTGTGCCCGACTACGGAATGCCGCACACACTGTACTGTAGTCACTGGGGGGCAGGGCAGCGCGCCGCTCTGATTCCGTTTGCAAAAAGCTGCATTTGCTTTGCTTCCCTCGCGGGGCACACTGCTGCCTACTTACGTAGGCGAAAATTCCCACAAGTCCCTCATGCCGAAGGGGTTGCCTGCCGGCCTCATCCTGCCTACTACACTGAGATTCCAAATGCTATGAGTATAGCACGTATGGTGCAATGCAGCTGAGATATCGCACCACACGTGCAATGCGATAGCTATATTGCACCTTACGTGCAATGCATCCCGAAAATGCCCTATGCTAATGCATGGGAATGGGGAGGCATTACACTTCATGTGCAATGCTTTTGCATTGCACCAATTGACGCTATACTCATAGCGTTTGGATTCTCAGTGTAGGGGCGAGTTAGGGTAGAAAAGTAGGGTAAGACAGGTGGAGCCCCTGTGGTCCACTGCAGAGATCTCAGATTTCAACCCGTCGAGGGATGGCTGTAGGTCAAGGTACCATCTCCATTAGGATGAACTTTTCTTACCGCGTCTGTACTTTGGTTCCCCAGCAAACCACTTAACAACTTCTCGAAAAAGCGGAGGCCCAATAGATTGGCTAGTACGCAGGCTGAGGCTGGCGGCCCTTTCAAAACCGGTGCATCCAGGGAAATTTCAGCTCCTTATGAGGCATCACTGCCATCTTCGCACTGAAAGGACTACCAACCTCGTCCTGCCTACTAGACAACTTCTCGTAAGGAAACCCCAGGATATTTCCTGGTCAGGCTGACGTTGGCAACCCTTCCGAAGCTGGTGCATCGAGGGAGTTTTCGGTTCCTTATGGTGGTGGCAGCCCTGCCGCCCAAGAGGGCCACCCTCGCCTCCACGCGCTGAGCATACGTCAGAGACATTAATCCCGCGTCCGTCCCGGCGTGCCGCGGCGACGGGAGGGCCCTGCAAGGCCCTGCAAGGCCCTGGAAGGCCCTGGAAGGCGGACTCGATGCCAGCCGCGCCGCTCAAGGGCGTGTCTGACGAAGATCCCCGCGGCTGTGGCTCCGGCCCGTCTGGAAGGCCCTACCGCAACTGCCCAACTTTTCGTTTTACTGCCCGTAAAAGTTTTGTGTGTCGACGCTCCATGCTGCTCTGCTTGGCATCGACACGCCGGGCGTCCGTGAGGCGTGGCGTGGCGGGGTGTGGCGGGGCGGGCGCGGCGGGGCGTGGCGGGGCGTGGCGGGCGTGGCGGGGCGTGGCCGCGACCTGCGCCCCTGTGCGTAAACCTTACTGCCTGAGGTTAACGGCATGCCAGTTCGGAGAGCCGGCGCGTCTCCTTGCGTCGCTGTTTTCCCATCCAGTCCGGTGCCTGCCCTTGCGGTGTGGTCATCCCTCACTCGCTGTCCGTTAATTACGTGATCTCCTTCTCCCTCTCTCTCTCTCTCTCTCTCTCTCTCTCTCTCTCTCTCTCTCTCTCTCTCTCTCTGTAAAAGTGGGTCAAGCGCAATCTGACATTCAGAACACTCGACAACATTTCATTGTCAAAAAGGCTTTAAGATTTAAGTCAGGGGTTCCAACACACAGCCTTGGGTTGGCTCCACATGCGTAACTTGGATGTGGGGGGACCACGACCTACGACAGTGGCTTTCGCTACTCCCGCTGCAAAGGCCCAAAACACGACGAAAACACAAACGCGCCACACCGAAGTTTTTTTCTGACACTCGTCCTCCCTTCCCCTCAGGCCTTTGACGTATAGTAAACGGAGGCCTACGCCCCAAAAAGGAGCCTTGACCCCGGCGCAACACTTCGAGTTGGGGAGACGAATCACTTCGAACTAACACGATAAGTTTTATCTAGTCTGTCTGCGTTCGGGAGGGAAACGTCCGTCGATGCATGATGGGGCGGACGGAGTGCTAGTTTTTATCCGGGGCCCATCCGCACGCCACGCTGCAAAACCCCGCGGTGCACAGTGGGCCAGAAGGCCGGTGGAGGCGGCCAAAATTCTGGACGCGTTTTGAGCTCCAGAGTCGCTAAATGTTACTCGAAGCGACCGCGTGACCCCACCAATGGATTGCTCTCAGAACGAGGAGTCCATTGGTGGGGTCATACGTTCGGCTTGGATAGCGCTTAGCGACTCTGGAGCTCAAAACGCGTCCGGGATTTTGGCCACGTCCACCGGTCTTCTGGCCCACGCTGTGCGGTGCAGCCATCCACTAGAATCCACACAACTCGCCTCCAGAACGCTCGTCGTCATATTAGCTCAGCCAATCAGTTTCAATTCCCGGCCAAAATAGAACAGCGCGGCGAGGACGCAATCATGTACCGACCGAGTGTGTTTGCCCGCCGAATTGCGCGCCAATCGAATCCAGCCTTGACGCGAAAGCGTCCATCAAATATTTCCACACTCTCGAAACCTCACCAATCGTTTTAGGCCTTGAAAACACACTCTAAATGTCTTACAATGAAATTTGGACCTATGTTATTCGTATGTTACAGTGGATTCAGCGCAAGTATAATACGAAGCAATATTCCTTCGTAATACGAATCTTTTTAGCTTTTTCATTGTAAGATACAAAGAAAAACCTTCGTAATACGAAGAAAAAACACCTTCGTATTATGCTTGCGCCATTTCCTTCGTATTATGGAAAATTTCTTCGTAAGACATTTAGAGTGCAAAAGAAGCTTGACAACTAAGTTTATGGAGCATAACACACGTGCGAATACGAAATTTAAAAAAATTGTTCAAGTTCAAGAAATTTATGATTGCAAAATTCGTTAATATTTGTGAAATTTACGGCCCTGTACGCCAAAAATCACACTCAAGCGCTTCACAATTTACGAACTAAATCATGGTATAACAAACTCAATTGTTTGTACGTTACATATGCTCAAAATACTTCGTAACGTGTTAAGCGTGCAAAAATAAAGTCAAGAAAAAAGGATTTAAAACCCTTTTGCTTATGCTCTAGCTCAAACTGAATGCAAAGATGCTCTAAAAAAAGTGATTGAAATTCGAACGGTAGGTTCCGCCCTCATCTCGGGGTTAATTTGATGCACAGGCCGGCAGACAGGGGGCCGACCCCCTGCGGTGATAGTGAGAAGCTACTATGGCCGAGTCCTGAAATGAAAGTGGCGGTGCCGCGGCCACGCGGGCGGAGGCCAAAGGAAGAAGGAAGCCCTCGTCCACCTCAACAAAGCCTGTTCCGGTGTCGCCGCAAAACCGCCCGCCTTTATACGAGAATTCCTGCAGCAGAGAGAAACGGAGGAAAACAAAATCGGCGGCAGGGGGCGCTGTGTGTCACTCCAGGGGCCCGGCGCGGCAGACTGATTCCGAAAGTCGTTTTCGTCGCTCCGTCTCCCTCGCACCCATGCGCCGCCCCTTTCAGTGCGAGAGAGACGGAACGACGCTCGGAATCAGTCTGCGGGAGAGACGTCTGAGAACTCAAGGAGCGGCGCGCCGTGTGCGATATCCTGATACTTCCAGAACCAGGACAAACGTGCGGCCCCAAAGTCTAAGCCCGGCCGGCATGGGACCAACTACGGGGCTAGGCGACCGAAAGAAAGCGAATGTGTGTGTGTGTAAGGGGGGGGGGGGGGTCTGAGAGTGAGTGTAGGTGTGTTTGGGTGTGTGTAAGTGTGAGTTGGCTTATAACGTACGTGCGTGGTGGGGAAGGGGAGCAGTGACTCCCTGGGACGGGTTTCAGATGAGGTATATTCCTGCGCAAATGGCTGCGAGGCACTTGTAGCAGATTTACCTGCGGGGCTCGAGTTTCATTTCAATTGGTATATACAAAACGCCTCAATAAGGGAGTGCAAAAAATGTTGTTTGTTTTTGCGCCTATTTTTGTCCCATCGCAAATGTGTGTATGTGAAACAACAAAATAAACCATATGCTCCACGTCTGCCATTTCGTCGCTGTGCCAAGGGCCCTACACTGAAAGGGAAGGGAGGGAGGGGAGAGGGGGAGGGAGAGAGAGAGAGAGAGAGAGAGAGAGAGAGAGAGAGAGAGAGAGAGAGAGAGAGAGAGAGAGAGAGAGAGTAGGGCCACCACCCCCACCCTTCTCTGGAGGACACTACTCGTTCGTCCTAATCTCCGTCCGACCAGCGCCGGGCCGCGCCGGGCCCAGCCAGTGCCGGGGTTGGGGCAAATGCACAACTTCCTGGCGGTCATCACGAACAGCCATTTCGGCCCCCAGAGCACTGCGGTCCAAACCAGTGCGTCCGATGGCGCTGGCAGTGCGCTGGCAGTGTGCTGGCGAGCCCGCTTTCTGCTTCTCGTTACATAAATGCGTTGATATACATTATTTGTGGCGAAAGGCCGCTCTGCCGCCACCGCCGCGGTGCTCGAGATTGGAAGTCTACCTCAACCTTTAACGCGATGCCGCCGTTGTGGAGAAGGCTGCGGGCGGGGCGGGGCGGGGCGGGGCGGGGCGGGGCGGGGCGGGGTGGGGCGGGGTGGGGCGGGGCGGAGATTAGCGGAGAGAGGGGCGTATTTCACGGGAATGCCCCCGCGGACCAGAATGCACGTTGCCAAGGAGATTTTACTGGCCGTTAGCTCATCCTCGCGGCTCGGCTGGCTGGCTGGCACACTGTGCCTGGCTCGGCTTGGAGCTGGAGAGGCGCGCGCGTGCAGCACTCGACAATTCCAGGGCGCCCCGGCGGCAGCCGAGCCAGCAGACTGACTCCGAGAGTGGGTTTGGCCACTCTGTCTCTCTCGCACTCATGGGGCGTTCCGTATGGGAGCGAGAGAGACAGAGCGAGGAAAACGACTCTCAGTCTGCAGCCGAGCCGGCCGAGCCCGGGTGGCGCCCTGCTCTCAATTTCGCTGAGGCCTCCACGACACCCGCATGAAAACGGACGCGTTATGGTAGCGCGGGGGTTGTAATGACCTATCTGTAGTCCTCGGCGGCGCCGCCGTTAAAGACGTTCCCGGAGCGCCCCGCGGTCGCCGTCGTTCGGGAGGCTTCGCCTTCGTCGAGGGAGGAACAGCTTCCCACATTCATTGTACAAAATTTGACCACATTCCACATTCAGGAGGCAAAAACGCCTGCAAGTAGGCAACATGTGTGGCAAAAACGCGAGAAATCGTGGACATTCTTGCACATTCACACAATCATTGTACACAAAATTTTGCAGTGGGCCACCCCTCAGGCTTCGTCATCGTCGTTCTTCGTTAACGTCATTAGTAACAAAGAGCCCTCATCGGTACATTCGATTTCTCAACTCCTTGATTAGGGCTGTATATGCCAAAATGCACCAAATGCATCTTCACTTCTGTCGTTGGGGGCAGCTCCCTCATCCTGTCCTCATCATCGTTGTCGTCATCTACATCATCCTCGTCAGCGTCATCATCGTCGTCTTCGTCATCTTCATCATAGTCGTCGTCCGTCGTCGAAATAATCCTCGTCGTCTTCTACATCATCGTCGCCGTCGTCATCTTCTGCATCATAGTCGTCGGTCGTTGTCGAAATCATAGTCGTCGGTCGTCGTCGACATCACCTTCGCCTTCGTCAACATCGTCTTCGCCTTCGTCGACGCATCGTCGTCGTCGTCTTCGTCCGGGTTGTTACCGCCAGCGCTGCCGCCCGAGGCACTGCACTACTTTGAGGTCCCGGAGGCGCGCATCGGCGCGGATGAACCAAACCTACCGCAAGCTGTGCGGAGGGCGTGGCAGAGCGTGGCAGAGCGTGGCAAAGCGTGGTCGCGGCGTGGCGGCACATTCGGTTGCCCGGACTCTGTCTGCTCATCCACTCGAGTGCGCCAGCCTTGAGGACCCACGCCACACCGCCTTGCCGAGGTGGAGGCGGCGCGACGGCCCGTGTGATGCGCCGGAAGTGACTCCACGGTGTGAACAGAATCCACATATCACGTAACGCGACTGTCTCTCCGCACACAATGGACTTATGTCGCTGCTGCTGATGGGGCACCAAGAATCCGAGTGTGCACGCCAACAGCTGTGAGTGGTGGCGACAGTGACACCTCATGTCTAGATTTTGGTTCTCATTTGCTGACAAATTTCATGGATACTTATCCGTACAAGGATGCTGACAAAACCAGTTAAATAGGCCCAAGTTGCTGTCGGGCTCACTTACAAAAGTTATGGGTGCTGTAACTAAAATGTCCTTTATTTGTGATAATGGTGTCGTCATTTTAAAAACATGAAGTTGTCATCATTTTAAAGTGATGAAGTTGTCATCATTTTAATGTGATGAAAGTGTCATCATTGTTAAGTGATGAACGGGTCATCATTGTTAAGTGACGGTAGTGTCATCAATGTTAAGAGATGAAAGTGTCCATCATTGTTAAGGTATGAAAGTGTCATCATTGTTAAGTGATGAAAAAGTCATCTTTGTTAATGATGAAAAAGACTGTCATCTAACATTTTGTCACAACAATGAAATGAAAGATGACTCCGCTCACGGCTAACACTAATATGGACTGGCATCAGGGGTGTTTTCTGTGACTCAAACGAGCCCGTGCCATAAAGCCACGAAGGCAAGTCGGCTTGTTCGTTCACCGTTCTGAGATAAAGCATCCGAAAGAACACACAAGAATGGAAAACAACGCGGTAAAAACGGTTGCTGCTTTCCCCAGGAAGCCAGAAGACATAGGTGAGTTCCAGGGGGTTGCTGGGAAAACCAGGAACCGTTTTTACCGTGCACCGAGAACAGGTGACCGCGGAAACGAGCCCCAAGTCGGCGGGTATTCCGAGCGACTTTCCGGCAAATAAGCTGATGAGCCCAACAACAGCTCGGGCGGAAACAATAAGGGTGGCGCTGGTGTGCGTTGTCGCCGCGTCGCTGAGTCGTTACACGGCAACCGCGCCGCGCCTCGCCGCGCCTGGCTCGGTATAGCAAATCGGCCTAATGAGCCAGCGAGGCAAGGCACGGCACGCCACGGAGTGGCACGGTGCGGCACGGCACGCCACGCCATTAGAGGATACAGCTGCAGGACAAATTCTTGCGCCCTTATGGCTACACTACACTGGGCCCAACACAACACACTCTACTCTCAACTTTACACGGAGGTAAAGTTTTTTCCAGTAACACCTTACAGCAACGCGCTCGTGCGCGCTCAACTTGAGGAGGGGTAACGTCGACGTCAATTGTTTCAAAAGCAATCGTCACGTTGATAAAGAGAAAGAGGCGTTTTAATTGCACTTCCTGTTTTTTTTTGTTTTCTTTTGCTGTGTGGACAGAAATTGAAGCGAACAGAGGGAGCACTTTCTGGAGGAGTCTGTCGGCTGCTCCGTCGGTCCGCGACTTCGCGTCGGTGTCGAAATAATTGCAGTGTAATCCCCGCAGCAGTTGGGCCACTTCAGCAGGTAGGAAGGGCGCCGCGCTGCAGGGCTCTCTCTCTCTCTCTCTCTCTCTCTCTCTCTCTCTCTCTCTCTCTCTCTCTCGCTCTCAGGTTAGCTGAAAACGGCCAACAAAACGCGACAACAAACTCTGGCGAAGAATTAATTGCAGGGCGCGACAAGGGCGAGGGAGAAAGTTCGACGCAGTTTGGAGACAAAAACTCATCCGCGTCGTCCGCGTCGCCGCGCTGCCAGAGCCTCATCGCGCCCGCCGACCCATTCGTCGGCACGTCTCACCTGCAGGCTGATTCCGAGATTTCTCTGTCTCTCTCTCGCACTCATGGGGCGTCCCGTAAGGGAGCGAGATAGACACAGCGTGGAAAGCACTGCTCGAAATCAGCCCGCAGACAACACCGACGCAGTTTCGGGTGAGCTCTAGTATTTATTCCGACGTGCGCCTCGTCCACCGCGACACTTGCGGTGGACGCGACCGCCTAAGTGGTCCTCCGGCGGAGCCATGGCCAGCCGGGGGGGACAAAGCAGCATACTTGTGAGACCTTAAGTGTGTAACCAGTACAAACTTATGTACTTATGTACACACTTAAGTTTGCAGTGCACTTTTTGCCAACCTTTCAGGCGGCTATCTAGTCCTTTTGCCTTCCTCACTAGATCGACGTCTGCATCGGTCCGTACGTCTCGCGTCTAGCGAGCACACACTGTCTCAAGGGTGCACCAACAAATCATGCTGATTCGCTCCCACAGTTCATTAGAAATTCGTCAAAATATCGAAGAGGTGCGCTGAGTTACAGTTTTCAGAGGTAAAAGGAGTCAGCTGCATCGCCACACTACAGAGAATTTCCGCCATTGCACTTCTTTCTTTTGGAGTGCAGCAAGAGTCGCACCGCGGCTGCAACTCTTCCAAATCATATCAAAACGACGACGAACGTGACGGTATTGACAAACGCCTCGCAAACACACAGCAAGGCAATCACTAAAGGGGGCACCCACCGGCGCGCGAAGTGCCCCCCGCGCCTTTATGTGCTCCCCCTTCCCCTTCCCCTCCCCCTCCCCATACCCCCTCCCCATCCCCCCTCCCGAACCAGACCACCAGCACGTCGACTGATGACACACATCGCCTCAAAATCGGGCCTTAACGATGCCATTGTTCCCGTATATGTGCGGCCCATCGTAATTACTCAGAGTGCACTAGTTCCTTCTCTCTCCTCCTCCAGAGTGCAGTGCTAGCTCCTTCTCTCTCTACCCCCTCCCCTTCCGCAAAGTCCCTCTCTTCTGGATGTGTCATACGTCGCCCTGTTTTGACACGGAACCCACCCCAGGGAAGCAGGGTCCCTGCCGCTGCCATACCGTCTTCGGCGCTCTGTGTGTGTGTGTGTGTGTGTGTGTTGATGCGTGTTTGCCCGTGTCTGTGTGAATGCGGAACTGTACTAGTGCACGTGGCTGCCGGCACTTTTTTTTGCAACGCGTAAGTGACCAAACGGAAGAGGAAAAGCAGTCCAGGGCACTGTCATTACTACACAAGTCACCTCCAAAAAAAAGGGAAAAAGAGACAAAAAACGATGGTTTTTTTTTCGTGAGCGTATCGCTTGACTGATTTTCTGCACCGGGCTCAGCGGCTGCGCTCTGCGCTCGCGCCTTGCGTGTTAAAACAAACACTAAGTCGGCTCTCGATAGCATCTCTTTCAACGAAATTACGCACCGCACCGGCGAGACAGTGAGACCAACAAATGCACTCCTGTCACCTCACAAATTGGGCGGGCTCAGGGGGCGGGGGGAGGGGCGGGCAGTGTGGTCAGGTGGCGGAGGGGGAGAGGCAGGCGGGGGCGCCGGGGGTTGCAGTCGCGACATGTGTTTCCGGCAGGCGAGTAAAATTAATTCCAATTGCAGTGCCGCTGCAAGCCATCCCGTAGACTGATTCCGGGGGTCGCTTTCGTGGTTCTGTCTCTCTCGCACCTGAACGGGACGCTCCACGAGCGCGAGAGAGACAGAGCGACGAAGACGACTCTCGGAATCAGTCTGCTGGGGAGGGGTAGGGGGTAATAGGGCGTTTCGGGCCCTCTTAGGGACGGCAGGGAAATCATGTTGAGTAATGAGTGATGGACGCAGATAGCGAAGGAGAAGGACTGGGCCGGACACCTCGGACAACACGACCACCTGCAGGGATTCCAGCAGAAACGATACGCGACAAATTTTAGCTTGTGGTTTTTCCAAAATCAAGTTTTACTTCAGCCACCCATAATGTACATACAAAATACTTTGAAGAAATTCTAGCAAAATCCCCCGTAAAAAAACAATTGAAACTTTCAGTGCACTAGTGCTAAGCAACGCCACACAAATATATGCAAATTTGCGTTCGATTTCACAGGAAACACTCAACCTCTTTTAATAAAAATACTTTGCGCATTTTAATAAATTCAAGTCATGGCGGTGAAAAATAGAACACTGAGCGTGGAGCGGGGAAAAATCGCATACCCTTAACATTGGACCAAGTTGTCTCATTTTGATACCAGGAATTTACTCCCTGGTCCAGTCCAGTTTGGAATGCAATGTATAAAATCCGAAATAAATGAAGTACAACAACAACAACCACCACCACAATAACAACAACAACAACAAGAGCGACACACGGCGGCGCCACCTGAGTGCGTGTTGCGCAGCGCCCAGTCGTCCGCGTGCTGGTGCACCGGTCACCGGACTTATCGCTGGAAGTTGACAAATCGGGAGGGCGTGGAAGGGGGAGGGGGGAGGAGGAGGGAGGGGAAAGGGGGAGGGGAGAGGGGATGTACCGCGCTGTCTTGCCCCCACACAATCGCACCGGAGGGTGATTTGAAAAATTGAGATCCGCCCCGACAGACGGCCGGCCGTTGTCTAATTGCCTGCAGGCACACACGCCGTGTCGCAAAACAACAACAGCATCATAAACAACAACAACAACATTATTTCAAAATGGAAAGAGAGGATTTTTGGCGCGAGGCTTTTTAGTGGCACCAGAGATGGCCAAAGGAGTATCTTGAGCATAAATAGCACAAACTAATTTACTTTGTTATACGAAGAAAAAGTTCGTAAATTACGAAGCATTTTCTTTGTAAGCCTATGTATGCTTAAAATACTTTGTTATAGCAAGCTGCTATTTTTTTATGTAAGGCCCAAAATAGTTTGCAAGGAGTTCTTAGTGTGAGTCAATGAACGTCGTCATTTTCGACGTCGCTTCATCGCAGAATTTGACCCACTCCGGTAGCCGACGAATGCTTTCCCTTTTTTTTCGTAAAACGTGGAGCTCCCGCTTCACTGCCTCGACCGGCGGAAACGCGTCAGTGGGTGCCGGCGCGTGTGTGAGTGTAGCGAATTCCGAGTACCCTGCGCGCTGCAAAGCACTGTGGCGCTGATGAGAACGAATTGCACGGTATTCCAGCCGGGAGGCGCTGGACCAACACACACACACACCTCTACTAATACACACGCACGGACTAAACGAGCTAAACCTGCCCTTGTGCCGAGCCTGGTACACTGTGTGAGGCCGAGCGCAGTGTAGTGGCGCCTCCTGGAGGGCTTAAGTGGGTTCGGGCCTTGCACACGGCATTGTGAGAACCCCCTTTCCAGCAGACTGATTCCGAGAGTCCTTTTCGTCGCTCTGTCTCTCTCGCACTCTCGGGGCGTGCCGTACAAGTGCGAGAGAGACAGAGCGACGAAAACGACTCTCGGAATGAGTCCGCGGGAAAGCAGGCGGCCCCTTCTTTCTTGCCCATCCCGCTGAAAACGCAGCGGATTCACGAGGGGGCGCGAAGGAGCAAGGGAAAACCGTCCCGCGAAACCGTTAGTTATTTTCCCGGCGCTCGGCGAGGCGGTTATCAACGCTTAGCCGCAACTTGGTTAAGTGAGCATTACCGCGGTCAGTACAAGTGCGGGCCCGACACGCCCTACACTGTCTGGAAGGGGGTTACCGGAGCACAGCGGAGATCCCCCGGCCGTGGAGGGGCGTAGCTACGCGTAGCGGCGCGTAGCGGCCAGATAGTCCCGCCGCCTTACACGCGCCTCTCGCAAGATAGCAGTGTTCAAGGGAGGTGTCGCCGAAGGGGGAAGCGGGCCGTGGCGCTCTGGAGGCTGACTCCGAGAGTCGTTTTCGTCGCTCTGTCTCTCTCGCAGCCCTACGGGGCGCCCCATGAGTGCGAGAGGGACGGAGCGACGAAAACGACTCTCGGAATCAGTCTGCTCGGCTCGAGGAGGAGGAAATTGCGTTCAAGGCGGCGGCGGCGGCATTTAGTGAGGTTATGTTTGGGCAGAATGGCGTGTTCCACGGCCCTGCCACCGCAGCAATACCGCACGGTAATGTTGGCCTCCCTGTTTGGCAATACGCACGTCCGGGCCATTACGGTGTGGTGCTCGGGGCATGATCCTGTTGGGGACGCGCGGCAAGACGGACAGACGGACGAGCGGACGGACGGACAGCCAGACCGACAAACAGGCAGACAGACGAGCAGCACGGACAGGAACGCAGATAGACGCCTAGGTAAAATTCAGCAAATTTTTGCTGTCGATTTCTACATTTTAAAAATGTTACGAAGAAAACGAACACCATTTCTTCATAGCGCACCGAATTCATTGCAAACATCTTATAGAGCCATTTTTCCTTCGTCATACGAAGCTATTCGTTAAACCTTACAAACAAGGCAAAAAAAGGATAAAAATAATTCGTACCACAAGCAAATTAAGTTAGTATTTGGTAAGCACAAATTTCTTCGCAACACTACTGCTTAATCCGCTGTAAGAAATTTTGAGTGCCCCTTTTTTCGTGTGGTGCGTGCTATCTACGGTGCCGACATGCTCCTACACCACCATACTGCTGGCTTCCATTCATGGTGGCCTGGTGGGCCGGGTGGGCCGCGGGTGGGCCGACCAGGGCTGCAGGGCGGAGTGCACTTGATAAGCCACGCCCGCCACGCCGAGCTCTCCAAAGCCATAGGTGCTACTTTTAGTAGTTGTAAGTTGGGGCAGAGCAGAGGACTTCGAACCGTCCATCGACCAGTTGTTTCAACTTTAACATAAAACTCTGGGTTGTGGAAGCCCTGATTCACGGAAGTCGAGGCCGGTGAATAAGGCCACAAAAAGGGTAGTGCTCCTCTCCCCGCATACTTTTATTCTATAGCCAATCCCCTGCATTTTTTGGGCGATACAGGTATATTTCTTGTCAAAAGTAGGCTTTTTCAAAACAGTGAGGTAAATAATTGACCAGACATGTTCTGCCTTTTTCCTGTGCTTTTTTCTACCAGTGCGGGGCGGTAAGTGTTGGTGCGGGGAGCCAGGAGTGCCATGACGTCATGGAGGAAGGGCCGGCCCGGCCGGGGTCTCCAGTTTCCAGCGTCCGCACCTCTGGGTCATGGTGTCGGAGCTGATCGACTTTTTACAATTTCCTCTTTCGTTTTTCTTTCCTCCTCTGGTCACATTGCAACGGCGGCAGAAGGTCCTACTAGTCGGTAAGGTGGATTGCTCTATTTGATCAGAGGCAGTTTTAAGGTTCCGGGAGAAAAATAAGAGGCATCGCGTGAATATTGCCCACCTTAAGTGGCGTGTGTATGTACCTCAAATTTAAATTAGGAAACCTGCATCACCCAACTTATGAGTAATACAGCACACCTTACCCGGAAACATCGGTCCGGGGTTATGATTCTTTCATTGCTAGCGACTCATTCCACTCCGGTATTTACGGACGCCGTCGCCGAACGCTTTCGGTTTTGAAACGAGCCAGTTTTCCCTCCCAAACGGCTGCCCGCGCCGCGCCGGCCGAGTTGACCCGCTTCCATTCACAGTGCTGCCAACTGCAATCGTGATTGACTTGAATATTGAACTACCACACTGCAGCATTGGCCGGCATTGGCAGCACGCACAGACAGAACAAAAGGGGGTGCGCTGCGCGACTCCAACTTTTGGACTGACCGCAGCGACGAGGCCCGCCCTCGCAGAGAGAGAGAGAGAGAGAGAGAGAGAGAGAGAGAGAGAGAGAGAGAGAGAGAGAGAGACGCAGCCGACCGTCATCTCCACGTTCACGGCAAGAGGGAAAAGAGACGAAAAGCGAAAATGAAAGGTCCAAGACAAAGACGACCGCTAATGGCTGCCTTTGGGGGTGGGGGTTAAATAAGGGGCAGCCCACAGCAATACTCTGCTCCGTCTCTCTCTATCGACCTGCGAGGCCCGCGAGAGGGCGATGCGGCCGTCGTAATGGGGCGCATCGAAAACACTGCGCGCACCTCGAGCCAACATCAACGTGGCGACACAAAACGGGGAAATGGGAGACGCGTTACGGAAGTGAGTGGCCTTGTCCCCCCCCCCTTTTCCCCTTCCCCTCATCCCCCTTTCTCCTTCCCCTTTCTACTTTCCCCTTCCTTTTCCCCTCTCTCCTCCCCCTGTCTCCCTCCCCCTTCCCTCTCTCCTCCCCCTTGTCTCCTTCCCTCTCCCCTCCACCTTGTCTCCTTCCCCCTTCCCCTCTCACCCTTCCTCCCCCGATGCCGATCATGACGGCGGTGATGCTCGCCATGGGAAGCAGCCTTGTTTGCCATGTTCTGCGGCTGCCATGCAGCTTGTTTAAGTATCCTGTACATGGGACGGCAGGTCTATAGGTTTGATGGCAACCTAGGGGAACTTGTACTAGTGTGTGCCCCTAGCGAAAGTTCGGCCTTCAAAAGCCATCTACTCTCTCTCTCTCTCTCTCTCTCTCTCTCTCTCTCTCACACACACACACACATACACACACACACACACACAGCGCCGCTGGTGTAATGACAGTAGTTTTCACATCGCGT
The DNA here is from genome assembly GCF_012932325.1 of Thrips palmi. Classification (NCBI taxonomy): domain Eukaryota; kingdom Metazoa; phylum Arthropoda; class Insecta; order Thysanoptera; family Thripidae; genus Thrips; species Thrips palmi. Next base: position 888,743 of record NW_023144626.1, read on the forward strand.
GGTTTGTGATTTGAAGAAGACCGGCTCGTGTTGCCTCGAAGTGCGCTCGACGAACGACTCTGACTCTGGAAGCGCGTTGGAGCGTCTCTCCGCTCGCAGCCCGCTTTAACGAGTCGGGGCGGATCGGGGCGGAAGGCGGTGAAAGGTGGTGGGAGGCGCACGGTAAAAAGTGACGCCTTGGAATCCAAGGGGACGACGCCTTGGTCTTATTTTCAAGTAATTCCAATGATTTTTCAAAGTTGCCCCAAAATTACGTTGCTGTAAAGAAATAGATAGGTTTCGACAAAACAAATGCCGGAACATGTCAGGTTTGGATAGGAAATAAAAAAGTTACCAAAAAGGACTAATTTAGTGCTAAGTTTACCATCCAAAGCTATGAAACCGTGAAGACGTTGTTCGTTTGTCGAGGCAAATCCGTTTCTTTATAAAAAGCACGGCTTCCCTTGTATTTCAAGGCGGTAGCACTTTTACGGTGCGGTGGGAGGCATCGGGATGCAGCGAGCGGCGTCGGTGCCACTTCAGCAGGAATTAAGAATCCCGCGTGGCACCTTCGCCTCCTCCGCTTCACCGCGCGAGGCGCTTCGCCGTGCCACGATGCACTTGCCCCGAGTGGAGCGGGGTCGAGTTTGTGCTTGCGGAAACTTTGAGGGAGCGTCTTCTTGAAGCAGAAAAGGGGAGGGGGGGGGAGGGGGAGGGGGGGTGGTTGGAGCAGCATGCGCCACTCTTTTCCTTGACGTCTCCGGACTCGCCTGGGAGATGAGCGTGGATGCTGATTTTACAGAAGTATTTTTAAATCGAACACGGCAAAACCAATACCTGGGATTCCAAAGACCACCTTGGAAAAAGAGGCATCTTTTTTAGGAGATGCCTGGGAATCCTGGGTACTGCTTTTTCCAACGGAAAAATAATTAGAATTTCGATGTACAAATCCAATGAATTTCAGTCGAATTTTGATGAATTTTAGTCAAATTTCGATGCACCTCTAAGGCGAGGTAGGAGAGTATTTTCAGCAAGAGGACTGTTGGTGTGTCCGGCACCAGCAGTTTGAGTGTCGGCTGAGCGTCGAGTCTTGGACGTGCCTCATCAGCCTCCTCAGGGCAGCTCCAGAGCCCTGGCTCGACGTCGTCGGGCGGGGTCCGGCCAACTCCAGTTCGGGATTCTTCAAATCCAGCCTAATCCCGGGCGGGGAGGTGGCAACCCTCAATCGGAGCGAAGCGGCTTACCAAAACGCGAATAAGCTTCAAGCTGGACAACCCTTCCTCACCGTCTTGTCGGAAGCGGCAGGGCCTCCGACCACGAAGGGGAAATGGTCCGCAGAGCTGCACCAGCACTTTGCAAGTCCTCGAGGACCAAGAGCAATTACCAGGTTAGTGATTGATTCACTGAGTTTCTGGACGACTGACTCCTCGCGGTCTTGAGTAACTCTGTGACACGAAACGGGAAAGGACAACAGTATGTCACACGAGAGCTCCATAACATTTCAGAATACACAGGATCAAAAGATCTAATGTTTACTGAGTACTCATTCAGGATTGTGATAGATCAGTTCAGGTTCAGGAGTGTTCTTGAGCATGTCGTGATGAGTACTAACACACACCCATAGATGTGTGTCTTAGAAAGCACAATCTCATCTCATTAACTGGATACTATAGATGTTTACTTTTCTTGTCAATGACATGTTCTATACATGTGAACTCGTTAGTCCACTCCTATAGTCGTGTACTGAGCACAAAATGGATTTTTTAGTGTTGTCACGAAACCAAGAGGCACAATTAATAGTGGTGATCGCCAAACAGAACGTGAAGGTCAAATCGATAGACAATAAATCCCCGCCTACACGCACCCCTCGACTGCTGCGACGACGGTTGCTCGGGCAGTAGATTGGGTGGGTTAAAACCCTGACTGTACCACAAGGTTGACAGTCGCCCCATTCGTACGCGCGCAGCGGAGTGTGGCTCTTCGGAGCCGCACTCTGCGGACTAAGGGCCCCCTGTGTTGCCCATCAACCTCACTAAGTAACAGTGAGAGGCTCATGCTTGACAGAGCCGTTGGTTGAACGTCCATCCTTAAACCTTAAACCTCCTTCCTTGGGCAAAGACGCAGGTCCGGCAGACCGCAGTGCTCTTCCGCCACGTCCGGCCGGACTTCTCAGTCTCTGGGTGCGCCCTGCCCACATACATTAGCATATGATGATGTACATGTTTGCGACAGGCGCTACAGTAGTTGTGAACCAAATTAACTCCGGTTCCAACTCGGGCGGGCCGGTGACAGCTCAGCAGGGCGCAGCGGGGCGCAAGCAGGGCCGGCTCATCCCCAGAACTAAGCTGCCGACTCCGGTCCTGGCGGTGCCTGCCGTTGCCTGGCCTTGCCTTGCCTGGCCTTGCCTCATCTGCATCCCTCGGCCTCAGCCTCGCCGCTGCCAACTTTGTCGCTCGGCTTAGTTCGGCCGTCGTCGAGACGGGCCTACGCCGCCAGCCTGCGCTCGGGGGCGCACTCGTGTTTCGCGTATTAGTTTACTGTCCGGTTGTTTTCAGCCCATAGAGATACTCCCGCATCGATTCGCAGTTCCGCGCACGATAGGGGGCGGCTCGACAGCCTTATCTCGAGTAACTGTGTCCCGACTGCTGGCTTGAACAACGCCCCGACCCTGCCGGCTGTACCACTGCAAGTGCGAAATCCGTCAGTAAGAATCTGACTTCTCAAACTTGCTTTTAATCGCCACAGTGAAAACTGAACCGCTCTGTTTATGCACTGAGTATATACATCAGAACTCAACGTATGTACTCAGTTCACACTTGGTGTGAAGGTCAAAGGTTAAAGGTTGAAGGTTAAAGGTGAAGGTGCTCTGGCTGTGTTCTCAGACAGAAGACACTTCAATTTTCAGAGCCCTTTTTTTACAGACACTGTCTAGTTTGGCCCAACTTCCTTAATTATTCCGAAAGCGCTTCTCTAAAGACTCGCAGACCACTTTGCTACTTAACGCCGTCATTAAGGCTAGGAATAAACCCGGTTTAGGAACAAAGAGCAATATCAACTATCGTGTTAAAGTGTGTTAACAATATCAAGTTTTATACTAATTATTTTCTTGAAACAGGACAGGACTGCTTTTGATTTTCACATTTTTAAGGTGGCAGACGACAGGAAATAATGAAGCAGTGAGTGGAAGGGGTCGCATTCTCTCTCTCTCTCTCTCTCTCTCTCTCTCTCTCTCTCTCTCTCTCTCTCTCTCTCTCTGGCTCGCGTGCCCGGCCGCGGCACGCAAACCTAAACTGCCTATCATCGCCCGCATCGTCCAGTCCGATTCCGAACAGAGCAGAGAGTGTCTCTCTCGCGCTCCGGTGGGACGCCCCACGAGAGCGAGAGAGACAACAGAGCACCCTTCGGCATCGGGCCGCTTCACAGTGCCGTGACGCCGAGTGAATCCTGCAGACGTCGTAATGGTCGTGGGCACGTCCACCGATACATGTTGCGTTTCCCCCGCGTGGCGACGCGCACTGTGACACATACTTTTTCCTTTCTTTTTCAACGGCTGTCCAACAACTCACACACTGCAAAGCGTCTGCCTCGCTGCCACTGTATCTTTGACTGTCACGCACGCCACGACGCCAGCGCTGCCCATGGTTCTGACCAGTTTCCACCGCCAGGAGCCCGTTGCACCGAAAAAACATTGCGTTGTATGTAAGGGAAATGTACGGAAAATGAGGTGTGTGAACAGTGCGGACCTTCTGCACTAGTTCTCCATGTTCCCTTGGACAGGATTCTCTGTAAACTGTACTGGAAATTGCCGTTTCTTGCTCCAAAATAACAGAGGGTCGGTTGGGGTAATTTTGGGATACCAGCTGGGACAGCTGTTTCTTGGACAAGACTTAACATTTCAGAACTCACGTGATATTAAATGTTATTTCCAGAATGAAAGCATCACATTTGGGGGGGCGTTCTCCAAGAAACACACGGTGAAAACGGTTCCTGGTTTTGCCAGGAACTCCCTGGAAATCGCCTATGCCTTCACCATTGGCTTCCTGGGAAAACCAGGTTCCGTTTTTACCGTGCACCTGTCCCCTTCTACCTCTCAAAATTTCCCTAACTGACCCACCAACTTGCATCTAGCCAATTTACTATAATGCTTCAAGCAAAGTCACTCATCATTGCAAGTCTATTATCTTGATTCAAAAATGGCGTTTTAGGGTGTGGTGCTGAAAACACGTGCGTATAGCTGGCAGACGGCCCACGCCAATAATTGACCAGAAACGTGCCGTACTCTGTTCTTTCTCTCTACCAGTGTGGTCGGCCAGCCAATAAAAAGATTTCCGGTCTGCATCCGTGCTCCACCCGCTAGTAGCCGGCCGTGCAACTGCCCTAACGAGTAAAAGCACCGGCAGCAATTAGGGGCTGGTAGCCAAGCAGATATAACCGACCGCACGACCCTATTAGGGACATCGTCCTAAACTCGACGTGCAAAAACCCCCCTCGGACCAGAGCGGCCGGGGGCCTAACCCTGCGCGGACTTCGCACAGCCCAGGTCGCCGCCGCTCTGTCTCTCTCGCACCCCCGTGGAACCACCCACGAGTGCGACAGAGACGGAGCGGCGATGTTCGGGCTGAGCCGGCTATACCGCACCACGACCGCCGAATGGCCATGACGCCATTATGTCTTCCACCTACCACTATATTACCCTGAGCCGCCCGTTCCTCCTCCCGCCTGACCCACATCGGCGGCAACTTCCTGGCCCAATTTTCGACATGAGCCTAATTTCACACTCAATTCACTCGCAGACTCGTACCGATTACTTATCGTAAGTAGCGTATTGACTATTGGCGTTAGGGTGAATAAATAGGGCTGTCATCAAATATATATGTATAAATGACGTTTCATCAATAACTGACATTTCTATATAGCTCAGAAACGAAATCCTATTAATTGGTAATAGCAAAAAGTCTACAGAGGATAAGAATGATGTGCCCATAGCCTGCCGTATCATGTCTTAGAAAGTAGCGCAATGATAGCTATCTTCCTCGCTTAAGTCTTGGAACTCATCTGGACCTTCTCGACATAGCGGCCACTCCAAAATTGACCTACTCTATCGTCACCTAGTGACCACTCAGCAAACTCAACTACAGTGTGCGAGCGTGTATAGTCATTTGAGAGCACTCCCAGGAAAGCAGTGTCCTTAGATGATTACACACCAACAGCAGCATGCATTGGGAGGCAGGTGCAAGTGCTCACACTTCATAACTCGTATAGTGAAGATTCCCTATATTATGGTGGAAATTCTTTATACTATGGAGGTGCAACGCTGACTTTATAACATACTTTTCAGAATTCACTAAGCCTTGTAGGCATTTTGAAGAATCTCGTTTGTAATATGGAGAAAATCCTCAGCACAGTATGTTGGTGCCGTCTTTCACCGTACTTACGGTGACGTATAGACTTGACTTCATATCTAAGTATAGCGAGTACCTTGCTGAGTTTGCTGAGCATGATACCTCCGCCCTATGACTCGATGCGTCCACGTCCTCGACACGCTCTCTACTTGACCACGGCGCGGCGTCGCACCTTAGCCCCTTGACGGAGCCCGGCCCGTCCGGCGGCCCCGTCCGTCGCGCTAGCACCACTAAGCCACTGCAGGCTCTTGATGGTCTTGGCCGGGGTGCGGTCAGAGGGGGGTAATTTGGGGGACGCTGGAGTGCCGGGCGGCCAGTGCGGCCAAAACGGTCTGAAAGGCGAGACGACGGCAAAGCAGGCAAGCCGGAGCGAGGCAAAAGCCCGCTCGCTGCAGTTGCAGCCCTGCCTTGATCTCCCAGTGCAAAGGGAACCTCAAGCAGCGGACTGATTCCGGGAGTCGTTTTCGTCGCTCCGTCTCTCTCGCACCAGTACGCGAAGCCCCGTGAGTGCCAGAGAGACAGAGCAACGAATACGACTCTCGGATTCAGTCTGCAGGCACGCCGGCAGCGTTGCAGTGCGGGACCACAAAGTGTTCAACGCAAACGCACAGTGGGCCAGAAGACCGGTGAAGGCGGCCAAAACTCTAGACGCGTTTTGAGCTCCAGAGTCGCTAAATGGGACTGAAACCGAGCGTGTGAGCCCACCAATGGATTCGTCGTTCAGAGAGCAATCCATTGGTGGGGTCACACCTTCGATTCGAGTCTCATTTAGCGACTCTGAAGCTGAAAACACGCGTCTAGAATTTTGGGCGCCTGCACCGGTTGCTGGCCTACTGTGCAGCGTTGCAGTGCGGGTCCACAAAGCATTCAACGCTCAGAAGCGCGGCCGTTCCCTTACGTCGCGTTAATGCCGTCAAGCCGCTTTCAAACTTTGACTGGCGACCGCAAGGCCCTTCCGGCGCCGCCGCGCGCTGTGTCAACATTTCACGCCGGGGTCCGTTGGCGGGGCAGCGCGGACGCCGCACAAAAATACTACAAAAATGCAGCAGCACCATTAGCCCGCCCGGCGGACCCTCGCCACGGAATTTTATATATCGCTGATGAATCATTTGGCGCCAAAAAGAAGCACGCCGTCGAACAAAGTTGAGAGGCGAAGGGGAATGCCCGCCGCGGTCTCGCGGTGGTGGTTTGCCCTGCCCTGGCCGTCACGGTTTTCTCTCCGTTTGCCGAAACAGAGAGAACGCGGGCGGCCGACTACTTCTGCAAGCCATCGCTTCGTGAAAGGAAGACCAACCCATCACTCTGCACTCACATAGACACACTCACTCACCTACACACACCAACACACACACCAACACACACACACACAACTTCTCCGCGGCCGACAATTGTTGTTTTCGCGATGCGCCGTGCATCCCGGGCAACAATGTTTCATCGAGTTTCCGGGCGCCGCGTCCCCCCCCCCCTCCTCCCCCGAGCCCCTCGCGCACCTCGGCGACGGCGGCGCGGCCATGGAGGTGTCATCTCGGTGCCCTTCTTTGTGGCCCCGCCGCTTTGTGTGCGAGACGCCGCCAGGACGCCGGGGAAGGTGACTGGACGGGGTATGGGTGCTGGAACGGATGGAGGACGGAGGCGGCCAGCTGGTTTTACCCTAGTATGTTTAGACGCGACTTACACTACACTCTAAATGTCTTACGGTGAAAGGCTGCACCAACATTATGGTGGAAATTTTCTCCATAATACAAAAGCATTTCGACAAAATATCTATAAGGTAGGACGAATTTTGAACTGTAAGTTACGAAGGCAGCTGCACCACGATAATAGAGAGAATATTTACCGGAGAATCTTCAACGAAAGACTTCTAGAGATAACAAACCCTGACTGTCAATTTAGCAACCCTTGCAACTCTCTACCACACTACAAAGCCGAGACTTTAGTGGAGAGGGAGGGAGTGCACACACAATGAATGTCTCACGGTGAAAGGCTGCACCAACGTTTTATGTTGAAGATCTTCTCCAGAATCCAGACGAAATACGTCAAATTATCTAGGTACAATGAATTCTACATTATTTTGACATAAAGTCAGCTCAGCTGCACCTTCATAATACAGAGAATTTTCACTATAATGTGTAAAATTTCCATCAGGGAGAGAATATTTACCGTAACAAACAGAATTTGCACCAGAGGATTTTCAGAAAATCTTCATCATAATAGAGAGAAATGAGAGAAATTCCTGCATAATACAGAGAATTGTCACTATAATACGGAGAATCTTTACTAGACCACTTCTAGAGTGCACTGAGCGCTGCCGACGAAGAACCAACCATCCCCATAAGTCCCGGTGACACAGAGACGCACGGGTAGCAAGGGTATTTTTCAGTTCCATTCCCGGAAGCGGGCCAGCGTTCGAACCGGCGCGCGCACTCTCCCAAGCGAAAGCTATTTTACATTGTAATGCATTAATATAAATGCAAAGCAAGGTGTGTTTTGAACCGAACTCTCGGAACTCGGCCAGAGTCACACGGAACGCGCCTGGCCAAACAGCAAAACGTCATTCCAGCCTCCGGAATGGCACCGCATCTTTATGGACCACGTTTCTGAATTATACGGGCCCCGGCCTGCAGACTGATTCCAAACGCCGTTTTTGTCACTGTGTTTCTCTCGCACCTGTACGGAGCGCCCTATGAGTGCGAGAGGGACAGAGCGACGAAAACGACTCTCGGAATCAGTCTTCTGGAGACGCTTTTAAATGGGATCCTCGGCGTCGCGGCGCAGCGCAGCGCGGACTGGAAAGGAATTGTCACCCATTTTCCACGTCCGGGAAGCAGCCGTGTGACGAAGAGGGGAACAAGGCACTAAGTTTTTCCTGCAGCGTCTGCTGAGGAAGTATTTTCTCGCGAGGCTTTGCGTGATTGAAGTCATTTGTCAGGTCACCTATGTACGAATTAAAATGACAAGGTCCTTTTTCTAACGTTTTCTCAAAAAAAATAATTCGATATAATTGATTCTTTTATATGCATGAAAGATACTAAAAACACTAGAAATACTAGAATTTTTAAGTAAGCACATAGAGGCGAAAAATGTGCGAGGAAAGCACTCCTCTTGTCATAACAACCTCCCCTTTTCCCCGAGCTTCGTGAAAGTATGAAATCATTTCTAAGAGTGCAGCGACGAGCCACACCTCGCGTCCTCCCCTCCGTGTTTGTTTCCGCTTGATCCACCACCCCATGCGTCGGCTCGCCTCGCCTTGCCGCTCTCTCGGCTGCTAACTCGTTTCTCGGAAAGAACGCGGCGCACGAGTGAAATGTCAACTCAACGCGTAAACTCTGGAGTGGTGGGGGGATGAGCCAAAGTCACTCCCGGAATAAGGTTTATGGCCCTTTCTCCACGCTGCATGCGTGTGCCCACGCCAGCGCCATCTAGCGGAGCCGCGCTGTGTCATCGCACCTGGGCGCCACTCCCCCGGAGGGCTCTCAGAGAGAGAGGGAGAGAGAGAGAGAGAGAGAGAGAGAGAGAGAGAGAGAGAGAGAGAGAGAGAGAGAGAGAGAGAGAGAGAGAGATGCCATCCAGGTCGACGGCCAGATGAGGCACTGCCTCAAAATCTTACGAAACTATACGCCTTAGAATCAAATTTGTGAATATTGAGCATACGTACGCTTCCGTAGTAAATAATCACCCTTGAATGGATATATAAATGAAACTCCATCCATTTTACACACTAAATGTATGGACTTTCTTTGTTTATGACTAACATAGCCATGTTTGTGCTTCGGTAAGCATTGTACGATTCAATACATAAATTAGGGATAATATTTCCATACTGCGCTCATGTATTCATAGATTTGTACCTAATTTATGGACAAATTTCTGCGTAACTAACACCTGCACAAATACGTCAGAGGTAAATTCTCATATTAACTTTTGATTGGTTTTTTTTTTCGGTGTGCAAAATACGGCGTTCGAAGCTGTACCTGTTCATGGAGGTGCCCCGAAGGGCGAAGCCACCTGGGACGTGTTCGCTGACTGACACCGGTTCCTCGCAGGACGTCACAGATCGGAGCAGAACGGGGCGCAGAGGCGCGGGAGAGCGCGGGAGGGCGCGGGAGGGCACACACGCAGGCACGCGCGCGCGGGGCGCCACACGCGAAGGGCTCGGCGCTCTGGCCGCTCACGCGGTCGGAGAGGTTAGGGTCGTGCCTCAGCTCGCTGCTGGCGCTGGCTTGGCTGGCTTGAGGGCGGTGGCTGGCGCAGGGTCCCCCGTGCGACGCAGGAGCAGGCGAGCCGGCTCGGCACTGGCGGGGGCGCGCAGCGCTACGCGACGCTACGCCGCGCGCAGGGCTGGGCGCTGGCGGCGCTAGGGCCGCGGTGCCGGGGCCTCCCTTCCAGCGAGCCCTAGCGGCCGCACCCGGCAATGCAGTGCCAAGCGGCGCACCGCCCCCGGCCGCCCCCGGCCGCCCCCGGCCGTCCCCGGCAGCCCCCGGCGCCTCGGCCGCGTGGATCAACCCTTTGCCGCCCCCGCAGCGACGCGTGACGCGTAGCGATCGCCCCGTCGCGCTTTCCTTGTCGCACGCATGGGACACTCCGTAGGAGTGCGAGAGAGACAGAGCGACGAAACGAGCCTTCATCATTAGGCGGCGAGTGTTGCCAGAAAGGTGGATAATAAGTGGCCCAAACACACCGGTCAGAGACGAGCTGTGGGCCAGAAGACCCGTGCAGGCAGCCAAAACTCCAGACACGTTTGGAGCTCTAGAGTCGCCTAATGGGACTCGAAGCGAACGTGTGACCCCACCAATGGATTGCTCTCTGAACGAGGAAACCATTGGTGGGGTCACACGTTTGTTGCGAGTCCTGTTTAGCGATTCAGGAGCTGAAAATGCGTTTGGAGTTTTGGCCGCCGACGTCAGCCTTCTGGCCCACTGAGCGACGGGCTGCATCTCCTCCTGCACTGGACAGTTACTCAACAGCTGTGTCGAGAAGTTTCCTACGCAAGAGGAGATGCAGCCCTTCACGCAGACACCGGTGTGTTCGTCGGGCTACTCTTTGCCCACGTTTCAGGCAACACTCTGCTCGTCGCGAGGCTCGAGGCCACTGCCGCTTGTAAAATTTCGAGCAACAAACAGTGCCGCGGCGCGTGGACAATACGCAATTTGTCATGCAAACAGCGAGTAAATGCCGTCGGAAAGCAAACACGATTCATGCCGCGCGAAGTAGCGAGCCGTTATGACAGATGTTGATGACCTTGAGGGGGAGCTCCCGGACTGGAACGCGAGCACCCTGGCGGCCGTGGCTGGAGCCGTGGCTGGAGCCTCGCCTGGAGCCACTGGGGGGTAATTAGAACGGTCTGGAGCCACAAATCCCTGGACAGGACGCGCGCGGTCTGCTGAAAAGAGACTCGCACACTGGAGGATGTCCTTGCAGTGGGTCAGAAGGCCTTCTATTAGGCGGAGCAATTTGTGATGTCAACAGCAATTTTTGACAGGAGCATTTTTTCGGTTCAAGAGCGTTTTTCTGTTTAAGAACATTTGTTCTGCAGAGCATTTTAGCAAAATGCATTTCTTCGACCTGAGGGTAGATTACGGAAATTACGTTTGATTTGGGAACGCTTAGGGCTCATCCAAGACGCCCATAGCCGGGTCCACCTGCCCCGCAGGCTGATTCCGAGAGTCGCTTTCTTCGCTGTCGCCCTCACACTCGTGGCGTATCTCTTAAAGGTGCGAGAGAGACAGAGCGACGAAAACGACTGCCGGAATCGGTCTTCAGACGACGCAGCAGCGACGCGGCAGGCTTGATTGCGCGAAAACACATCCCCGTGCCGAAATGAATCCGAGGAGCCGATCCATCTCTGCGACACCGAGCCGTTTCAAGATTACGTGTCAGCATTTTCTCGTTTTCCGGGCGAGCAGTTTTGAGCGCAAAGATATAGCGCGCCGGCCAGCCGGGGGTCAGTGCTGTTGTCGGGCGAGATAGAGAGAGGGAGAGAGAGGGAGAGGGAGAGAGAGAGAGAGAGAGAGAGAGAGAGAGAGAGAGAGAGAAGAGAGGGGAGAGAGAGGGGGGAGAGAGAGGAGAGAGGGAGGGAGGGGGGAAGAGAGAGAGAGAGGGGGAGAGAGGGAGAGAAGAGGGAAGGGGGAGAGAGAGGGGAGGAGGGAGAGGGAGAAGAAGAGGGGAGAGAGAGAGGGAGAGAGAGAGAGAGAGAGAGAGAGAGAGAGAGAGAGAGAGAGGGAGGAGACGACGTGGAACGATGTGCCGAGCGCAAAGTAGGGGACTCCCCACGATCGTCCAGCTTTTGGCTCAATTAGCTCAGGACCAATCGAAGCAAGCCGAAGCACGCCGAAGCACGCCGAAGGCCAGGAGAGAACGATGACGGAGTCCTTTTCCAAATGAAATTGGAAAACTGGGACGACCGGACCGGACCGGACGTCTCTGTTCGAGCCGCGCGGGGGATTTGTCTGAGAGCGGGCTAGATCAAAATCCGCTTATCCCGTACGAGTAGAAACGATAAAATCTCTCCGAGTTCCTTTTTTTTAAATCATCCCTATGCCCACTCTTAGAGCAATACTACTTGTGTGAGCGACCGAACGCAGAGGATTTTAAAAAAGAAGATGAAAGGGAAGACTACTGTTGCAATGTTTAGACACTTCATGACGAAATCGCGGATTACATCTCCATCACTTGAAAATAATGGCAATTACACCACAAATTTAAGAAATTTTCATGAATGGCTCACTGTACTTTTTGCATGGGTGTGGCGACAATATCATCAACAGGATTGATGACATTCTTGTAAGGAAACTCAGCCTGGAAATTGTCATCAAATGAGGAGGAGGAGGAGAAGAAGAAGAAGAAGAAGAAGAAGAAGAAGAAGAAGAAGAAGAAGAAGAAGAAGAAGAAGAAGACGAAGAAGACAGCGACGACGACGAAGAAGAAGAAGGAGAATAAGAAGAACAATTGACCAGACAGTTTAAAAATGAACACCAAGTCGTAACGCATTGTTTGGCACACCTTTGTCCGAGGGGGAAATCACTCTTAAAAACTGTGAACCGACTACTCCCTATTACGTTTACTACGCTATTACAGAAGGCTTATTACGCTCGAAAATATCCAAATTTAGGCTAAAATCGGACCCTAGATATGGCAAATTATAAAAAATTTGGCTATTAGGCTATTACTATTACGCGTAATACTAGGAATCGGTGACCCGACTATTACGCGAGTGCTTTCCCCCTCGCCTTTGTCCTTTGCAAATCGCTGTGCCTCCCGGGCAGCCTTTGGCCCTTTCGGCCACAACGAGCGATATACACCGGCAGCAGGCCCGAACAAACATACTCGTACATGCATGTGTGTAAACAGACACACTGTAGGCACGCTACCGCCGGCTGCCCGCCTGCCGCACAGGCGTCGCGCACCGTGTTTCCAGAATCGAATGCAAATGTTTGGAGGGCAAAGCGGAAGGGGGAGTCATATTGGGCATTGGCCTCGTGCAACTAGCCCGGACAATCCGATCAATTTCGCTTCCTGTCGATGGACATATCGCCCGGAGCGGCTGCAGGCATTTTCCTCGTTCATTTTCACAGTAAAAAGTCTATTGTGAGGCATCACTTCATAACGAAGGGATTGTAAAATCCGCGAATAAACGCTTTGAATTATAAGGCGGAATTCATCGTCATTCCTCGTAGTTTTGCATGATTTGCGAAGGAATCCTCCCACGCTTTCATTTTCCTTCGTGGGATGGGAAGTATAGATAATTCGGAGACATTTTTTTGCGAGTGTTGATTCTACCCCACGCCAGTTCGCATTAAAGCTTGTGTTTCTTTGCTTGCTGTTATGTTATTACTAGATCGAATGCATACCACCATGTGACCTTGGGAAGCCACTGACAGTATACCCGACGTGTGGAGATCTTCGGCGAAGGGATGTGACATCCACACCTGTGCGAAGACCTCCCCTCCTCCCCTCCCCTCCCCTCTCCCGTACCCCTGTGTGGGACGTTAGCACGCCAGCTCACGTTCGGCATCACTGCCAAACTTGGACCGCTATTGAGACCCAGTACATCAAGGTGAGAGAGCAAAACACACAGACGGAAAGGGCGACCAAAGGAGGTTCAACTAGATAAGAGGAAAAGTTTTTATAGGGTCGCGTGTATGGGTGGGGGCGGGAGAAGGTGGGGTGGGGGTATAGGAATGGGGTGGGAGGGGAGGGGGAAGGGGAAGGGGAAGGGGAAGGGGAAGGGGGAGGGGAAGGGGAGAGGGGGAGGGGGAAGGAGGAGTAGGCACGGGACACTAGGGTGAGGGGTAGCATTGCGTGCTGGGGGTTGAAAGAGAGGGAGAGGGGAAGGAGGGGAGGGGGCAGTGGGTGCGGCGCCACACCTTGCTTGAGGAATCAGCAGGCCTTGGCTGCCCGGCTTGCCGAGGTCTCGGCCGAGGTCGACAAAGGGCGTCTGCCTTCGTTATCGTGACGGGGCGGCCCAGCCGGCAGACTCATTCCGAGAGTCGTTTTCGTCGCTCTGTCTCTCTCGCTCTCATGAGGCGTCTCCGCACAGGTGCGAGAGAGACAGAGCGACGAAAACGACTCCTCGGAATCAGTCTAACTGGCGGCCTGGCGGCGGCTGCTTGATTAAAATGCGACTCATCTTGGCAAGGCAAACACAAATAGGCTATTTCCTTGCTTTGTGTTGCGCGCTGCTGCCCGCCGCGCCACGCCACGCCTCGTGCTGGTTTAATCCGCATCCTGCGCGCCGCCGTAACGCCCCTGGTGGCGTCATCGTGCGAGAAAGAGACAGGGTGGGCAAGGGGGCGGGTGCGAGAGAGATAGAGCGACTTGATCCAGAAGGGTGCGGCTGGTTAACGTCCGGTGACAAGATCACTGAGCGTGAAAAGAGTCATAACCCAGGACTACAATTTCGGGCAAGACATTCTTTATCACCCAAAATTGGGTGAGAAATCGTTTTACTGCCGGACTTTGGGTCATGGAGGATTTGGGCGTTGGAATGAACCTAGCCCGAATTTAGGTGCTCGTCTAAAACAGGGCATTGATCAAGAATCCTTTCTTAACACCTTCGCGCCGAAGCCTAACCTAACCTGGAACGAGAACATGGTTCTCGTACCGGCGTGAAGCTGTTAATCTCAGTGGGATGAGTACCACGAGTTTTGTTGTTTTTGTTGCTGATCTCCCCTGCGAGTTCACACCCCTGGAAAACGAGTTGGCGAGCAGTCCAATCCATCAAGCTTTGGCCATCCACGTGGCTTGCGCGGAGCGGAGCGAATCCAGCGGGACAGGGCGTTCGAGTCGGTCAGGGCCTCGGCTTGCCTAGGCTCGCCTTGGCTGGGGCGGCAGGGCAGGGGCTCCGTCCGTAACACCGCCCACGAAGCCCCGCTAGATTATGCCGTGGCCAGATCGAGTTTCGTGTCGAATGGCAGGTGCCTTGAGGTTGCCGACAGCTAAAAGAAAATGACGCGTTTATTTTCATTTAAAATTTTGGAGCACTGGTAAAACTAAAGTGCAGTTGTATGCACTGAAAAACCAAACGTGGTCCAACCAACTGGTGTGGTCAAATGGGAGCCATACCGTATCCGTTGGTGTGGTCTAGACCACGTTTGGTGCGAAAGACCAAACCAAACGTGGTCTAGATCACACCAAACGTGGCCAAACGTGGTCTAGACCACACCAAACGTGGCCAAACGTGGTCTAGACCGCACCAACTGATGCGGCCAAAATGGCACCCATTTGACCACACCAGTGGTGTGGTCTAGACCACGTTTGGTTTTTCAGTGCGAGAGCTGTACACAGTAGTTGTACGCATTATTCAAGTACAACTACGCTATACGCTTGAAAGTCAAGCGTCCAGAAGAAATTCTCGAATGCATTTAGGTAACGCGGGTAGGGTGGAACGGGAAACTTGGACTCAAGAGCAGCGACCACTATGCTTGAAGAAAGGAGAGCAGCAAAAGTTCGCTGAAGTTCTACGAGTGAAGATGGGCTCAAAATTTAAAGATGGGATAGAGACGTTAATCTGCTACATCTGTGGTCACGAGCAGATCAAGGCTGCTAATTTGACCCCTCCAGAGTCTGAGACAGTGCTTCTTCTATTCCTGGGCTGTGGTTCTTACCCTGCCACTGTCATTGTGAGGCGTCTGAATAATAAAGAAATTTCTCGGAGCCCCTCCTCCAGCGCTGCAGCAGGGAGGAAAGGTGTCCTGCGTCACGTCGCGGTCCAGACAGGCCGGGGGAGGGGAGGGAGGGGAAGGGGAGCGGAGGAGGGGAGGGGTAAGGTTGCTATCACCCTTCACCTCGTGTAGGCGGCTCGACCCTCCCGGAAAGGCAGAGATCAGGCGGGCGGGGCGGCGCGGCACCGCGGGCCGGAGGTTGAGGGAGGCCGCGGATAAATGGATCCCGGCGGCAGCAGAGGCTGCAGAGTCGCCCGGAGCACGGCCACGGCCAGGCAGACCGATTCCGAGAGTCGTGTTCGTCGCTCGATCTGTCTCTCTCGCACCCATGCGGGACGCCCCATGAGTGCGACAGAGACAGAGAGACGACTCTCGGAATCAGCCTGCCGGCACGGCCACCACACGGCCACGGGTCCTCACTTCAAAGGGAACGGGCCGGTGAAATTTCAATCAGAGGCGAGGGTGCGGTGCTGCTTGAAAAATTTGCGACAGGTGTCGCGGGGGTTGGTAGTATCGGCCCAGGGGATCGCAGGCACGAGACAGCGGAGAGGTTGAAAGGCGAGACGCGGCGGCCGGACCATCTCGCAGAACTCGGTCCATCGGCAGAACGGAAAAAATATCAACTTTGTGGCGCGTGATCAACTTTGTTCGATAGGCTACACACTAAAAGTTTTATGTACTTTATTGTCCATAGCTATGGCCGTTTTTGTGCATACAGAACTTATGTACAAATTTGTACATAAATTAGGAACAATATTTCCATATTGTGCTTAAGTATGTAAAACGTTGTACCTTATTTATGTGCAAATTTGTACATAACTTCAGTATGCGCAAATGCGGCCATAGTTATGGACATAAAGTCCATAAACATTTAGTGTGTAGATTCGACGTGGCTGCAACCGAAAAGTCGATACCTGCAACCGAAAGCTGGTTGCAGCGGCCAGCCACTTATAAGAGAACAACCAACGCCACCTTAGCTTTGCCCTCTGCCCTCTTAAAGTACAGATGTCCGGTAGTTGCAACCAGTTTTTTGGTTAAAGGTATGGACATTTCCATTGAATCTTAATATCTAATTTAGCCTAACGAATGCAAAGTCCACTTTCGTGGGGATAGCGTCGGTATTCCTGGATTGGCGTTGACGCAAGCCAATAAGCACGCGGGGGAGGATAGGCTTGATGTAATGAAGGTCCACACACAGTGGTATAACGAGAGTAACGAGTGTTTGTCTTAGTATGTGCCGCCTTTTCCGTCTGTCCCGCGTCTCACGGTTCACGAGCATGGCCAACATCCCTTCGGCACGACCAGACAGACAGACAGACAGACAGACACACACACACACACACACACACACACACACACACACACACACACGGTTTGTGTCACTGCGCTTATCTCGCGGGTCGTATTGGCGAGATGCCCCCGGGCCTCACTGCCTGGCGGCACGGCAGTGGCACGGCATTTCCATGGCCTAAGCCCTAGAGTCAACGCGAGCAGCGAGCGAGCCTCCCTGGGCCAGCAGTGGGCTCATTCCGAGCTCTGCTTTCGTCGCTCTGTCTCTCTCGCACTCATGGGGCGTCCCGCAAGGGTGCGAGAGAGACAGACTCTCGGAATGAGACGGCCGCAAAGCACGGCCCGGCATGGCACAGCCCTGGGCAGCGCGGCGTGGCGGGGACGGTGTTGACGGATGGGGGGAAAATGGGGTGATTAGACAAAGACGGGGCGTTGTCAGGTTCAAGGCCAGCCCAGTAGCCCTCTGGGCTAGTTTACATGCCGGGGTGGTGGTGTGGGGGCAGCACAGCCTGACACAGCAAAGAGTCTTCTCTCCCTATTACCCGCGCGGTTTGCCGCGAAACTTTGTCCATTTTTGTCCCATTTTATTCGCACCGCGTTGGTGGTGCCGATTGCGCTTCCCTCCTCCGATCCATCTCTGTCGCTCTCGTCATTTTCGGGTCCGTTGGCGACCGAACAGGTCTCCGCGTGCCACGGCACTGCCATCGCGCGGCTTGTTGACAAGGGATATAAAACATATCCCGGCCCTCATTGCAAACTAGCGACTTGTAAAACGCGATCCCAAACGGAACAGATAAAGGACAATGATGGATGCGTCACCAACACCGTGCCGTGCCGTGCCATGCCGTGCCGTGCCGTGCCGAACCGGCCACCGGATCTGCTTTCACCCCCTAGATGACGTGTGTGTACAAACTGATGCATTTGTCGCCCCGGCCTGACGGTTAACACGATGTCCCTACGGCGACACTGACCTAAAAAGCACTGCAAAAAAATGGAAAAATAAATTTGACTACTGTAGAGTAGTATTTACGCCGGACTACAGTACGGTTCTCTTTGCTTTTCAAACTGACTACGCTACGCTATTTTTGACTCCACTTGGACCCTCCTACCCCTCTGTCCGCAAACCTAACCTTCTCCGTGTCTCAAGACAGGCAGTCCGTTTTGGTGGACATCCCCCCCCCCCCCCTAAAAGTATGGACATACTTTAAAGATGACCCCTAACCGGACAGAAAAGAACATCTGAACAAATATAAAACATGGTTAATTCTTGTACTCGTGACCGGACAATGTGAAGAGACACTACCCTCATTTTCCCCTTTCCAAACTACGCCTTCCCCGCCGCATTTTCGGGGCCGGCATGTCGCACTACCAGGGGAAATAAGCGCGGAGGACCCGACATGCAACAGTGCGTGCGAATAAATCACGAACGCCACGCCGCGCCCTGCCAGGCCACACCGCGCCGCGGTCCGGAGGCTTCCTGGACCAGCAGACTGATTCCGAGAGTCGTTTTCGTCGCTCTGTCCCTCTCGCACTCGTGGGGGCGCCCCCTATGGGTGCGAGAGACACAGAGCGACGAAAACGACTCTCGGAATCAGTGTACCCCACGTAGCTTCTCCAGCCCTGTAGGGGCAGCCGGGCTGCGATTGTGCATCGGCAAGATACGGCAGTGATAATAATAAATATATAATGCAGCGGCAGAGAGAAAGTTCGGCGCGGAAACAATTTTACCGCTCGAGCGGACGGGACAGTTGTTGTTAATGTTGTTGTTGCTGAGCGCGTCTCCGCTTTTTTCGAGTGGAACTATAAATAATGCGAGTGCCGAGTAGCCCAGCCAGCAAGCCCAGCTGTCATGGTTCGATTCCCCGTCAATTTCCCTCCCCGTTTCTTTTTCGATTCGGTGCGTGTTCGGGAACCGCCACGACGCACAGTGGGCCAGAAGACCGGTGGAGGCGGACAAAAGTCTAGACGCGTTTTGAGCTCCAGAGTCGCTAACTGGGACTCGAACCGAACGTGTGACCCCACCAGTGGATTGCTCTCCAAACGAGGAATCCATTGGTGGGGTCACATCTTCGGTTCGGGTCCCATTTAGCGACTCTGGAGCTCAAAACGCGTCCAGAGTTTTGTCCGCCTCCACCGGTCTTCTGGCCCACTGTGCGACGCCGTCAAAATTAAACATCGAAGGGGGAAATGAATAACGAAAGGAGAAAAAGAAAAGTAGACTTTGTTTGTGGCTGCTGAAAAGTGGGGACGTCGAGAAGAGGCGAACCGATCGATGAGACTTTTTTATTATTGAGTAGCCGGGGAGGGGGTGTGGCTTGGCTTCGAAACAAAATGAGAAGTGCCGGTCTAAGGCCAGACCTATTATCAGGGGGTAAATAATTTACGCTAAAAAGACGGAGGTGTCTCGTGTCCAGGTAGGGGGGCTATCTATGCAGAAGAGACAAAAGACAAAAACAAGGGCGGGGTATCTCGCGAAGGGGGGAGAGCGTAAAGAAAGAGAGTACTCGCCAGAGGGGTGGGGGAAAACAGGCAAGGTGACAAGAACGAGGGTTTAAAGTGGCTCTTTGGCCTTCTGCACGGGTTGCTGTTACACGCGGCGATTAACAGAGGAGCAGTTACAATAACACCAGCAAGGCCAGTGTGCCGGCAGCTGACCTGTGCCACTACACACATACATACATACTCTCACATTGTCTCTGTCTCCCCTGCATCTGTCTCTTTTCTACCCCCCTCCTCTCTCTCTCTCTCTCTCTCTCTCTCTCTCTCTCTCTCTCTCTCTCTCTCTCTCTCTCTCTCTCACACACACACACACACGCGCACGCACACACACACACACACACCAGGGGTGGCACATTGTCCGGCCAATTAAAAAGGGGGTGCGAACAAAACACGGCGGCGATCCTCTGCGACGGTGACGTTGTGACGTTATCGGAATGCAGCATCGCACGGTGTGCCGGCGGCGCGGCAGTGCACGGCAGTGGCTCCAACAGTAACACTCTAAATCGCGCCTCTTCTCTCCCTCTCTCTGCGCAATTTATTTTGATGCTAAAAAAATATATATAAGATGAAAAGAGAAAGAAAGAAAGATAAACAGGAGAAGCGGAGGGCCATTGAGGTTCTGAATTGTTTATGATATGCTTGCGCTGCGATTTTATTTTCAAAGTGGAGCACACCGCCGGGATAATGTTGCCCCAAAATGGTATAGTCACAATTACAGCAAGCTCGATCCAAATGCGAAAAGATTTTTCATCAGGGGTCGTAAGTGAGGTGTTTCAGCGGTTCCACCGCGACCACCGTCAAAGGCAACAGCTGTATCCACGATATGAGGGTTATCTTGATGTTGACAAGCGCAAACGGACAGTTGCCCCCCACCCCCACCCCCTTTCCCTCGAATCCCTTGGACTACCTTGGACAGCCGCCTGATAGGTAGGCAAAAAGCAACACTTTGCCTTTTAAGGTACGCAAAGGGGTGCTACTTGACACCTTTCCTCTACTCCCGGCCCTAAATTCGGCACTGGACGTTGACGCCGTGTCGTCAGTGTGACGTCATAGTGACGTCAGCAACGCCAGTGCACCCTGTCATGCCCGCGCCCTCTCGAATATGCGCGTCGACACCTCGCCCGGCCCTGCTAACGCCCTGCTGGTGGCGGCCTTGGAGGCTGCTTGCCGCTCTGTCTCTCTCGCACTCACGAGGGCGTCCCGTGGTTGTGCGAGAGGGCGAGAGAGACAGCAGAGCGCCGCTCGGCGACAGCCTGCCGGCACTCTGCAACGGAGCCACCGCGACGCTCGTCGACGCGGCCAGGAAGGCCAGGAATGCGCGCAAAATTCGTAATAGCTCGAGCACACTCAAAGCGGCCGTAATTAATTCAACACGCCTGCAAGGGCGGCAGGGGAGGGGAGGGGAGAGAGAGGGGTGGCACAGTGGGCCAGAGGACCGGTGGAGGCGGACAAAACTCTGGACGCGTTTTGAGCTCCAGAGTCGCTAAATGAGACTCGAACCGGACGTGTGACCCCACCAATGGATTGCTCTCCGAACGAGGAGTCCATCGGTGGGGACACACGTTCGGTTTGAGCCCTGTCTAGCGACTGTGGAGCTCAAAACGAGCCTAGAGTTTTGTCCGCCTCCACCGGTCTTCTGGCCCACTGTGGGTGGGGGAGGGGGTGGGGAGGAGGACAGGAGGGGCCGTGGCTAGGAAGGGTCCCTGTGGTTAGCCCGCCTCCTTTCCCCAATAAACAACTAAAAGTATCTAGTGGGTGGAATCCCAAATCGGCCGTCGTCGGCTTGCGTAGCGCGGGGCTGGCCGGCAGGGGCGGCAAGGCAAGGGGAGCGCCGCCGAGAAGATTGTCACAAGGTAAAGTAAACTGATAATGAAGCCAAAGACGAAAGGCGAAAGGGGGAGGGGGCGGCGGGGAATAAGAAGATGTGGACAACGGTGTCGCTATGCAAATGCCGTCAACCCTTCGTCGGCACGCCGCGCCGCGCCACGCGGCGGCGACGCTGTGGGAGGCGGTGACGCGACGCCGCCGCGGAGAGGGTGCGGGCCGCCGTTTCGGACGCCGGCAATAACAACGCTTTGTCTCTCTCGCACCCTTACGGAGCGCCCCGTGAGTGCGAGAGAGAAAGATCACCGAAAGCCGCACCGTTTCGGCATCGGCCCGACGAGCAAACTGCTGTGTTGCTTTGCGTCTTTGATTGGAATAGACATAGGGGCGCGCGGAGCAGCAAGCAAAGCGACGCAAAGCCACGTGGGCGAGGTTTTGTTTCACTCAGCCTAGCACACTGCCTAGCCCGCCCCTCGCGCCATGTTGCTGTGCCCCTGCAGCCTGATGAAGATGATTCCACCTCGCTCTGTCTCTCTCGCACCCCTCACAGGGTGACCCACCAGGGCAACAGAGAGAGAGAGAGAGAGAGAGAGAGAGAGAGAGAGAGAGAGAGAGAGAGAGAGAGAGAGAGAGAGAAGAGAGAGAGGAGGGAGAGAGAGAGAGGAGAGCGAGAGAGGAGAGAGAGGAGAGAGAGGAGAAGCGACGAGAGAGAGGAGAGAGAGAGGTGAGATGAGGCGAGAGAGGAGAGAGAGAGAGGAGATGAGAGAGAGAGAGAGAGAGAGAGAGAGAGAGAGAGAGAGAGAGAGAGAGAGCCTCCCTTAGTGCGCCTCCTCCTGCCGATGACACGTGAGTGTGCACGTCAGGCTTGGAGTGCGGCCCGGCCAGCGACAAGGCACGCCTGGCACGCCATTGCGACAATTTTCGCATGATTACAGGGCTGCTTATGCAAATTGAAGCTCCACCACCACACTGCATGGAGCGCCGCCCGGTTTTGGCCGGCGCTGCAGTCTGGCGTCCGCGACCAAATAAAAACACGCTCAAAACGGCGACGGCCCCCGAGGCGTGTCATTATTGAGTCTGCTCTCCGCTGCAGTCATTTTTGGCTCGCTGATTACGGCAGGTCGACGCCACTGCCGCGCCCGGCCGGGCCAGCAGGCTGATGCCGAGAGTCTCGCTCTGTCTCTCTCGCACTCACGGGGCGTCCCGTGTGGGTGCGAGAGAGACAGAGCGAGACTCTCGGAATGAGTCTGCTGGCTTGGCCAGGCCGCGCCGCACGGCCCCGGGCAGCGCTTCGGAAACCAATACCGCCCACCGCGCGGCACGCGGCGGCACGCCCAAGTATTTCTCCAAGTGCCGGAGTGGCGGTGCGGCGCGGTGCGGCGCGGTGCTGGGGCGGCCGGCCGACGGGGGTTATGAGTCCGGTGACGACGACGCGGTGCGCCGAGCCTCCCCGAGGCCTGCAGACTGATTCCGAGAGTCGTTTTCGTCGCTCTGTCTCTGTCGCACCCACACGGGACGCCACATGTATGCGAAAGAGACAGAGCGACGAGAACGACTCTCGGAATCAGTCTGCAGGCCGAGCCGCCCCCCAGCGGACTGTCCCGCTCGACAACGAGCGCCAAAGGCGACCGAAGGCAGGTGTGCGAATGGTTGGGTTGGCAGCCCTGCAGGCGGTAAAAAGGTGTTCAATGAAGCGTCCGCTCTCTGCGGCATTGTCGCCCGTCGCGCGCTGATTCGGGACAGAATCGTTGCTCTGTCTCTCTCGCACTCCTGCGAAACGCTTGGCGAAGTGTGCGAGAGACAAGGAGAGAGAGAGAGAGAGAGAGAGAGAGAGAGAGAGAGAGAGAGAGAGAGAGAGAGAGAGAGAGCACTATGGTCGAGATCGGGCCGTTGTTGCGGTGTGTGCGCCGGGAGGTCGGGGTCTTCGCACTGTACTGTCGCGGCACTGTCAAAAAATAATTAGAAAATTCCGAAAAGTGGGCACCGGAGTCCCATCTAAAATTTCCAGAAGCTCCTTTTTTGTGTACTATATATCTGCTGGAAACTTATTCAAACTAAAACATTGGAGGATTTGGAGGATTTTTTTTTAAGGATCAGAGCCAATTTATTTTGCAATAAATTATCCGGGAATTTCCGAGATTCTTTTAACAGTGGGGTCGTTGAGGACACCCTCGTCGGCGTGCTAGGCCGGCGCGGCAAAGCAGTGCAGAGGCGCGGGGTCAGACTCTGACTGTACACTGTACACATTCCCCCAACACGGAGGTGTGCAATCGTGCGTCACGATATCGATTCAAGGTGCATTCTGCGCCGCCTTTGCTGATTGTAGCGGCTCCCCCCTCTGTGCTCCGATTACACAAGTGTCAAAGTGCTTAGCGAACGCTTAGACGGCCGCCCCTACGCTGCAGGCCGATTCCGAGGGTCCTTTTCGTCGCTCTGTCTCTCTCGCACGCATGGGGCTTTGTAATGGGAGCGAGAGAGACAGAGCGACGAAGACGACTCTCAGTCTGCTGCACGGTGCTCGCTGCACTGGAGGCCTTTGGACAGCCTCCCCCATCTCCAGTTCCCTAGTTCCCCTCGCTGTCACCCAGTACGTTATTTTCTACTGCTAAATGCGATTTATTAGGTCGATGGGCTCCACAGAGACGAAGGCTGTGCTGGCCGGGCGGCCCGGCAAAAACAAAGCTCGGCTAATCCCTTCAAGGAGGAAAAAAACACTTTTACATCCTCGTCTTTGTAGGGGCCTCTCTTTGATGCTGGCAAGGGTGTAATAATGCCGGGGATAATTAGTATTTATTGCTGTTGCACAGCCCGCGGTGGTCCATGGCCCGTGCCGGTGCAACACCCGCCGGGCCAGCCCTGCACAGACTTGCGGCGAGGTTAAATTGTCGCCCCGGCGACCCAAACAGCGCGCCATTAAATCTGGAGAGTCTCTTTGAAGGCTAAAAACATTTTTCACGAGCGCCGGAGACGAAGAAAAAGAGACGCCCAACGTGGGGCTCGAACCCACGACCCTGGGATTAAGAGTCCCATGCTCTACCGACTGAGCTAGCCGGGCTGGTTGAGGGGTAGCCGGCCTGACGCCGGGAACGTTGTGCGGCAGCGTCCCCGCTCCTCGCGCGCAGCTGGTGGGGGCCGCGGGGTGGGGGGAGCCAGCCGGCAGCGGGACAGCAGCGCGGGGGGGAGGGGGGCAGGGGGCAGGGAGTATCGCCGCGCGCAGCACAGCAAGCAAGCACGTGCACATGAAGACAAAGTGCCTGCAGTTTTCTCGAGGAGTTTTCTTACTTAATGGGAAATTGTTGATTTAACGGTGCGCTGCGTAGATGCAGCCGCCGTCGCCGTGCTGCGCCTGCGTGGGGATCCGGCCGGAGAGGCCGCCGGAGAGGCCGCCGGAGAGGCCCGCCTACGCCGCGCGAACTTCATCATCTTCCCGTTGGTGTTCGTCCACCCCGAGAGTCGTTTCCGTCGCTCTGTCTCTCTCGCATCCATAGGGAACACCCCATGAGTGCGAGGGAGACAGAGCGACGGAAACGACTCTCGGAATCAGTCTGCAGGACGCTCTGCTTCCCTGCGAAAACATCCGCGGCGTAAGGCATACCGGTCTGCTGGACCGGGGATTGAGGGTTCGCGTCCCTGCAGGGGCCGGTGGGGCCGCGCCCTTTTCGCCGTAGAACGCAACTGCACTGCACCGCACTGGATGCAGGAAATGGCGAATGGCAGGGCTGGAAACGGCCAGGGCCTCCCCGCCTTGTTCGCTCCAGCTTCCCTCCAGCTTCGCTCCAGCGGCTCGGCACTCCAGCCGCCCTGGCGGCCCTGGAGGATCAGTAAAAGGCTAAAGGCCCAGGTGCAGCGGCAACGCGTAGCAGCGCGCCAACGAGGGCATTCGACGCGAGTTCACTTGGACACCGTAACGGCCGCCACCTGGGCACCGTAGGGCTCCGTAGGGCCCACCCCGAACAGCGCTCCCGTGTCGCCGCTCTGTCTCTCTCGCACCTGTACGGGACGCCCCGTGAGTGCGAGAGAGACAGAGCGAGGAAGCGCAGTCCGGAAGCAGGCTCGGCCAAACCGGGCAACGCGATGGAGCCGTCGCAGACGAGCTCGACAAGCAGCCCTGCAGACTGATTCCGAGAGTCGTTTTCGTCGCTCTGTCTCTCTCACACTCGTGAGGCGTCCCGTATGGGTGCGAGAGAGACAGAGCGACGAAAACACGCCTCTCGGAATCGGTCTGCAGTTCCGCGCGTCTGTCTGGGACGAAACTTTCCGCGCAGCGAGCGAGCAGACGACGTTCACCTTCTCCGGGCGGAACTCCTCGCGGAAGGAAGCGCTGCATTCTGGACACGGAGCGGAAAATTATAGAGAGCAGTGTACACGACACGCGTGTGTCCGTCGCGATGCAGTGTGTCAGTGCGCTCCAGTTTGGGATGTACTACCGTGTTCAGCAGACTGATTCCGAGAGTCGCTTACGTCGCTGCGTCTCTCTCGCACTCACGGGGCGTCCCGCATAGGAGCGAGAGAGACGGAGCGACGAGAGCGACTCTCGGAATCAGTCTGCAGCCGCGGTGCGTTGGTGGGTACTGCACCATCCCCCGGGCTGGCCCCGAGGCTTGCCCTCGACGCCGACCACGCAAGACGCATCTCTGCTGGGACTGTACGTGTAATGAGTCGAACATGTTTACAGCCCAGGCGGTCCCTGTCGCCAAGCGCTATCCCGGCCTTGGCAGCCTGCGCCGCCCTCGGCCGCCCTAGGCCCCGGGGCGTATCGGAGACCAGTACGTTGCAATAGAGCCCGTCTGAGCCTCGCCGGCCGCCTTCGCTCGCCCGATTCCGAGAGGCCGTTCTGTCTCTCTCGCACCCCTCCGGGACGCTCCTCGGGTGCGAGAGAGACAGAGCGACGGGACGATCCCTCGGAAATTGCTCCTCGGCCGGGCCTCGGCGGCCGCCTCGCACGGCGCGCAGCCTCCGAGCGGCACACTTTTAAATCCCGGACCCCATTTGTCGTCTTTATCTTTTGGCCCACGATTCGCGCTCCGAGGACCTCCCCTGGCCTCCGCCCTCGCCCTTCACCCCCGGCCCTTCACCACGCCTTCTCTATCTCCCGCCGCGCAGCGCATATTTAGCTAAGCCCCGCTCGCGATCGCCTCGCCCGGTAATTTATGGACGCCGGGGTAATTTTCCCTTTAATGGCCGCACCTTTGTTGTTATTATTTTCCAAAGTTTGGACGAGGGTGCCTGCTGCAGACTGAACGCGATGGCGGCCGCTAGATGGCGCGGCTCACATTAAAAGTTGAAACATTTTTTTTTTTCGGAGGATGCCGGCTTGAAATATAACCGGTGCTGCAGTTATGTGAACAGCGTTGCTATGAAATCCTGGCCGAATGCAAATTGAAACGACGCAAACGCTTCGTTTATCTTAGTCCTTCCGATTGTCCGTTGTGTGACAGTCCTACGCGATACCCCACGCATCGAGAGACAGTCGTCAGCGCTTGGAGTATCGCCGACGACGACGCCGACGCCGCGCTCCGTCGAGACGCCGCCGCGTCGCCGCGGTGGCGATACCCCGCGCTCAGCGGCGCGGAGTCACGCCGTGCACGCGGGGTATCGCCGGTGCGAGACTTCCCCGAAGCTCAGGCCAGCCTGAGCCTGGCCGACGGGCTGCTAATTGTTCCCCTCGATGGCTCGCCGCTCATTCGGAGTGGCACTCGGCGGGCAGCGAGGCGGTACAGCCGCGGACAAAAGAACCTAATACAATGGGGTATCTCCGGGGCCGCGGCGACGGTGCAGTCCATTGGGCCGAGAGGGCGGCCGCCCCGCCGGGCCGCCAGGTCGCGTCCCAGCCGGCAGACCGATTCCGAGAGTCGTCGCTCTGTCTCTCTCGCACGCATGGGGCGCCCCGTGAAGGTGCGAGAGAGACAGAGCGACGAAAACGACTCTCGGAATCAGTCTGCAGCGTCGCGCCGCTGCCGTGCCCAGCAGAGCGAGCCGATAAGGCGGCAAGAAAAATAGCGATTGGATAAAGTCGGGCCGCCGCCGCAGCTTTGTTGCCAGGCGCCTGGGGCAGCGCTAGCCGCGCCAGCGCCACACGTGTGGACGCGACCGCATTAGTCAAGCCTGCCGTCTGATTCCGAACACTGCTTCGTCGCTCTGTCTCTCTCGCACCCCTACGGACCGCCCCATGAGTGCGAGAGAGACAGAGCGACGAAAGCAGTGCTCGGAATCAGACGCCTGGCCCGCACCGCCTGCGGCCAGACTCCGTCGCTCTGTCACTCTCGCACTCATGGGGCGTCCCGCACCCAGACACAAGGAGCCTTGCCTTGGCCACTTTTTAGAGTGCCAAGAGGCGCCCACACTGATAGTCCGAGAGTGGATCAAGTCAACGCCTCAAGGTGTGGGCCATGTTGGTTCAAAGTGTTGAAAAGCATGGATCAGCTTGGTCCTCACTTTTGAGTCGTAGACCACATTTTGATCCACGCCTTGAAGCATGAACCACAGGGCCAGCGGTTGGTCAACGCTTTGATTTGTGGACCATGTTTTGATCCACGCTTTGAAGGATGGACCACAGAGGACCAACTTTGGTCTACGCTTTGAATCAAGGACCAAAATTTAGTCCTCACCTATGGACCATTGTTTGGTCAACGCTTGCAAGCATAGAATTACATTTGACCCCGAACACGTATTATCAGAGCAAGCCTAACCACAACAAAATAATCGACACGTAATTTGACTAGCTTGTGCAATACTAAATCTTAACATTTTCCGGCTTGTTTATATAAGCAACACATACCTGTCAAATAGTAGTCGATGACGTTGAGTTGTCAATATCCAACCTAGGATGGGGATGGCTGATCTCAGTACGCATGATTTTGTTGTCAACGAATGGCACTTATCACTTTACTTTTTCCAAACACTTCACCCTTATCATTGTTTACTAAGTAAATAAGCACAAAGGGGACAAAATTAACTTGGTCTTTAGGGAAACAAGCACTTGTAGGAGTCATCCCTTTCTTACAGTCCATTGTGAAGGACCAGGCCATGGTGAGGTTGGGTTGGACGGACCGACGAGATGGATATATTTTCAGAGTCTTGAGGCATGTCACCGGACGTGATGCACTGTTCAGTGTCCTTAGTGCAATTGAGGGCATGATTTCTCTTCCTCAGAGCTCTCAAATTTGTTTGCAGCAGTCCAAAATCGGAATCTATGAGCCGACAAGCGCACGCGAAACCGCACGTTCAACATTCGCGACGCGACTAAACAAAACAGGTGAGGCCACGGTACCAACATATGAAAATCAAAACAGTCTCAACTATAAAATCTGTAGAATCTTGATTCTGCTTCGATTTATGGTGACAATAGAAAGGACAATGGACAATTTTTGCAGTTACCTGAAAAAGCTCGGACAGAAACTGAAAAAAAAAAACTCACAACACCGAAAGGCAAAAACAACGACAACAGCCGAGAGTCGGGACGGCCAACATAAGAAAATAAAATCCTCCGCCTTCCTGCACAACGAGTACGTCTTGTACTTGTTCGCTGGTCCGGGTGGCCGGGCGGCCCCTGGAGGTTGGTAGAGACCTACAGGGGAGAGGCGTGGCGTGCCCAAGGGCGTGCCTGCTGCGGCTCGGGCGGCCTCTGGACCGTGAATATACGGCAGGGAGTTTCCCTTCCGTCCCTCCAGCTGATCGCAGCACTACCCGGGCCGGCGGGGCGGGGCGGGGTGGACGGCGAGTCTTTGCGTAAAAAAGGGGTAGCGACGGCCGAGCAACAGAGCGCGAATTTGGACGAGAGAGTTAGCAAACGACGCTCCACTCTTCTTCGGCCGCATTTTGCGTTCATCAAAACCAAAGTTACGTCCCGTAATGGTCTCAGTTGAAAGTCTTCATCAGCCCAGAATTTGCCTGCCAAAATTAGGCCGATCCGTGGTTTCCAGCTCTCCAGCCGAATGCGGAAGCACTAGAAGGGTGCCCAAGGAGGGTGCCCTCGCCGTCGGGCCCAACCCACCCACCCCACCCCCTGCGGCTCCCTGCTGGCTGAGGCTTGGGCGGAGGAAGCTCGGATACGTCTTCCTGATTCCCGTATTCACTTGGCAGTGTCGCGAGGCCCCGTTCCTTCCTCGCCATGCTCATGATTTTACGTGTCTTCCTGCCCCTCCCCCACCCACGCGTGGCCCACTGGCCTCATGAATCTTGCACTGATATACGTGACGTGATTTTCGGCAGCTCGACCCCCGCCCTCTCTCTCCTTCACGGGGCGCCGCTTAGAACCACCACAGCATCACGGCTCCAGGGTTTGCTCGGCTTCATTTTTGTCCCGGAAAAAGGACATCAGCCCTCAGCGGACCAGAAGACCGGTGGAGGCGGCCAAAACTCTAGACGCGTTTTGAGCTCCAGAGTCGCTAGATAGAACTCGAACCGAACGTGTGAACCAACCAACCAATGGATTCCTCGTTCGGAGAGCAATCCATTGGTGGGGTCACACGTTCGGTTCGAGTCCCGTGCAGCGACTCTGACCCGAGGGGGAAACGACTGAGAAATTTTGTGTACATCGGATAGGGATAACCCCGGATAACCCGCGGATTACCTCCAGATTACATCGAAAAATTTCCAGGATTACCATTGGATAACCCCGGATTACCTCAGAAATTTCCCGGATTACCCCGGATTACCTCAGAATTTCCCCGGATTACTTCGAAATTTCTGGTTATCCGGATAGCGGATAACCAATTTGCTGTACATCGGATAACCGAAGTCGTTTCCCTCTCGCTCTGAGCTCAAAACGCGTCCGGAATTTTGACCGCCTCCACCGGTCTACTGGCCCACTGTGCGGCCCATTGGCTCTCCTTGGCACGAAACCAGCGTTGCGTTCGTTTATCGCACAACGTGGTGGGCTCAGGTTATGAGACCTCTGCTAGAGTACATAAGTCGAACGCATCTAAGGCCAATAAGGTCAAAATACTTTTGGTTTTCCAAAACAGAAAAAAAATCAAAGACTTTATCATTTTTTGGTGGCAATAAAATGCACTTTTCATGGGACGTGTCGCCGCTCTGCATTTTCCCGCCGAAAGCTCGCGCAATGATTGGCTCAGCGGCTTTCGCGCTTAGCCGATCGCGGACGTGGCTGTGGATGCCCTGCGCGTCAGTGACCAGGCCTGCCGCTGAAAGGCCCGAATGCGCTGGCCGGGTCAGCGCGTCTAGCAGTGCAGGCGGCTAATGCCAGTATATTGATATGGAAATAGCCGCGGCGAAGCCATTTTCGAGGACAACGCGCTGCGCCGGCCGAGCCACAGTGACGCGCAGTGGGCCAGAAGCCGGTGGAGGAGGCGATAACCCCGGACGCGTTTGGAGCTCCAGAATCGCTGAACAGGACTCGAACCGAACGTGTGACCCCACCAATGGATTGCTCTCCGGACGAGGAATCCATTGGTGGGGTCACACGTTCGTTTCGAGACCTGTTTAGCGACTCTGGAGCTCAAAACGTGTCTAGAGTTTTTGTCCGCCTCCACCGGTCTCCTGCCCCACTGTGTGACGCCATGGCCGACGGCGGGCACGGCGGGCATGCTGATGCCGCGTGGAAACCAAATCCAACTGGCGCTGCCCGGTTCGGGCCGCCGCCCCCGCCATCGGTGGCCGCGGTTCGATTTTCCCGGCTTTCATTTCCATTTGGGACATCATCGGCTCGCCTCGCGAACCGAGAAATTTCTTCTCGGAAACGATGAAGCGACGGCCGGGCCGCTGGGAAGGAGGGGTGTTCTTCTGGGATGAGCGCTACCCGACTGATAGGAATTAGGTACTGGCCGAGTATAAACAATATCCTAGCTGGGCCATCAGTTTTCCTGCCCCAACCATTCGACACGCAGAGTGGGCCAGAAGGCCGGTGGAGGCGGTAAAAAAATCTCGGACGCGTTTTGAGCTCCAGAGTCGCTAAACAGGACTCGACCGGAACGTGTGACCCCACCAATGGATTGCTCTCAGAACGAGGAATCCATTGGTGGGGTCACACGTTCGATTCGAGTCCTGTTTAGCGACTCTGGCGCTCAAAACGCGCCTAAAGTTTTGGCCACCTCCGCCGGTCTTCTGGCCCACTGTGCTAGCAGGGTCCTGCGCGGTCCTGCGTGTCCTCGGGGCGCGGCGAAGCGCCCGCAAGAACGGGCCTAGGCATCCCGGCCGGCAGGCCTGTCCGGCGGGTCGGCCGCCCCGTTGCCCGCAGGCGCCGTCAGCCGGGCGTGGGGAAACACTGCGGCTGCCAGTGTGAACCGCGCGCTGCGTCGGCCTTGCGCGCCTCAGCAAATCAAGCTGAGGCTGCAACGCGGAAGACACTGCAAAATCACCCACTAAATTTCTGTTTTGACCTTCGATCCGCACGGAGTGCTCGTTTGAATCGCGCGGGCGTCTCCTTGGTCCCTTGGGGCGGTGGGCAGGGCGGGGCAAGGTCAGGTCATCATGTCACAGCAGATTGATTCCGAGAGTCGCTCTCGTCGCGCTGTCTCTCTCGCACCTGTAGGGGGGCGCTCCGTGAGACCGATAGGGAGACAGAGCGACGAAAACGACTCTCGGAATCAGTCTGCAGGCGTACGGCTGTATCGAAGTGTCGCTGCTGTGCCGCCCGCCGCGGCCACGCGGAGGTGCGGCCCGAGTAGTGATTGACGAGCGCCTCAAAGCCAAGTCATTCATCTCGGGAGGCTCCGGCCTGGCCGGGGGCCTGGCCGTCCCGGAGGCCTCGCCTTCAGAGATCAGCAACAACGGTGGATGCGGAGAAGGTGATGTCCAGAGAGAGAGGGAGAGAGGAGAGAGAGAGACAGAGAGACACCCTCGTAAAATGGCCTTAATTAAATTTAATAAATGTTATATTAAAACTTTATTAAGTTTTCATTATAATATTTAACAAATACCAGTTTTATAAAATTTAATTAACTTTAATGAAGTTTCTTATTAACTTTTGTTAAGGGCCCGTTAATAAGGCCAGATTGGTGAAGCAGCTACCAATAATGCATCCAGGTAGCACGTCATAGGCTCTTTCCGTTAACAAAAACTAGTTAAATATTGTTAAAATTAACAAGTTTTAATTCAATTTTTCGGTTTTAATTAAAATCTTTTAATAAAATCCCTTGTTAAAGTTAAAGTAATTTAATTAAAGAAGTTTTGATTAAAATCGGGCAACGTTTGAACTGGTTCGATAATTTCGGATGGATGTTCGACAGAGAGAGACCCTCAGGCCGGGTCAGATCCCCCTAGACACCTGCCTAGGGGAACCAAGTCAAAAATTAGGAGATCGGACTCCCCTGAGCGCGACTGGTTCAGAAGGATCCGCCTGCGCACCTTATGCTAGCGGCTATGCTAGTGATCTCCGCGAGCTAAGGGATTGAAGTAGACGGCAGCGCCATCTAGCGGCATACAAGTTTTTATTAAATTTAATTAAATCTTGCATTCATAGGACTGACTTAACATAATCGTGTTAATTGCCTTGAAAAGCGCGTGCTTGATGTTGATGCTCAACTAATGGAAGCTAGTCCCTTTCCTCGCTTTTGTCCCGTTCAATTCACGCTGTTCACGAAGACAAGCCTCTAAACTTATTGACATGATTAAATTAGATCGTAACATAATCCGTTAACTTAATCCAGGGCAAGTGTTCACTTTAATCAAAGAAGTCTTTAATTTAGGAACATCCGTAACAAACTCAAATTAAACACCGAACTAAACTTAACAAGACCGTCCAATGTTGTTAAAGTTAATTACAAACGAGTTTAATAAAGAAATATTTTTAACAAACATTAATGTGAGGTTCAAATTAAATTTTGTTAGATCATTTTTTTAATAAATCCAACTAATAAATTTTTGTTAAACACAGCAATTTAACAAAAGAAGTTTAATTAAAGTAGACGATTTAATTAAAAGTTGATTACTCTTAACAAAACTTTAACAAAAATTTTATAAAATTTAATTTAACGTTTTTACGAGGGCAGAGAGACAGAGAGACAGAGAGACAGAGAGAAAGAAAGAGAGAGAGAGAAGGAGAGAGAGAGAGTGGGAGAGAGAGGGGGGGGGGGAGTGAGGGCAAGCAAGATGGGGACGCGCAACTTCCTCCTGGTCACCTTGTTGGTGGGGGTCTTCTTTCCGCCTGAAGAGTCAATCGGCGCCCTTTCAACCCCCGCATCGCCGCGCGCGGTGTGTTGCGTGGCAGTGTGCCACGCCTGGTTGCCGCCCTGGCCGCCAGAGCGCGTTCAGCTCAGCAGGCCACGCCGTGCCGGGAGGGCGCCCGCGGCCACCATACCAGTCCGCGTGCGAGGCGGTCGTATTCTGGCCGACCGGTTGGCTTCTTGCTGCCGGCCCTGTGAGTTATCGGCACTGCGCCGATGAAGGGAGACGTCGCCCGGCACCGCGCCCCGTTACTCACACATCCACGCCCTCACACTGCTCTCTCTCTCTCTCTCTCTCTCTCACACACACGTGTTCTTGATGTCGTCTCAGTGAGCGGGCTATCGTGTCTGCTGGATTTAATTGACGGCGATATGCGTCCCACTGGCACGTAAGACACGTTTAATCTGAATGTGCGTGCGTGTGTGGTGTGTGTGTGTGTGTATGTGTGTGTCGCGCGCGTGTGTATGTGTGTGCGTGTGGCCGTGCAGGTGCGAACAAGGGCGTGCGGTGAGCGTACGCCCAGCTGTGAGCTAACACGGTCATGCCTCCTGCCGAGCTATGCCGGGCCGGCCCCGCCGCACAGTGGGCCAGAAGACCGGTGGAGGCGGCCAAAACTCTAGACGCGTTTTGAGCTCCAGAGTCGCTAAATGGGACTTGACCCGAACGTGTGACCCCACTAATGGATGGCTCTCCGAACGAGGAATCCATTGGTAGGGTCACACGTTCACTTCGAGGCCTGTTTAGCGACTCTGGAGCTCAAAACGCCTCCACCACCTCCACCGGTCTTCTGGCCCACTGTGCGCCGCCGCCCCGCCCGGAGGGTGGCTAGCTGGCCTTATCGCCAAACAGCCTAATTTCTCATGCACGATCCCATCTGGCGGCCCGCAGAGCGATTCCGAAGAGTCGCGCCGTCGCTCCGTCTCTCTCGCACTCCCCGCACGGGACGCCCCGCCCGTGAGTGCGACGGAGACGGAGCGACGAAACGGCTTTTCGGGGTCGGTCGTTTGCTCTGCTTGCTGCGAGGCACTGTTAGCTCGCGTCTCGGTCAAGTGTTTACCGTTGGAGTTTTGGTGTAGTAGAACCAAATGACTTCGGGGCACTGCTGAAAGGAGTGTGCTTGCAATCGCAAGTGACCTGGCCGGAAAAATGAGCTCACAAAATAATCAAGGCTCGTCAAAGGCAAGACTGGTACAAACAGATTGACAGACAGACACAGAGAGAGACAGACGCACAGACAGACACACAAACGCAAAGACACACAGACATCCAGACACGAAGACACGCAGACACACAGATGCACAGACAGACTGACACACGGACAAAGACGCACAGACACACAGACACACAGACACGCAGACACACAGACACGCAGACACCTAGAAATACAGACAGGCGGACAGGCAGACAGACAGGGGGCCCCGCTGCACCGCTAATCTCATCCCCTTTGAGCCTTTTTCGGCGGGCCTCCCAATTAAGCCCCCCCCGGCAGCGAAAGGCCAAAGCACAGCACAGCGGCGCGGCGGGCTGGCCGAGTGATAGAAGTGGGCCGTGTGATTGTGAGAGCGCCGCGGCCGATAGCCGCCATTTGTCAAGGGACTCTCGCATGGCGGTTGGGGGCACTGCCAGCGAGGAAGCGGTCCTAAAGGTGAGTGTGTGCGTGAGAGAGAGAGAGAGAGAGAGAGAGAGAGAGAGAGAGAGAGAGAGAGAGAGGGATGGGGACGCGTTTTGGCAATGGGCGGGACTTGCTCCCATCGCTCTGACACATCCATCACACATGGATGCAATGCCACCGGACCCAACGAAGACACGCTCGCACACACTCTCAAACACACCTACTCATCTACACACACATACACACACACAGAGGCGCGCGCGCACACGACACACATTTCGTATGTTTGATGGGAAAACCAGGAACATTTTTTCCAGTGAGGACGTTGTTAGTGCCACTTTAGTAGTGTGCAGCCCCGGCTGACTGTGAGCTAGGCGGATGGCTAGTGGGGATGGGCGGGCGGGTGGCTGGCGCACACTGATGGTTGTTTTCCTCGCTGACGTGCTTCGGGGTGTGCAGTAGTGCAGCATGGGGTAATCCCGGAGGCCTGCTGGCCCACCATGCCGTACGGCTGGCCACTCACTCCATGCAGTGCTGGTTGCTGTTTGCATTTAATCTTGGTCGCTCTCCTCGTACGCTGTCTCTCTCTTGTCGAAATATTTCTCTGCCACCCCCTGCTGCCCTTCACTGCCCTCGGTCCACACTAAAGTCAGCAGGGTCATTGTGCGTCACGGATAGTAGTTGTGTGCAGCTTTAATATGGGGCGAATTTTGTTCGGAATACAGAGGTATTGGTCCGGAATACCAATGTTTTGCTGTCCCTATCATGGAGATGATTCCTTTTGAACACACGCAAAATCTTTGTATTAAGTACAGACAAAATTTTCAGAATAAGAAACAGAATTTCACAGCTGCACAAAATTATCCGTGAAGTAAAAATCCAGTATCCATAGGGGCTTAAGTGTGTGGGCGGGGATGAACTGCGCTTACCCACACCCGACCCAAGCAGCGAGTGAGATGAAATGAAAGACACTACTTCGAAAAACGCTAGGTATAACCCAACCGTTTTCTCGGGGAATGTCCTAGGACCAAACAAACATCCGAACTAAATAGAGTCTCACTTCAAGTGGAACAGGAACACTGGAGCGCACTGGTCATGGCAGTTCGAAAAAGAGAGAGGCCTTCTGGAACGAACCTCCTAGCTAAGTTAGCCCGGCAGGCTGGGGATTTGTCCCACCTGACTGAACCTGCTCGTGCCGGCAGCGCGCTGCTTGCACGGGCGCGACACTGATTCCGAGAGTCGTTTTCGTCGCACTCTTTCTCTCCCTGTCTCTCTGTCCGTCTGTTTGTCTGTCTCTGTCTGTCTCTCTCTGTCTGTCTGTCTGTCTGTCTCTCTCTCTCTCTCTCTCTCTCTCTCTCCTGCACGGGACGACCCATGAGCTCGCCCATGAGTGCAAGAGAGACAGAGCGACGAAAACGACTCTCGGAATCCAGCCCGCAGATGGATCTTGCACCCTCCCTAATGCGGAAGAACTTCCCTGGAGGCACGCGGCTCACCTTCGAAGGCACTTCCCTAATATTTGATGAATGGGATCTCGTTCGCCTCACTGGCCATTGATCTGCTCATGCACTGGCGTCAGGGCAGTCCGATACATCAAGGCCGAACACGCAAGAAATAAATTGCATGAGGAAACGTGGCGTACACTAAATGTCGATAAACTTTCATCGCCCATTGCCTTATAGTGCAATGCAAAAAGCTGCAGTATGTACAATTTATTACGTAATTTAGGGGCCATATTTCCATTGTGCATAAGTATTTATGAAATTGAACCAAATTTTTGAACGAATTGGTACAGAAGCAACACCTGCCTGCACAAGTACACCAATACTTGGTACAAGAAGTCCATAAGCTTCAAGTGTGTGGTCATCATCGTTACCACCGACTCTTTTTCTTCGCGCCACTTGCGTTACTACTTACTTAACGCAACAATACTCCGTGAAGAGATGGATAACAGAGAAGGCTGCAGTCTCTCTGCCTCTCTCTCTCTCTCTCTCTCTCTCTCTCTCTCTCTCTCTCTCTCTCTCTCTCTCTCCCTCTCCGCTAACAAATGAACTCCACGCCCCGACGCACGCATGCGAGGAGCAGGGAATTACATATTTCATCCTGACACCTGGCTGCGCTGCTCCGCAGCAGAACTAGCAGCTAACAGGGCCAAAGGGACCGAAGGCGTGTGAATGTTGATAAACTTACAGTGGCACGCGTGCTGCGCCTTTGTTGGAGCACGTCACGGCAGTTCCTGCCAGTTCCCGCGGCTCCGCGACGAAAACGCGCCACTGTATGCGAATCAAAAGCCGCCTGCCGCCACTCTGGAGCTTACAAGAGTCTCTGCCACCGCAGAGAGGTGGCGGCACGCCGTGAATAACAATGTCACCGAACGAAACATTTCTACCTCGAACTAACCACTGCGACAGGCACTAGTGCTGCCAGAAGAGTAGGCAAAGGCAGGGTAAACACACCGTGTACGTGTGTCCTTGTGCCTTTCTGTCTAGAAGGACAATAATCTTCCCCTCGTCTGAATCCCCACCAGCTTGTCGTCGCGGGCGAGGCGTTGCACGAGGTTATGCATTTCCGTGCAAAGCCTCCTCTCGGAACCACAGAGCCGTGGCCATGAATAATCGAACCCCCCTCGCCCCGCGGCCCCGGGCCCGGCCGCCTGGCCTCTCGACCGGAGAGCTCTTTTTCCCCTCATCGAGTCGCCTTCAAGAGCCGAGAGCCCGAGAGCGTCATGGCCAGTCTCCTCGACCCCAGAGGCCTTGTAGCGGGCGATGCCTAAAGCCCCAACCTGCCCCCCAGGGCAAGCCCCGGGCCACGGCACAGTGGGCCAGAAGACCGGTGGAGGCGGCCAAAACTCCAGACGCGTTTTGAGCTCTTGAGTCGCTAAATGGGCCTCGAACCGGACGTGTGACCCCACCAATGGATTGCTCTCCGAACGAGGAATCCATTGGTGGGGTCACACGTTCGGTTCGAGTCCCATTTAGCGACTCTGGAGCTCGAAACGCGTCCGGGATTTTGGCCACCTCCACCGGTCTTCTGGCCCACTGTGCACGGGCAAAGGAGCCACCCACAGATTTTTCGCCGTTCCTCCACCATGATTTCAGGGGAGCATACACTGGTAGGACAAGTGCACTTTCAGACCTTACTTCAAGCGTGGTGGCTGCTGCGCTTGGCTTCAAGCGAAGTACTTCATTCCACCCACAACGCCTGTCTAAATGCATTTTGGAATATTTTCTATGCTTCCAGCGTAAAGTCTTCAGGCGTGCTTCAATGAAGCGCACTGCGCTTTATAAAATAGTAGTGTGCTCCAATCATTCCACAACGCAAATCCAAGCGCGAGTGTGGGACAGTCACTATTTAGTGCGAAACACTTTCCCTCACACTTACAAGTCTAAGCTTGTAAGCGTAAGACATAGTGGTTCCACTGGTAAAACAAAGGCATAAAAATTACGCCCTTCAGGGCATAAATACTCTTTTACCCCCTAGCAAGGGCATAAATGTTTTATGCCCTTGGGAAGGGCGTAAATAGTATAGGAATTTCAAGCACAATGTTAATGCCCTTCCCAAAGGCATGCACGATTTATGCCCTTTAAGGGCGTAAATCGTTAACGCCCTTAAAGGGCATAATTTTAATGCCTTTGTTTCACCAGTGTCGTATAATTAAATAGTGGGAGACTGTCTCACTATTGGATTTGCTGTCCAACTACGATCTGGTCAGAATGCAGACTGGAGCGCCCAGCCCCAGTGCATGCAAGTGTACTCATGCCCCCCCCCAAAAAAAAAGCAACAACAACAAAACAATACACATACACACACACAATAAAAAGCGCACACGCGCGTACATCGCGCCTCTGCGACCATCGCGCACTTCTTTGACTGAGGCTAGATTTACGGTGGGAAGCGAGGTGGAGCCAAAGCGCCGCGACGAAGAAGGGAAGGAAGGGGGAAGGGGGGGGCGTCTTGGACGACGACTCCGCGGGCAGTGGAGTGGCTCGAAACTGGCCCGGAGCGACGCGCGTCCGACTGAGTGCAAGATAGACGGCCGGGGGAGGGGAGGCACAGTGGGCCAGAAGACCGGTGGAGGCGGCCAAAACTCTAGACGCGTTTTGAGCTCCAGAGTCGCTAAATGAGGTTCGAACCGAACGTGTGACCCCACCAATGGATTCCTCGTTCGGAGAGCAATCTATTGGTGGGGTCACACGTTCGGTTCGAGTCCTGTTTAGCGACTCTGGAGCTCAAAACACGTCCGGAGTTTTGGCCGCCCCTGCCGGTCTTCTGGCCCACTGTGGGAGGGCCCGTTTCTGCGCCGCTTGAATCCGAGTGCGACGCTCTCGGGTATTTTTTCGTACCGCTTTGTTTCTTCTGTGCCGATGGGGCGGACGAATTGTGGCACCCAATCGAGACCAATATAAAGGCAACCGATCGCCCTGCCCGCCTCCGCTCCGCTGGCTTTCGCCTGCCTGCGGTTGGGTGACACCAGTCCGCTTTCGAAGTGGACTGGCTGGCTGCGCGTCGTTTCGAATGATTAACATTTATATTGATGCTTAGTTACGACATCACTAAGTATGAATATGAATGATGAGTAGCGACATAAAAACAGCAAGGAGAGGCTTTGTTTGGTGGCCTCGGTGACAAATACGTGGTTTAAAAAGTGTTTCAAATTATCACACAATCGTCCCAAGTTAACCCAGTTCACTCGAGTTTACTGTTGTTGTTTACAGTTTTTTTTCGAACCACCCACTCTTTTCTTCTGCCCTGTGTGGCAACCTCACCTGACACGTGCAGCACCCGCTCGGCTGTCTGCAAAAAAACCATTCAAAAATGAGTTTGTTGGGTGACTGGACTTTCATCCTCCGTCCGCGCGCTGCGCCCAAAACAGGAAACGCACTGTGCAAACTACCCCTCCCACCTCTCTCTCTCTCTCTCTCTCTCTCTCTCTCTCTCTCTCTCTCTCTCTCTCTCTCTCTCTCTCTCAGCTGGCATGCACTCACACACAAACACACGCGCACTCACAGAGTTTGGGTTTAGGCCTTCGTGTCCCATTTCACGGGGATCAAAATGATGCGCCAAAGCTGCTATGCGGATTGCGACCCCCACCCCGGCAATTTGATTACGCCAGGGCAGCGCGGCATACGTGGATGATTGGGTTGGGATGGGAGTGTCTTGTGGCAAACGCCCCTTTCAAAATTTGGACAGTGTTTTGCTGAAGTGACTGTCCACTGAATCAACTTTAAGGCTGCACCTAGGCTCAGTGGGCCAGAAGACCGGCGCAGGCGGCAAAAGTTCTATAAGTGTTTTGAGCTCCAGAGTTGTTAAATGGGACTCAAACCTGACGTGTGACCCTACCAATATGCTCTCCGAATGAGGAATCTATTGGTTAGGCCAAACGTTGGGTTTGAGTCCCATTTAACATCTCTGGAGCTCAAAACGCGAATAGAATTTTAGCCGCCTCCACCGGTCTCCTGGCCCACTGTGCTACGTCACGACAGTATGCCTCACTGCATCCACGCAGACACGGACAACGCGGAAAAACGGCGCGAGTCCCACGCGTAAACACTATGATCGGCTCACAAAAATAAATCTGAAAAGAGATAAAAAGGCGCTTCGATATGGCCGCGGAAGCCGAAGCCAAACACACGGGCCATTTCTCCCTTTGTGGTCGCGGCCCGGGACGGCACGGCACGGCACGGCACGGCACGGCACGGCTCGCGTGCGTGCCTGATGTGATCACCGCGCACAGAAAGGCCCCTTCCCGCCCATCGCCCACAGCGGAAACAATGATCGCTTGCAGATCAACAGAACTAAGGGCGTCGCCCCGACACGTCGCTTCGCATATGTTCAGCGCAGGAAGTGGATCCAGTCGCGGCAGTAGGTCGACCTTTACCACCTTGTTTACTGTCTAGACGCAGACGCTGAGGATACATTTTCCTTATCTCCCTTTCTCTCCCTCTTCATTTCTCTCCCTCACTTTCTCTCCCTCACTTGCTCTCCCTCACTTTCTCTCCCTCACCTTACCCTTCCAACCCTCCCTCCGTCACCATCACACACACACACACACACACACACACACACACACACACACACACACACACACACACACACACACACACGTCAGACACCTTCTGCCCGGCATTATCGCTCACCGAACTCGCGCCGAACAAAGCACTCCAATGTGTGTCAACATAACGGTGAAAGTTGCCTAAAAGCTTCGCGTCGCTTTGGTCTTCGCGAGAGTGGCTCCAGAGTGTGTATACAGCAGTTGGCCCTCGCCAAAGTTACGTCCATGCCGAATCAATCCCGCACCCATTTCATTGGTTCCGGTTGTTTTTCTTCTTCTTCTTCTTCTTCTTCTTCTTCTTCTTCTTCTTCTTCTTCTTCTTCTTCTTCTTCTTCTTCTTCTTCTTCTTCTTCTTCTTCATTCGTTGCAGGCTCGTCACAGGTGACTGGTTCCTTCCAGGAGGCTGCCGGGCCGGCTTCCTCCAGCGGGGCTTCGATTACTTTCCATCGGGGTGGCCTCGTCATGCGGCACCTGGAGTTCCGGGAAATAATGCATCGATGAAAAAAAAAAAAAACGAAGACAGGAGGCACTCGGCGGTCCGGGGTGGCTGGGTAAGGAGCGAGAGAGGTGTAACGGCACGGCGGCGTGGGAAGTGCCTCCAACGCGCCAATTTCCGTGCGACACTCTGTCTTGTAAATTAAACGGGGCAGGCCTCGCTTTCGTGTGTCACGCAGTGTTAATGATCCCCCCTGCCGACGGCGCCGTTAAAGTCAGTCAAAATTAAGCTCCGGCCCCGCGCCGTAATCTGTCCACCCTGACAAAAAATAAAAATAAAAACAAAACAAAAAGTTGTGGCTGGCTCGTCCTCCGTAAAGACGGAAGCTACTTTGGCGAGCGCTCCCCCGCTAGCGGCCGGAGACCGCGACCGCGACACTGTCGACGACTCTGATTGGTTCCAGTCGGCGCCAAGTCCAAGCCCTTGCCAAGAAACTGTTCATAGGCAAGGCTGGTGACAAATTCAAACTCCCTTTTTTTGAGTTGTCCTTTTTTCTTGGCGTACTAGATGACCTTGACGCCAACGCGTCGGGCCTCCGCTGGTGTGACAGCTCCTCATCGAGGCTCCCACGCGTTCTGCCGTGGAAGGGTTTTGTTTCCCGCGAGGGAGGGACGGTCCGTTATTCATGAGCTGCCGAGCGATTCCGAAGCGTCTCTGTCGCTGTCGCACCCCTGCGGGACGCCCCAAGAGTGCGACGGAGACAGAGCGACGAAAACGTGACTTTTGGGAAGCGCCCGGCTGGCGGAGCAGCCAGGGCGACATGTGACAGGCGACACGTGGATTAAGAAAAGCCTCCACCGCAAAAATAAAAACAAAAACGGCATTTCCCCGTGGATACGAAATGGCTTTGCCTCTTGAAAGACGCTGAAGGAGATGCGCCACTCCACTGCATCAGACTTCAGCAGGTGGTTTCAAAACCATACAGAATGTAAAGCCCCATTTTTCAATGTAGTGTTGGTTGTTTTCCTGCGGAAAAACCAGATTTATCGGTTTTTGCTTTTCTAACGGGGCCGCTGCTTGGCCTTTAGTAGGTCTTTTGGCTTGTTTTCCGTTTGCGGCCGTGAGGCATGACTATGTCGCGTTTGTTATACTGCCCCCACCGACACGGCTCTGCGCTGTTAAGCCATTCGCTTACCGCGCGCCGCGGCCAATGCATAGGGAATGCACGAGCCCACCAGCCCCTCGCGGCAACAGGGCGCAAGGGGAAACCGCAAGGCGACATCAAGTTTTCATACTTTTGGCAGGCGTGGGAATTGGCACCGAAATAATAGCTCGTTAAAATCCGAAGACCTACAAAAAAATTTCAAATGTTTCGCTTCTTTGTAGAAGCACCAGCTGTGCTGTAAAAAATCTTGACGTGTCATGTTTTTTTCCAAAGCCAATGCAAAAAAATAATTAAACATGGGCAAGAGCCAACTGGGCATTTTTATTGTGTTGTATATACAAACAAATACATACATACAACTTACGTCGTACACCCCAATGGTGGTAAATTCCGGGTGCAAGTTTTATTTTTCAGACACCAAGGGACTTTTTAAACGTTATCACATGGTTTCTTTAACAGTTCGTAAGAAGCGTATGTATACAAATGATTCACACCATGGCAAGTTAGTCAATTAACCGTGATTCAGATATTAGGCAGTTATTTACAGTATTATACACAGCTATAAAGAATTTAGAGTCGTTTTAAGAATTACAAAAATATGGTCCCCATTATAAATAACAATTTATTAATACCCCCTTCCCCTTTTCTAATTCTGCTCGACTAACTGATTGGGATGAGCGTTGTTTTGCCGTGATGAGCTTCACGGTGTCCAAGACATGGATGGAATGTTTCAAAATTCAGTAAAAATAAAACACAAAATACAATTAGTCCATATTTTGGTTCTGCTCTGAGGAATAAAGTTTAAAGAACTGATTTGTTAGCACACAAAACACCCGATATGTTTGTATTGTTGGAGGCAGTTTTGAACCTATAACATCTAAAATGTTGCTGACATGTCTCTAAAATAACCACTAGCCTTCTCAGTTCGTTTAGTTCTAACAAAATAATTCAATGGCCCTCGGCATACACCATTAAAAACGAATTTAAAATACCGCAGGGCACACTATCCGCAGACAACCGAACAGTGTACCCAACTTAAAATCAAATATCACTTTTTATTTCATAAACTGTTCATACCTCCGCCCGCACCCTCGCGAGTCG
Organism: Thrips palmi; assembly: GCF_012932325.1. NCBI lineage: Eukaryota > Metazoa > Arthropoda > Insecta > Thysanoptera > Thripidae > Thrips > Thrips palmi. The sequence continues at coordinate 932,389 of NW_023144626.1, forward strand.
ATGATAAAATTAATGTCAGTCCCGAGGCGACGAGTGGCCACCGCGTCGCCACGCACCGTGTCCATGTCCGTGTCCGTCCGGGCCTCGAATCGCGAAGGCGCGAAGGCAACACTGTGAAACCAAGTGTGGGGGGACAAGTCCACACTCGAAGTGCGGAGGTGTGGAATTTTCAGTCTACGCACTTGGAAGTACAGAGTTTGCGGTCTCCCTCCTCACTTCAAGTGAGTAGTTCACTTCAAGTGTGGAGTTCACTTCAAGTGAGTAGTTCACTTCAAGTGTGGAGTTCACTTCAATTGAGTACTTTACTTCAAGTGTGGAGTTCACTTCAAGTGAGTAGTTCACTTCAAGTGTGGAGTTCACTTCAAGTGAGTAGTTCACTTCAAGTGTGGAGTTCACTTCAAGTGAGTAGTTCACTTCAAGTGTGGAGTTCACTTCAATTGAGTACTTTACTTCAAGTGTGGAGTTCACTTCAAGTGAGTACTTCACTTCAAGTGTGGAGTTCTTCACTTTTGCACCAAGCCAAGAGTAAGGGGCTTTGTGAGCTAAACTCCACACGTCCAAGTGTGGAGAATCACTCTGCACCAGAAGGTGCATTCTCCGCACGTCACGCATGGACTTCCCCGCACTCGGTTCCACAGTGGAGGCCGCGCCAGCCCGCGCAGCCCGCGCTAGCAGACCCTGGGCTTGAACGTCTTCAAGGGGATGTCCTCGCCGCCCTTGGCGTCCGGCGCGAACCTCACGCAGTTGCGAGACCCGGACGAGCTTGGTCACACGCGCAGCTCCTCCATCTGGGACGGGCAGTAGGGCCGGCCAGGTTGGCCCTTCCTGCGGATGGTGCCCAGGGCGCCGGGCCCCACGCCCACCACGGACGACGACATGCCGGAGCAGCCGGCCCGGATGCCGCTCGCCACGTCGGGCGTGGACTTCTTGTTGGCGAGCGCGTGCAGGTTGTGCGCCGAGGCGGACAGCAGTGGCTGCTCCTCGCCCACCTCCAGCGACAGCGGCGGCTTGCACGCCTTGGGCGGCGGCGGCGGCCGCGGCAGCGTGGCCGACCCGCCGAACGCCGACGCGTGCAGGATGAAGCTCTGCTGGGGCATGTCGTCGAATTCGGGCGGCGGCAGCTGGTGCAGCGAGTGCGAGTGCGCCACCTGGTGCGCCAGTGGAGGCAGCACGCTACAGCCCGGCGGGCCGCAGTGCATGTGGAAGTGCGGCCGGTGCATCACGGCGTGCCCCTCGCCCATGTACGTCTTGAGCGCCGCGCCGCCGCCAGACACCTGCATCATCATCATCTTCATTACCGTCATCATCATTAGGATCGTCGTCATTATTGTGTTTAGCGTCGTCGTCGTCATCATCATCATCATCATCATCATCAACATCATCATCATTATTATCGTCATATTGATTTGACACAAAGAAACCAACCACATTGTGGTGGATTCGACGTGATATTTTCAAAGTGTACGAACTGTTTTTCGTCTGTTGTTGTTTTTAAGGGCGTACTTACACTCTCAGCACGTTAATGGCTTTTTCGTCATTAATACGTATTCGTATAAACAGAAATTAATAATACTCAGTATTTTCTAAGTAAGTATGACTATTTCCTTTGTAATATTATGTACAAAACAAAATTATCATTACATTATTTATTATTTTCTTAGTAGCTCTTTAAAAAGAGGAAAAGTACGTGTTATGGTTGCGCAAATTGCTTGCATAAGTACTGACAAAACGAGCAAAAAGTCAATAACGTGCTGAGAGTGTTGCAAGTGACTCAAGGCCGGGGGTGTACTCACGCAGGACTGCAGGTGCTCGCCCGCCTTGCACATGCCGTGCGGGCCGCCGTTCTCCACGGGGCGCTTCTTGTTGCGCAGGGACGAGGGCAGCGCGCTGCTCCCCGACGAGCTGCCGCGGAACGACGAGTTGTTGCTGCTCTCCGCCACGCTGCAGTTCTGGTGCGGCTGCAACAGACAACGCCACGCGACGCGGTGAGTGGTGTTCGGTGTCGTCCAGAGCAGTGCTTTCCGTCGCTGTCCCTCTCGCACTCGTGGCGCGTCCCCGTGCCGGTGCGCGAGAGATACAGGGCGACGCACAGTGGGCCAGAAGACCGGTGGAGGCGGACAAAACTCCAGACGCGTTTTGAGCTCCAGAGCCGCTAAATGGGACTCGAACCGAACGTGTGACCCCACCAATGGATGGCTCTCTGAACGAGGAATCCATTGATGGGGTCACACGTTCGGTTCGAGTCCTGTTCAGCGACGCTGGAGCTCAAAACGCGTCTGGCGTTTTGTCCGCCTCCACCGGTCTTCTGGCCCACTGTGCGACGAGGATCAGCCTGCACGCCTGCATGCAGGTGGCGTTTTAGCGGCCAAGGCCAACAAGTGGCGGAGGAAAATGGGTCGGGTCAGGATTCAAGTTCAGCACTAGTTTTCAAAACAGATCCTAATTGTTTCGCTGGCTTTGTCTTCCATTTATGAGGCCGAGATGGACCAACAGTAGAAACAGTGCGCCGAATTAAGTTTTCGGAGCCAGTGGAGGACGAAATTCGCCGCGCCGAGCGCTCCCTCCTTCCCTCTGCGTCTAACCCCGTATCGCAGGACACGCAATGCAAATTTGGGCCACTTTGTTGACGCGGAGGACGATAATTCTCGTAGCAGCAAACTCCGCGCCGCGCGGTGCCGGCCGGGCCGGCCAACTCGAGCGGCAACCGCCAGAGGGCGCTGGCAACTAGCGGCGCCGTGCCGTGCCTTGCCGTGGCCGTGCCAGCGCGCCAGAGGGTCAGTGGCGCGATAACTTGCTCATAATCCGCCAGCCTTCGTTCAGTGCCGTGCCAGTGTTATCTTACACGGCTTCATCCACCCCCAAAGCGCAGTCCCGAGGGGGTAACGACTTCGGGAATCCGGCTGTCAGCAAATTGGTAATCCGTAATCCGGATGACCCGAAATTTTGAGTTAATCCGGGGTAATCCGGGAAAATTTTGAGGTAGTCCGGGGTAATCCAAAGGTAATCCAGGATTTTTCTGTTGAAATCCGAAGGTAATTCGGGGGTCATCCAGGCTAATCCAGGGTAATCCGTAATCCGGCTGACACGAAATTTACCAGTTGTTACCCCCTCGGCAGTCCCCACTCCCCGCCCCCTTTTCTTCCTCGGCCGGGTCTCACGGGACGGCCGCCCCCGGAATTACAGGGAATAGGACGTGATAGAGATTGCGAGACCAGATTATCAGCCGGTATCTATATTCACATCCGGCGTGGTCCATCAATCTTCGTCGCCGGAGATCCCGCTCTCTGATACCGACTTCTCTCTCTCTCTCTCTCTCTCTCTCTCTCTCTCTCTCCCTCTCTATGCTTTCTCTCCCTCCCTCTCCCTCTCTATGCTTTCTCTCCCTTCCTCTCTCTCTGCTCTCCTCCCCCTACTCTCCCTCTCTCCCTCTCTCTCTCTCTCTCTCTCTCTCTCTCTCTGGGCCGTGTCGTATCATGAGAAAATCCCCGACATCTCATCGGGAGCAGCCTCCTTCCGGACGACCACGGTCTTTTGCCTGCACACTGCCGCTCCTCGGGCCCCCCTCTGCCCCCGCACGCACGACGTCACCCCGGGCAGGGCCCTCGGCGGGGCCGGGCCCCGGGCGGGTACCTGTCCAATCAGGCCGGCTTTGCCGCCTGCTCTTCTGGCCCGGGTGGGTGGGGCCTCACTGGGGCGGTGGCACGGGTCGCCGAATTATCAATTTTCACCACGAGGGCGCGGACGGCGGTGGAGGCAGCGTGCCGCAGTGGCGCGAAGGCCAGGAGGGGCCTGCGCCGCCCAGACTGATTCGGAGGGTCTTTTCCGTCGCCCTGTCGCTCTCGCACCTAGAGGGGACGCCTAAAGAGTGCGAGGGAGATGGAGGGATGAAAACCACAGTCGGAATCAGTTTGCAGGAGTCCCTCGGCACCCGAGCTGCTGCCGGAAATTTGGCGGAGGTGGCTGACGGCTCCGGTAGGTGGCAGCACTGGCGTTCCAGCCGGAACACAGCTACCTGACGAACACCTTGGTGACGCCCACCTTGGTGACGCCCTCATCACGGCCACCTCGCGGTGACGCCCACCTTCACGCCCACCTTCCGCCCACCTTGTTGACAAACACCTTTACGCCCACCTTGTTGACGCCCACCTTGTTGACGTCCACCTTGTTGACGTCCACCTTGTGGACGTCCACCTTGTGGACGTCCACCTTGTTGACGTCCACCTTGTTGACGTCCACCTGGTTGACGCCCACCTGGTTGACGCTCACCTTGTTGACGCCCACCTTGTTGACGTTCACCTTGTTGACTTTCACCTTGTTTACGTTCACCTTGTTTAAGTCCACCTTGTTGACGCCCTCCTTGGTGACGCCCACCTTGGTGAAGCCCACCTTGGTGACGCCCACCTTGGTGACGCCCACCTTGTTGACGCCCACCTTGGTGACGTCCACCTTGGTGACGCCCACCTTGTTGACGCCCACCTCGATGAAGTCAGTGGCACGATGAAAGCGGCCTTGGCTTTGCACCGTACATTCAATCATCAGCAGGGAAGACAGTCACTCAGTCCACTGCGAGGAAGGCGATATGGTGGAAGCAAATAGCCGACAACGAAAACGGAATGCGACCAACAGACCGACGAGTAGATCGAGCTGTTTGCGCTGGAGCGCACGGCTGCACGAACCATTGAACCCCAAAACGATGCATTATTTTGCAAGCCATTCACAAAAGAAGAGCGCCCTACGTGAGTCGTAAAGAAAGGACAACAATTTTGCCAGTTTCCTTTCCTCCCCGGCATACACAGCCACGCACACACACTAACACGCACCCGTCATGGGAGCAGGGACCAACACGTGACTCCATGAAGGTCTGCGGTCTGCAGGGAACGCCCGCTGCTTCAATTCCCCTTTCCTCCCCGGCGCTCCCCTGACGTAGGAGGAAAAAGCGTGGCATTACCGTGCCAAGGTCGGGGCGTCACAGTGTCGCAACAAGCGGCCTCAAACAAAACAGACATATTCGAAAAAAAAATGACGGATTTTTTTTCCTCTCATGAATATTTGCTTGCACTGAGGTTCGCTCGGGTTACTCTTTTCCGCACCGAGCCTAAAGTGGCGCCCCTTGACTGTCCAGCAGCGTTCCAGAGAAGCAGCTGGAGCAGCCTCCGTGGAGAGGGCGCCTCTAAACGGACCTGAATATGGAAACAGTGCCCGCCACGCCCCATCCCTACCCACCCCGCCCCGCCCCACCGCGCCCCGACCGATTCAACATACCGCCCAGGGAGATGCAAAGCACTGGAGAGCGGTCCAGGCCCAGGCCTGCTGGCCACAACGAAAGAGGAAAACACAACATTTAAAAGAGATGGTCAATAGAACGGCTGGCTAAGCGGGTCAGCGTGCAAGGCACAGCCAAGCCATTCAGAGAACCGGTCCGTCGCTCTGTCTCTCCCGCACCCTTACGGAGAGCCCCATGAGTGCGACAGAGACAGAACGAGGGAAGGACTGATCTGAATCGCTCGGCAGATAATGTTGGCGGGCACTCTCCGGTCTGCTTGCTGGGCGAGCAGACAACATCACTCCATCGGTGCGGGCGGGGTGGGGCGGGGTGGGGCGGGGTGGGGTGGGGCGGGCAGGGCTTTTCGCAGCGCTTACAGGCCGTCGCGGGGATTGTTTTATATTCCGAGCTGCAACGCGTTGTCTGTCGGCCGGCTGGCCCTGCGGATTAGCGCACAGTGCACTGCGAGGAAAAACTACAGTGGATCCCACGAATCTTTATCACAGTCAAAACTCTACGACGAATCGGTTCGCAATACGAAGAAACGGAAGGCATTGTAAAATTTACGAAGACATGCTTCGCATTATGTAGCAAAATCCTTCGTAATACGAAGCACTTCTTCATAATGCGAAGAAATTCTACAACGCCTTCATTTTCTTCGTAGTTATGAAGCAAGTGCTTCGTAGGCTTTTAAGAGTGGTCCGAGCCTTTGCTGTATAGTTTGAGGCGTATGATTCACAATACATCTATTTAAAAAAAACTTAAGTTTCTTTCCAAGAATGGACTGTTAAAAAGTTCAATCACTGTAAAAACGGTTCCTAGTCTTCCCTGGGAATTCCCTGTCTTTTCCATGGGCTACCGAGGAAAACTACGAATCATTTTTGCCGTGTTAACTCCTGCACCTGCACTGGGAGCAGATATCAAAACTCCAGGCGCTAAAGGAAATTGAGGACTACCTAAAGGCTGCATGAAAATTAACAGCATTCTCCGTAGAGTTTTTTTTTTCTACCAGTGCAGGCGCACGGCGGGCACACCGTGAGGCTCACAGCGGGGCCGTCCGTCGGTTGGTGCCGGTGAAACGCGCGGCCGAAGCGCGGGCATAAATCAGTCAACGGAGGAGGCAGTGCGGCAGGGCCTCCGTGCCCAGCAGACTCTCTCGCACTCATGGGGCGGCCCGCACAGCGACAGAGACAGAGCGACGAAAACGACTCTCGGAGTCAGTCTGCTGCCGTGAGCCTCGAAGGGGCGGTAACGAAATTCCAGGCTTTGTGCGGCCAGTGCACCGTAAACGGCCATGCCTACAATGGTGGCTTTACGTATTTACCCGCCAAATTCTTGGACCTTGATTTTTCTGCCTTTGATTTTTGAAGGATCTTTGCGCACAGTGGCCGGGTCACGGTGGCAGGCACACTGGCGGCCGGCGGGGGCGAACTCACTGGCCGTCGCCTTAGCTTAGCTTCGTCGCTTGGTCGCTCTCTCTCTCTCTCTCTCTCTCTCTCTCTCTCTCTCTCTCTCTCTCTCTCTCTCTCTCTCTCACCACTCCGGAGCGCCCGCCGAGTGCGAGAGAGACAGAGCGAGCCTGCCGGTCGTGATTGCGGCCGACCGCGGGAAGCAAAAAGGAAGTTGTATTGATTACCAGGTGTTACAGCGCCACGCCGGCTACGCCACGCCGGGCCGCGTGAACTTCCTCCCGAACGAGCCTCACTTTGTCTCCGGAATTGGGATGGGACGCGCGCGCTCCGGCAGGCCGCTTCCGAGTCGCTCTCTCTCTCTCTCTCTCTCTCTCTCTCTCTCTCTCTCTCTCTCTCTCTCTCTCTCTCTCTCTCTCTCTCTCTCTCTCTTTCACGCCAGCAACGCGCCTAAGAGTGCGAGAGAGACAGAGCGGCGATATTGGCAACCAGTCCACAGACCGGCGCCGCCGACTCCGTGAGGGGAACTTGGGGGAGGACGACGCTGATGGCACTCACTGACGTCTCGCGTCACCCCGTCTCTCTCTGCCCCTCTCTCTCTCTCTCTCTCTCTCTCTCTCTCTCTCTCTCTCTCTCTCTCTCTCTCTCTCTCTCTCTCTCTCTCTCTCTCTCTCTCTCTCTCTCGTCGCTCGCCTACGTCTGGCGTCGCCCTGTCTCTCTCGCACTGCCGTCTCGTCAAAGTGATTGTCAGGAATCGACATGCTAATGCCACCCCCCACTCGAGCGCTTCAAAAAGTGAGGGAAAGGTGCGGGTCGGCCGCCTTTTTCCACGCACGGCGCCCAAACGGCGACACGGAACGGCACACAGTGGGCCAGAAGAACGGTGGAGGCAGCCAACATCCCGGACGCGTTTTGAGCTCCAGAGTCGCTTAATGGCACTCGAACCAAACGTGTGACTCCACCAATGGATTGCTCCCCGAACGAGGAATCCATTGGTGGGGTCCCGCGTTCGGTTCGAGTGCCATTAAGCGACTCTGGAGCTCAAAACGCGTCTAGAGTTTTGACCGCCGGCGCTGGCCTTCTGGCCCCAGTGCGGCACATCTCGTTACTGCAAATCACGGCCCTGAAAAAGGAGGAAAATTCCTGGTGCCTGTGTGAGTGAGTGGGTGAGAGAGAGAGAGAGAGAGAGAGAGAGAGAGAGAGAGAGAGCGCGGGTACCCCAGAAGGAGGAGGGCCTCACAACGTGAATTAGCACCACTACGCGCAACCCTGCGTACCCTTTTCGCTACCCGGGGAAGCGAGCGAGCCCCCTGAGCAATTATTCTCTCCTTGGTTCAGTCATTAGTCGGGCCGAGAGAGAGAGAGAGAGAGAGAGAGAGAGAGAGAGAACTGCTGCTGGAAAGGTAATAGGCGTTTTCGGCCAGGGCCTCGAGCGCGCCGTACGGTGGCGGCGGCAGGCCCGGCAGGCCATAGGCCGGGCCGATCCTACTCCACCCCGCCTCGCCCCGCCGCACCTCAACCCACCCCGTCCCGCCACGCCCCGCCACGTGGCACCTGAGACAGACTTCGCGCGCACTTACTTCCCTCCTATTTTTTCCATAGAGAAGCGGGCCAGATGTTTCACTCAATAGACAGTGTCGTCGCAGGAGCCCCCTTCCCTTCCCCTCGCGCCTCGACAGGAGGCTACCGGTCCAAATTGGTGTGCCAGCCATGTCTGGGTCCGAGGGAACAATCCCTCTATTGACAAGTGCCACGGCGGAGCGCGGAGCGGTGGCGACGCCGCCGTCGCCCTTCCGTCAGGTTGAACCTGAAAGCCCGGAAGAGGGGAGGGGGGGGGGAGGGGGGAGAGAGAGGCGGCGACAAGAAAACGAATTTGCACGGACGAGATCTGGTCGGACAGCGTCGCCGCCCCCGTGTGGCCGGCGGTGCCGCCGGGACCAGGAAAGTTTTCGCCTCCGAGGGAAAAATCCCTCGCTTTTCGACTTAACAACGCGCGCGTGGATGAAACATTTCTAAAAAAAAACAAAGACGTTTATAAAGTTTGATAAATGTATACTTCTGTTTTTCGCAAGAGTTACATCTTCATACTATTTATAGCACTTGCTCAAAATCACGCGTTCTAACAAAGAATGCACCAACCCCTTATTCTCTAAAATTTTTACAGCGCTCCCTCACTAAACCATTCATTTTTTTTTTCACTTTTGCCGCGCTCTCTAAACAAACCATTTTTTTTTTTAATTTTGCAGTGTTCTCGAAACAAAATTATTTTTTTAAGAATTTTTTTCCAGTGCTCTTCAAACAATCTATTTCTTTAAATTTGGAAGGCCTCTCTGAACAAACCATTTCTTTCAATTTTTCAGTGCTCTCTGAACAAACCATTGAACAAACCATTTCTTTCTATTTTTCAGTGCTCTCTGAACAAACCATTTCTTTCAATTTTTCAGTGCTCTCTGAACAAACCATTTCTTTCAATTTTTCAGTGCTCTGGAAACAAATCATTGATTTAATTTATTTCGGTGCTCTCCCTCCACACAATCCATTTCTTTAAATTTTACAGTGCCTTCACACAAACCACGTCTTCGAAATTTCCCAGTGGTCTCCCGATATTTTCCGGGCCAACCTCCTTTTTCTGCGCTGCCGTTCCGGAGCGCAGCAAGCAGCAGCAGCAGCCTTCGGAAAGAGTGATCTCACGCCCTGCCCCCTGGGAGAGAGATAAGTGGCCGAACAGGGTGGACGCTGCAGCACCCGAAGCCCGGCCGGCGGAATTGCCCGATTAACGTTCAATTTTCCCCAGAGAACGACGGCGGAGGAGGAAGAGGGGGGGGGGAGGAGGGGGCGGTCCCCGACCGCAGCCGACGAGTCCGGAATGAAAAGTCGAGGTCAACTATGCCCCGATTGAGTTTCTTGTTTGGCGGCGACTTGGCCGGGACGCGGGACGAGTCGCCGGGGATCGGCTGAGGGGGACGCCGGCAAGCCAGGCAAGCAGGGCAAGCCACAGTGCGGTGGACGGGCTTCGGGCCGGGGCCGCTCCGGACGCCCCTGGCCGGGCCTCTGGTCGACCGTCGCCACCTCCGCTTCCTAAACCAGCAGCGCGGACGGCGACCGGGAGGCCCGGCATCGTGTCTCCGCGCCCAACGAGGCCGCTGCTCCAATTTACGCGGAGAAAAAGTCAAAGTTGAAATAAGCGAGCGTGTTTTTCTTTTTGGCGGTCGCGTTTTCTGATTTTGTTTTTTTCTTTCGCGGTGTAGCGGCAGCCGTAGCGTGTTGACCCGACGGTAAATCATTCCGAGCGAGTAAAGCGCATCTACCCATATCGGACCGCTCCTCGCTTCGCCTCTGGGAGGGGTTTCCAGGAACGACGAAATGTTTCGGCAGGCGGTCATCAAGGATTTTAAAGCCGTCGGGGCCATATTTATTTCTCTGCTCATCTGCTCTACACTTTTCCCGCCTCCCTACGTGCACGTTCTTTTTCTCGGTCAGAGTGATTTCCACAAGGGGAAATCACTGTGAATTTCGATGTACAAATAAGATGGATTTCAGTCAAATTTCGATGAGTTTTAATCGAGGGGCCCACCACTCTCATTTCAGGCGTACACAAGATTACGGGGTTACGGGATATTTTAGGGATTACGCGTGAAATTTTCAAAAATTGGTTCGAAAAGGTTGAAAAATAGCTCGAAAACGTTGGAAAATGACTCAAAAACGTTGAAAAATTACAGAATTTTGTCAAGGATTACGTGATTACGCCATGGATTACCAGAGATTACCAGCAAACTTGTACACAGGATTACGGGGGTGGTGGCCCCCTCGGTTTTAATGAATTTCGGTGAATTTTACAAGTTTAATGAATATCGGCGTACAAATTTGGCTAGAGTTTGTTTACCATTTTTAAAAAAATAAAAAAAATAAAAAAACAATTTGCTCGGACGGATACACGTTCAAGCTTTCATTCCGAGACAGTTCATTGCTGGAGCGCATAACGCCATCCCTGCCGGCAGACTGAATCCAAACAGCGCTCTCTCGCACTCACGGGCCGTGCCGAAAGAGGGAGCGAGATGGAGAGACGCGGCGACGAAGCGCTTCTGTTCCGAGTCAGCCAGATGGCGCTGGCAAGCGCCTTGCTGGATCTCTCCCGCACCGCATCCAGCATTTCGCGCGAGGTTGGCTGCATTGAGAGGCAGGTGGCGACGAGAGCGCCAAAAACGCGGGGCGGAACCCGCCTGGCAGTTGGCAGTCCTGCCCGTGTCATACCAAGCGACAGGTGGCGAACAACCCGTTATATTTCACCCCCCGGGGAGTCCTTGACGCGCCCTGTAACCCTGCGAGCCTTCCGCATGCCCCGCCGCCTCACTCAGAAGGAGGTTCTGGTCGCTCTGTCTCTCTCGCACCCCTACGGAGCGCGCCGCGAGTGCGAGAGAGACGGAGCGAGGGCCTTCAGAGCGAGGCTGCCCTGCTGCAGTCGACGCGTCATCCCTCACGGCGCCACGCGCCTACCGCCTCGCTAACGAGACGCCCTCGGCGAAAAACAGCGGCGCTTTTAGCGGCGCGCATTCCGGAACCCTCGTCGCTCTGTCTCTCTCGCACTCACGGACTGTCCCGCGAGGGCGCGAGAGAGACAGCAGACGGCCGCAGCATTTCGGAAGCAGCCAGCCGGCGGGCCGCCGCACCGCGCACGCTGAGGGTACTCGCCTCTCGACCCGCTTCGCTCGGTAAAAGTGCCGCCTTGACATCCGTGGTTCCATTTCCAAGGGTTTTGAATGAATTTTCGAATTTTCAATAGGGGTTCATGACCCCCCTTTGTCCACTAGGCACTAGGCAGCTGCCGGGAAGGTAGGCAAATTGCGTCACTTTTCCCCAGTAAGTGCAAATGCCCCCCCCCCTCTTTTCAAAATTTCTGCGCACGCCACTGTAAAGTGGCCAAACTAGACTTGTGGGCGACTCACCTTCTCCCGCTGGTGGTAGACGCAGGCGAAGACCAGCACGTTGAGCAGCAGCAGCGAGCAGCCGATGGCCACGGTGGCGGACAGCGCCGTGGAGTAGGCCGCGAAGCCGCTGTCGTCGCCGGCCACGGCGGGCGTGGGGTCGGGGGCGGGGGGCGGGATGCCCGCGGCGCCCTCCCCCGTGCCCGGCACCACCTGCTGGTGCACCACGCCCTTGTTGGCCGCCTTGCCGTCCGAGACCACGGCCGTCACGTTGGCGTCCCTGCCGACAAGAAACGCCCGCTCAGCAGACTGACTCCGAGAGTCGTTTTCGTCGCTCTGTCTCTCTCGCACTCATAGGGCGTCCTGTTTGGGTGCGAGAGAGACAGAGCGACGAAAACAACGGTCTGAGGCGGGTTCCCCGCTCCCTGGACACACCCGCTGCCGCGGGCAAGGCCTCAGGCGGCACGGCGACGGCGTCAGCCTGGCTCACTTGGTCGCGTTGGCGGGCGCCGGCTGCTGCGGGTGCGCGGGGCGCGCCGGCCGCCCCACCTCCACGACGCCATGGTGCGCGGTGTCCGGCGGCGGCTCGGCGGGCACCGGGTCGCCGGGCAGCTGGTGGTGTCCGATGGGCACCAGGTCGCCGCCGGGCCGGTGGAGCTCGGGCACCAGGTGCAGCCAGAACGACAGGCGGTGCGCGCGGTAGTGGCTCTTGATCCGCGGCTTGGGCTCTGCGCAGACAAGTCTCGTTAGAGCGCCGCCACAGCAGCAGACTGATTCCGAGAGTCTCGCTCTGTCTCTCTCGCACCCACGCGGGACGCCCCATGAGTGCGAGAGAGACAGAGCGACGGAAACGACTCTCGGAATCAGTCTGCAGCGAGAGGAGGGGGCGAAAGGAGGGAGACAGGGAAAGTAGACGGAAGCCCGGCGGAGCTTTGCGAAGCCGGCCCCGGCAATCTGCTGTTTGTTTCCGGATTTGTCACACATCGCCGATAGAAAAGGCCGGAAGGGGATTCTCCGGCTGCACACACACAAAGCAGCACGCCCACACACACACACACACACACACACACATACACACACACACACACACACAGCGCCCCCTACATCGGATACTTTTCAACGCAACGAATGTTCGGCGGTCGTGATGTTGGCAACCACACTACACGCCCGGTCGCACACACGCACGTACGCCCACGCACACACACATGAACACACTTTGCCAACAGTTGGCAGGTCTCGCTCGGCCCGTTCCTCTTTTTTTTCCTCTTTTCTGTAAACAAAGGCCGCGGGAGGGGTGGGAGGGGGAGGGAGGGTGCGGTGTTTGTAGAAGCCAGAAGGCAGCCGTGACGCCCCAAGTATATGAGACTAGGGCCGTGCCGGGCCGAGCCCGGCCGTGCAGGCAGGACAGAGGGGCATTGCGGCATTCCAGGACCTTCCAGGGCCTTCCAGGACCTTCCAGGACCTTCCAGGGGGCCTTGCAGGGCCTGCCTGGAGCGGCGCAGACAGAATGGAGACGCCGGCCTGCCTGTGGACAGCGAGCGCCACTCCTTACGACTCCACAGACGAGCGGTTCGACCTTTGAACGCCGAGGTATGTGCGAGGCCCCCGGGGGGGGGGGAGAGAGAGAGAGAGGAGAGAGAGAGAGAGAGGAGAGTGTGAAAGAGAAGCGGGCGGAAGGGCAGCACCGCCGGCTGTACAACAAAACACGCAGACACACTCACACAGACACGCACACAACCACATTCCAGACACACAGACAGGCGGGCGGACATGGACACAGACAGACACACAGGAAGACACACAAACATCTAGACAGATTTTTAACAGACAGAAAGACGGAAGCTACTCTGAGAGTGATGAAAATGCTTCGATCAATGAGGATGTTGGTAATGAGAGACTCACGACTAGAATTTTGGGCACGGAATGCTTTGATGCCCCAAAATTGGGCGATAAAAACGTTCATACCCGACTTTGGGTGACGACATAAACCTTACCAAAATTTGAGTGGTAAAAGTCTAACTCGCCGGTACCCGACCATGACTCTTTCATTCGCAGTGGACACACGCTCGCCCCTCCCGGTGCAATTTGAGTGCTTCGTGTGAAACTTCTGCCAGCCCGAGCCCGAGCTGAGGCTGGGAGGTGTACCAAGTTTACACCGGGCTTTGAGAAGCTCGCTTTGACGCGCAGCGGTGCGCGCTCGATCACGGCCTCGGCCTCGGCGCATCGTGGCGGGGAAGGCACCGGCAGGCCAGCGTCCCGGACGCGGCGACGCGCCCGACCTACTTTGAGGGGCACATGCAGGGCCACCGCGGACACACCAAAGTGAGGCGGGATGAATGCCGGCGGCCAGATTCCGACCAGTGCTCTCTCTCTCCTCTCTCTCTCTCTCTCTCTCTCTCTCTCTCTCTCTCTCTCTCTCTCTCTCTCTCTCTCTCTCTAGTGCGAGAGAGACAGAGCGAGGAAGACGTGTCCGGAATCAGCCTGCAGGTCGCGCACTCTCGCCAGACCCATTCCTACGTCTTGCACCAAGCGGCTGCTTCCGAGCCGTGCCGTCGTCGCTCTGTCTCTCTCGCACTCCCACGGGACGCCCCGTGAGTGCGAGAGAGACAGAGCGACGAGTTCGGAATGGTCCCGCCGGCAGCGCGGTCCGCGAGAAGAAGCAAACAGCGTCAACCGGAGCGAGAACGGACAGGCCGAGAGCCGAGAGCGCCTGCGGGGTAGGCTTCGCAGCGGCAGGGCGGCGCACGGCGGCGCGGCGGGCTGCCTAACCTCGCGACGACAGGCGCTCGGGCTGGCGAGACGGAGGCAGAGGAGCGCCGACACACAGACCGCGGCACTACTGGTGAAACGGAAGCTTAACCTTTCATGCAAGCTAACAAAGACGCTCGGAGACTTTACGCTTTAAGTCAAGCGCAGAGAAAAAAAATCCCTCATGCATTTAGACAGGCGGGAGAACACTAGAACGGGGATCTACATTTGAAGGAAGCAAGTTTTGAACACGTTTTCTACCAGTCGGTCATTCTCGAGGGGCAAACAACTTGAATTTTGGTGTACATTTTCCCAGAAATAACGGTGAAATTACGTAACATAACGGTGAAATAATGTTGAAATAACGGTGAAGTAACGCGAAATAACGTGAAATAACATGAAAATACCCTTGAAATAACGTGCAAATAACAATGAAATAACGTGAATTTGAAATAAAGGTGCACAAATTTTGACGAAGTTGTTTGCCCCCCGGTCTTTCCCCCACTCGCAATCAATCACTACAGTGTCGCATCAGCTGTCGCCTCACCCAGCACGATGTACTTGTTGTGCATGCTCTCGTACGGCGGCCACTCCAGGCTGCGGTGGCGGCCCCCTCTCGCCGGCTCCACCGGGTCGTTCGGCGTCCTAAAATAAAAAAAACAGTCAACTTTAACACATTTTTTTAATCGGTCTTTATCAATTTCACCATTTTTTGGGACGTCCTGCACTGCAACCAAAAAAATCGCTCATATTTCGCCCATTTTTCATCGACTGCAATCGGGGTTCTGCAACCAAGCACATTCAATTTGCGCAGTTTTTCTTTTATCGACGTTACCGGATTATTGGGGGTCCTACACTGCAACTGAATACACTCAATTTCAGCCCTTTTTAAATCGACTGCACCGGATTATTGGGATCCTGCAACCAAACACATTCAATTTTCGCACCTGTTTATCGACTTTTATCGACGTTACCGGATTATCGGGGGCCCCGCAACGAAATACATACAATTTTCGCACTTTTTTTTTTCCTATCAACTTTGCACCCAGGCGTCGTCATAGCCCGCGGGCGAGAGCGAGAGAGAATAATGTAAGCAGGGGAAGTGAATGAGAGTAAAAGGGGCCGGGGCTTGCGCGGCTTGCGTGCTCCGAGAAGAAACGGGAAGAAAAATGGAGCGAAGGTGCACGACCTTCACTTCCGGAGTCGCGCCGTTCGATGACTTCGGACGAGGGGAGGGAGGGGAGGGGGAGGGAGGGGAGGCCGGGGGGGGGGGGGACGAGGGTGAAAAGAAGGGGCGACCACAATCGAAAGAAAGAAATCAGAATAATCAGGAATAACTTTCGACTGTCGTTTTCACTCGTTCTACGCGTTGCTGAGAAAAAAGAGAGGAAAAAACGAGCACACGTTGCAGTTTTGCGTACAGGGCGCTGAGCAGTCACAGAGCAAAGCCGACGTCCAGGGACCAGTAATGGCGTCGATAGCGGAAGTGCGCGAGATCGCCGCGTCAGGTTTCCACGCAGCGGCTGCACGGGGAAAACACGAAATGGCGAAGAGAACGCTTGAGGACGAAGGGACGCAGCGGACTGAATCCCAGAGTCGTTTTCGTCACTCTGTCTCTCTCGCACTCATTGGGCTTTCCGTGTGGGTGCGAGAGACACAGAGCGACGAGAACGACTCTCGTAACCAGTCTGCAGGGAAAGGCGGCGGATGCGACTCAGCAGGATGGGTGCACTGTAGCGCGTGGGGTGGGGGAGGGGCGGCCTTGGGGGCGGCCGGATTTCGGGAGTGTCGGAGTCGTGCATATTGCATGCTGCGGTGGTTGGGGTCGGCGAGGGCATCGCGCTCAGACGGCTGCCTGCAGACTGATTCCGAGATTCGTCGCTCTGTCTCTCTCGCACCCACACGGCACGCCCCATGAGTGCGAGAGGGGCCGTGCGATCAACACGACTCTCGGCATCAGTCTGCCGCTCTGTGAAATCACACCGCCATCTCCGTTCTAATTCCACAGCCAACATCCACTACTTTGAGGGGGGCGATGCCGCTCGTTGTCTCGAGCCTTGCTCTCCGGCTTCGTCTGTGTTTTGGAAACAACACTGGTGGAAAAAAGCGCACAGAAAAACTGCGAAACATGTATGGTCAATTAATTACCTGTCCCTTGGTCTGTCCCTTGCCAACTATTGAGGAACCCCACACATTTTTTCGAACCATTCAGTTTGCGTTACGTGAGATTCTTATGCGGACAACCAGTACGGAAGGTGCGTACTTTTCCCGTGCCTCATTTTCCGTACAAAACCACAGACTTTTTTTTTGCAGTGAACGTTCGAGCTGCGCTCCCCGTTTCAAAGTGCGCAACGCGAAAGAAAGCCAGCGAGCTCCGTTTCCAGAAGAGAGCCCCTGCATCCGCCTCAGAACGGCCAGGGCTGAAAAAAAAAAACAACAACAACAACAACAACAACAACAAGAAGAACAAAAAGAACACTCACCCCGTCCGGGCGAAGTTGATCCAGTAGTTCATGGTGGCCTCGGACAGCATGGCCTCGGACTTGGTGAAGTTCCTGGGGAGGTGCGAGTGCCTCAGGCCGGCGGACAGGGGCGCGCCCAGGACGTAGGCCATCTCCTCGCCGTGGATGCAGCCTTGGCGCTGAACGGGACACAGAGGCGAGGCACATCAAAATCGAACCGCTTGCAGAAAAAAACACGAACGAGAAAACAGCCTGCCAAAACATTTTGACGCGCGCAGCGTAAAACCAGCCGACGGCCGTTTTGACGCTTAATTTAAGTACGCCGCGAACCCGCGCGGCAAATTTGAACAACTGGGATTCCCCAGCAGCAAGTGCGGCGCAGCAATGTTTACGGGCTAAACTTCTTGACCGCAACTTTACGCAAACTTCCGTCAGCATGTTTACGGTATAGCCCCGCGGCGTTCTCCGCCCGAGGACAGCGTGGGATAAGGGGAAAGGGGGGGGGGCAGACGTGTCAGACACTGAATATGTCCGGAGGGAGGCGGGCCGTGCGGGAGGAGGTGACGAATGGGGGCCGTATGGAGGAGCGGCCCGCAGCCTGCCTGCCAAAACAGTGCCCCGTCTCTCTCGCACTCGCAGGGCGCCGCGGACGGGTGCGAGAGAGACAGAGGAACCAGTGTGGCGGTCGTCCGTCTTGCCTCCCCCCAGGGTGGGACGTGGGGCACCGGCTCAGCTGAACAAATCACGGATGAAAAATCAATGAAGACGCGGCACGTTTAAAACGTAAACATGGTTCGGGGCGGGGGAAGGGGTTGGACGGGCGCGCTGGCAGGCCTGGCGCGCTCGCGCGCCGAGAGGCAATTTAATATCGGTGGTCAAGGTTAGGCAGGCCGGGCTTTCCACAGCCCTTCATTATCGTGGCCATTAGTTATTCCAATTAAAAGTTTCAACGACTCGGAATGACATTGGCGAGGTTAATTTGGAGGCGATAAGGGGCAGCACACCATTAATGCAGGTCGAGGTCCACTGCGCAGCCGTTGCCACAGCGTGCCATCCGCGCCACCAGAACACAGTGGTCCAGAAGACCGACGAAGGCGGCCGAAATTCTAGACTCGTTTTGAGCTGCAGAGCTGCTAAACAGGACTCGAACCGGGCGAGTGACCCCACCAATCGATTCCTCGTTCGGAGAGCAATCCATTGGTGGGGGTCACACGTCCGGTTCGAGTCACATTTAGCGACTCTGGAGCTCGAAACGCGTTTAGAATTTAGGGCGCCTCTAGTGGATTGCTCTCCGAAAGAGGAACCCATTGGTGCGGTCACACGGTCGGTTCGAGTCCTGTTTAGTGCCGCGTCTAGAACGCGTCTAGAAACGCGTCCAGAATTTTGGCCGCCTCCGCCGGTTTCTGGCCCACTGTGCGCCGCGGCCTTTGAGCTTTGAACGCCGGGCCGAGAGTGCGCCTGTTTGTGACAGTGCCGCCCGCCAAAGTGGCCATAACCTGTTTCCAACGACCGTTCGCTGGCCTCGTCCATTTGCATCCGATTCCGATGAGAATTTACGAGCGCCGCTCGCCGCGCCGGACGGCCAGCCTGCCGGGCCGCCAGGTGAGTAAGCCGGCCGGATTGAATCCCCGCGACCTTATCGGCCGGCCGGGTTGGCGGCACTGGAAGCACTGGCACACTGGCAGAGCACTCTGTCAGAGCGGTATAGTACACTGGAAGCACTGGCAGAGTACTGGCACACTGGAAGCACTGGCAGAGCACTGGCACACTGGAAGCACTGGCAGAGCACTGGCACACTGGAAGCACTGGCAGAGCACTGGCACACTGGAAGCACTGGCAGAGCACTGGCACACTGGAAGCACTGGCAGAGCACTGGCACACTGGAAGCACTGGCACACTGGAAGCACTGGCAGAGCACTGGCACACCGGAAGCACTGGCAGAGCACTGGCACACTAGAAGCACTGGCGCACGGGAAGCACTGGCAGCGGGTGCAAGGTGCCATCACAATGTCCGTGTCACTCAGTGGCGGATTCAGAGGCGGACTTAGAAACCCTTTTTGCCTACTTACAGGGGAAAAGTATGGCTTTTTGCACACTTAGAGGGGAAAAGTGTAGATTTTTGCTCACTGACACGAGGCCAAATAGAATTTTTTGCCTACATACAAGAGGCTCAAATAGCTTTTTGCCGATCACCAGGGAGAAAGTACGGTTTCGGTCTAACGTTAAGGTCTTTCAGAGTGTCATTCGGGGCGCGGAGAGGAAGAAGAAAACCCCTTTGGACCTCCCGTCAACCGGAGGACACCCAGTGGCCGGGTTCGGCGACGCGCAACGAGCGACGGAGTCCGCGAGGAGACGTCCGCGACCCTCGGGCTTAAATTAAATCGCTGAGGTGTCGGCTGCGCGGGTACTTTGCCAGTCAGCGACACTCGCCACTCCACCTGGCTGCGTTCCCCGTCCTCGCAGCAGTCGCCGCGGGCGGCTCGTTTTACTCCCAGTCTGTCTCAGCGACTCGCTTTTAACTTGACACGCGCGAATCGCGTCAGAAGACTCCCCTCCCCCTCTCCCTTTTCCAACCCGGTGCGGATCTAGGCGGAGGCGAGAGGGGCATCGCCCCCCACCCCCTGCAGACTGATTCCGAGAGTCATTTCCGTCGCCCTGTCTCTCTCGCACCTACTCAGGGCGCCCCGTGAGAGCGAGGGGGACAGAGCGACGAAAACGACTCTCGGAATCAGTCTGCTGGGGCAGTGAAGCCTACTAAGCCGACTGAAAGGTAGGCAGTAATTGGCACTGCGTGCAACCACGCTGCAAGGGAGCGTAAGGCGCATGGGCTCTAGCACGCTGCAAGAATAGGCAGACTTCACGCCTCACGAATAAGGCGCACTGTTTATCAGTGTAGTGACCCACCTGCTGGTAGTCGCCGTTCTTGGTCTGGTAGTCGAACACGTAGAGGAAGGACTTGTTGGAGGCGGTGGACGAGTGCACGTCGGCGGTGAGCACGACGGGCGCCACGACCTGCGCGTCGGACAGCGCCTCCAGGGTCTCGTCGCGGAGGTTGACGGGGTGCTGCACGGGCCGCTCCCAGTCCGTGTACTCGTTCAGGATCGTGGCCAGGATCTCGGAGCGGTGGTACCTGCGCACAATCAAGATGGTGTCCTTCCATAAAGTGCAATTAAAAATGGCACAAAAAATTAAAATTGCTTGCGGTTATCAACTTTATTCGACAGTCTAAATTCGATAGCTGCAGCCGAAACTCCGGCAACCACAACCAGAGGTGGGACTACGACTACCAGAGAGGCAGCCACTACCGGACACGTCTTGTAGGAGGACAAGCCAACAAGCAAGTTCCGGGTTGCTGTCGCCGCACAAGTGCCCGGTCGTAGCCGAGCTTCAGGTTGTAGGTGTCGGATTTTCAGTTTCAGCTAGGTTTCAGCCGCATATTACGTAACGCCCTCTGTATCTCTCGCACTCGCTAATCAAGAGAACGCCATTAGAAGCAACAAGGATACAGCTATAATAAAGGTTACGTAAAACGTGGACGATCCCCATCGAAAGCAGCCTATTGACTGGAGTCTATCACCTCAAGAAAGTCTATTTTCTCATGCAATTTTTGTTCACCGAGTCTCACCTGTACGTGTTCCTGACGAAGTCCCTCAGGATCCTGGTGCGGCGGTCGGCCTCCAGGCCGAACTGCTCGTCGGCCGAGGAGAAGGCGAGGAAGGCCTCGGCGCGCACCACGCCGCACAGCAGCGCGTAGCGCGATAGCTTGGCGGCCACGGCCTTGCGCAGCACCAGGTCCAGCACGGGGTCCGCCGTGAGCCCCGCCAGGCCGGCGCCGCCCAGGCCCAGCCCCATGCCTACGCCCGGCAGCGCGCCCGGCATGGGCAGGCGCCGGCTGATGCCCGCCCGGCTCATGACCGCCGACGCCGAGCCCAGCCCGCTGGTGGCGCCGCGGCCGGTGACCTGCCGACACCAAGAAGGCCCCCTCCGTGAAGCAGGCCGGCAACAACCCGGGGAAGTGGCGTTGCGTGGCGTTGTGGCAGGAGGCAGGATATGCTAAATCGAACGGCTGGGACTGCGCGGCAGTGTCGGCCGGTGCCTCCTGGCCAGCAGGCAAGAGTCCGAGAGAGAGAGAGAGAGAGAGAGAGAGAGAGAGAGAGAGGGGGAGAGAGAGAGAGAGGAAGAGAGAGAGAAAGAAGAAGAAAAAGGGGAGAAAAGGGACAGACAGACAGACAGACAGACAGACAGAGTGCGGGAAAAGGGTCGCACTTTGCCCCAGTAAGTAGGCAACTTTCACGACATGCCCCCCCCCCCCCCACCCGCCATGACCTCGTCCCTGGATCCGCCCTGGCTGGCCAGCGTCTGGCTGAGCGGCGCTGAGCGGCCAACCTAGACTCTACTTTTTATGCAGAGAGCTGCGTCCCTGTCAGCGCCGCAGTGCCCGCCGCGCCGCACCCTTTGTGCTCCGCCGGTCGCTTCGTGGATCAGTCGGTCGAGTTGTTTCGGGGAAAACGCTTTGTTGGATTATTAGTCCAACCTCCGATTCGAGCCACGATTCCAAGAAGCGGTTTGTCCCGTCCGACTTGTTTGGATTGGTCCCTTTGTCACCGCTGCGTGCATGCACCCACCAATTAACTTCTCCGGGACGGGGATAAAACGATTGTTCTCAGGATAGCCAGAAATTCAACTGTCTGGCAGTCGGTGGGGGAAAAAAAGGCGAAAAAGGTTTGTTGCTGTTTTCTCCCGAAACGGAATATTGCAACGGGCTGTCCGCCCGGCTCGGCCAACTTTGAAGCGTCGATTGATTCGTGATGGCGTCCGTCCCCTCTGAGGCCTTGGCCTTCAGAGCCTCGGCCGCGAGCGCAGACGGGAGTTCAATGTGTGGAAGACAGTCTCGCGACAAAGTTTGATTCGTCCGGCCGCGCCGAGCCGGGCACTGCTGCGCCTTGACCCACCCGCTTGGATTTCAAACGCAACTTTCCCTTTGCTGCTCGCTCCCCCAATGACCCCTTCCCCCTCCCTCTGACATCCTTCTTTGCTCTGAATCATTTTCATTATTTTTTCTGCTGCCTCCTCTTTATTTTATTTCCCTCCTCCCTTTCTTTGAATATTTCTCGGGGCAGGATACTGATGGCCACCGAAGTACTTCCAAACTCATTTCGTATGGCGTTCGAGCAGTGCCCGCAACCCCGCGCGCCGCGCACGCCATCTAGATGGATCGGCCGTCTCTTTGCGGGACACTTAAAATGTTTACACACGCCCACCGAATTAAATAAAAAGAATCAATGAAAACGAAAAAAAAAAAAATTGATAGACGCGTTTCCTGAGTCGGACATAGATCAAGCTAATGGCGTGAGAAATTTGCCCCGCGTTAAATTTTTGCCCCGCGGCCGCCACGCTACCCGAAACCTGAAACCACAGCGAGGAGTTTCTTCTGCTGCGACCTTCCATCGTCGGACCGCGGAGGGAATAGCTAATGCCTGGGAGACTCGATTAGCTCTTTCCACCCCCCTTTCTCCCCCCCCCCCTCTCTCTCTCTCTCTCTCTCTCTCTCTCTCTCTCGCACACCTCCGTTCCACGGTGGTGGGAATCTCGACGCACCTGACCGGGACCGAAGCAGACCGGTGGTTGTAGTAATGAAGTCGCAATCAATGATAAAAAGCTGCCTGATTTTTATTCTTTTTTTCGTCAGGGCTTTTTAATTGCGTGGCGGTAAGCACACCGTAAGTGGGTGCAGCTGGACGCGTTGGCTCGGCCGCGCCTCCCTCGGCAGATTATTTAGGGCGCCACTTGGCCCCGGTGCACCTGCCGCCGGCCGTCCGTTCCCCTTTTATCTCTCTCTCTCTCTCCTCTCCTCTCTCTCTCTCTCTCTCTCTCTCTCTCTCTCTCTCTCTCTGCGTCGTCGCACGCGCACCGTTTGTCCAGGCCGAAGGGTTCCACAAGCGGGACGACACCGGGGCACCTGGGCTGGGGGGAGGGGGGAGGGGAGCGGAAAGGGCGTGGGTGTATAAAACAAAAGCAAGACTCACGCCAGAGAGTGAAGAGGGAGAAAGTGAGAGATAGGGCGGCCGCGGCGCGAAGGCCGGAGGTTGCCAGAGAGAGAGAGAGAGAGAGAGAGAGAGAGAGAGAGAGAGAGAGAGAGAGAGAGAGAGAGAGAGAGAGAGAGAGAGAGAGAGAGAGAGAGAGAGAGAGACAGAGAGACAGAGAGAGAAAGAACACATACAGAAGGCAGTCATACAATCTGCAAAACTTTGTCGCGGTACTCGGGCAAGTTGTTAGTCTGGGGCCTCTTGTTGTGTTACAGCGGTGCCCCGGCCGTGCCATAGGCGCCACAGGTAGGCCACAGCTCAAGGCAGGGTGGGGTGGGGCGGGGAGGGGTGGGGTGGGGCGGTGCCATGCCGCGGCCTGGTGCACGCGGCCGAACCGCTGAGGACGGCATTTCGGCGTGGAGGGCCAACGGAGGGCAGGGTCGTGGACGCGACAGCTGCGCTACGGTGATTCTGCAGCGGAAACTCCGTTACACGGCGGGACGATTTAAGGAGGTGGACGTGCCTACGACTTGCAGCTTGCATAATATGCACTTGGGCAGTTTCAGCCTGGCCTACGTTAGAGCTGGCTGTCAACAGGTGTCAAAATAAGTCGCTATCTCACTACAATGTGAAAATTTTGGTTGTCACTTGAAGACACTTTGAAGGCTCATTTTTCTCACAAGAACGACATTAAACCTTGGGTTATAAACGTTGCAGTCCTGCCCACAAAATAACGAGAAGGGTTTAAATTAAAATTTCACCGATTTGTGACGAAAGGAATTTTACAATGCAGTGGTAGGACAGCGCCCCGGAGGAACTTTCACCCCCCTCTTAACTAAAAATTTGAGGAGAGAGTCCTTTCAAACGCTCCATAGCCCAACCCTCGGCCCACCCGCATACAGGGTAAAAACGGTCCCTGGTTTCCCTAGAAACTCCCTGAAAATCGCCTATGTCTTTACCATAGGCTGCCTGGGAAAACCAGGAACCGTTTCCACCGTGTGGGGGTTGACTCCTATCCACGACAAGTATGCCCTCTCTTTGAAAATCTTCCGACTTCGAGGCGCTCCAAGAATACAGTGGACGAAGGCGCCCTTTCGGCACCAGGCACACTGCGCGGCCGTACCTGCCGCGAGTTGTCGTTGGGGTAGGGGCGGTGCTCGGGGGCGGGCTCCTCGCCGGCATCGATCACCACGCCGTCGACGGAGGGGCCGAAGGCCGCGGGGGCGCCGCCGCCGAAGGCGCTGACCCCCGGGCCGTCGTCCGCGGCGTAGTCCTTGTTGGCCGCCTCCACGGCCGCCAGCAGCACGGAGAGGGGCCGCTCGCGCAGGCAGGCCAGCAGGAACCGCGACGGCACGTCGTCCGAGCAGTTGACGATCTTGGCCACGGCGCGGGCCTGCGCGCCGGGGTCGCGGACCAGCGCGCCGGGCGCCAGCGCCGAGCCCGACATCAGGATGGCGCGGTGGAACAGCTGGCCTGCAACCAGGAAGCAAGGGGGCGCTTGGTTAGAGTCGGTTTGCGAAAAGGAGGACAAAGAGCTTCAGAGCTATTAGAGTTTTTGGTGGATTGCACCGTGTTGAGGGCGGACGGGCCCGATAAGTGTAGCTGCTCTACTTCCAGTACAGTCTCTGCGCGGCCTGCCTGCGCCCGCCACGCACCCAAGCGGGGCGCACGCAGCGCAGCCGAGGCGCACCGCGCAGCAGCACTCCCGGAAATCTCCTCCCCTTAACACGAGCAAGGGCGCATCTATCCGTGCGGGCCACAGCACAGACTGATTCCGAGAAACGTGTTTTCGTCGCTCTGTCTCTCTCGCACTCATGGGGCGTCCTCTTTAGGTGCGAAAGAGACAGAGCGACGAAAACGCGACTCTCGGACCACCGCAGAGGCCGCCTCGCCGCAGCCCCGGCCTAACCCGCCGCCTCATTTCCCTCCACCAACAAGCGCGCCGTATCGAAGCATTAATTTATTGGGCCAGGGTTGAGGGGTGGGGGAGAGGGGCTTGTTGGAGATATAAATCTGCATCGGCCCCAAGTCGTGTCCTGTCCTGCGGGAACAAACGAGGCCAAGTTTGCTACAAGCCACACCGCTAAAATAGTGCGGCGGTGCGTAAAGCGCGTTCATGCCCAAGTTCACACCGACGAGATGCTCAGGGCTGCCCAGAGCAGCCACTGTTTGGGCGCGTCGGGTTCTCGAGATAAGAGTGGGATCGCCCTGTCGGTAGCACGCGTAATAGTGTGCGTAATAGTAGTGTCATAGCAGAATTCTCCGAATTTTGTGATGTTTTGGACTGCTTGCACAGGGCACGGCAAAAGCAGTACCAGGTAATCCCAGACAAACCCTGGAAAAACAGGTTTCTTTTCCACACTGGCGAAACAAAGGCATTAAAATTATAAACTTTAAGGGCGAAGGGCGTAAATGATTTACGCCCCAATCGCTAATGCCTTTGAAAGGGCATTAAAATTTTGCATACGAGTTTCGTACTATTCACGCCCTTCCTAAGGGAACTAAACGATTTACGCCCTAAAAGGGGCGTAGTTTTTGTGCCTATGTTTTACCAGTGCAAGAGCCGCTGCAGCCCCAGGTACTAACTTTGTACCTTTGTCGTAAGTCTAGCTCCCGGCAATTTTGAGCCTTCATTCAACTCAATAAACGTAATAGTTGGGTCACAAGGTTTCCAGAGGGCATACCCCCTCACCAGTGACGTTCTTGAATGAGGTGTATCGGCGCAGCTTCCCGTTCAATAGCGCTATGCGGCTTCGAGCTTAGCGAGCGAGCGCCTCGCCGAAATACCGAGAAATACCGGCCCTTTGGGGAACGGTCTGGGTCGCCCAGCAACGGTACAGTACAGTACGGTACAGTGCGACCACGGCACGGGGAGGGAAGGCACGGGCCACCGCACCAGGGAGAGTCGCCGCCGTAGCGCCGTGCCCCACCCACGGCAGGCAGGCAGGCAGGCAGGCAGGCAGGCAGGCCGTCTTCAGTTCCAGTTGATCCGAGCGACTTCGCTTTCATCTCGTCGGCAGTCTCCTGTCCCCGAAAAGCAACCGCCGCCAGGCCCTGCCCTGCAGCAGCAGCAGCGGTGCGGTCAGAATGGGGCCCTGCTGACCCAGCGCGTTTGGCGGCGTCGGCTGCCTGCCTAGCCGCCAGGGCGACCCTTGTTCGCGTCTGGGCCCTGCCACACCCCGCCCCGCCCCGCCCGGGGTACGCAAAGGCGCGCCCAAAAAAGGAAACGAGCCGTAAAAGACGGCGACAAAGGAAAGTTGGCCGCAGACGTCCCCTTCCCTTCTCCCCGCCCCGCCCCACCCCCCCCCGCCCCACCCCACCCCACCCCGCCCCGCCCCATCCCACCCCCCCCCACCCCACCCCGCCCCATTCCACCCCGCCCCGCCCTGCCACGCCCTGCCCCACTCCCGGCAAATTGGAAGCCATAGTCCGTTCTGGGCGTTCGGGGTGTTTGCCGCGTGCCGCCTAGCCAAGCAAGCGCTTTCTTATTGGTCGTCGCATCAAACCAGTGGCGGGGCGTCACGCAGGAAATTATTCCGAAGGGAGCGAGGAAAAAAGTTTTGAGGCGCGCGCTGAGGGCGGCCTGCGGTTCATCAGGGGCGTCCGTGGGGACCCGTAGGGGGGTCATGCCCTCCTCCGCCGCCAGAGCCATGCACAGTGGGCCAGAAGACCGGTGGAGGCGGCCAAAACTCTAGACGCGTTTTGAGCTCCAGGGTCGCTAAATTGGACTCAAACCGAACGTGTGACCCCACCAATGGATTGCTCTCCGGACGAGGAATCCATTGGTGGGGTCACAAGTTCGGTTCGAGTCCTGCTCAGCGACTCGGGAGCTCAAAACGCGTCCAGAATTTTGGCCGCCCACACCGATTTTCCGGCCCACTGTGTGCCCGTCGGCGTCTAACCAGGCGCGGATCCAGTGGGGGGCAAAAAGACAATTGACTCCCCTGGCTCCTTCAAAAGGTAGGCGAACAGTCACACGTTAACCCTGAGAGTAGGCCAAAAGTGAGCTTTCACCCCTTCTAGGCCGGCTCTGGATCCGCCCCTGACGCCTCTTCCTCTCGCAGCCCGAGTAGTGCAGCTCCATCGTCCTTGGCTGTCCGGCGGCCCATATATCTCAAGCGCGCGACACATTTGATTTAATTTGTTTTATGGACGGCGAGTCGCTGGGAGTGGGTTTACGAGTGCAACTTTACGAGGCATTCTTCGAGGCGCGGCGCGGCGGCAGTGGCAGTGTCGTCTGCTGGTCTAGACAGACGAACTTCACCAGGTAGTAATGTGGGGCCCGGCCTTGGACGAAGCCAAGTTTTGTTGTTGTTGTTTTTCGTCCCTTATTTCAAGGCTGGGAGGGCGTGGAAACGCGGCCCGAGATTTAGCATCCCGGCCGGTGGCGTGCGTGGGGGTTGTGTGGCGGCACTGGCAGTGCCCCACGCGACAACGCGCGGCCCCGCCCAGCCAGCGGCAACGGCCCGGCCGGATTCCGTGTCCCTTCTCGTCGCTCTGTCTCTCTCGCACCCACACGGCACGCGCCATGAGTGCGAGAGAGACACAGCGACGGAAAAGGACCCTCGGAATCAGTCGGCTGCTCTGTAAATAACGCTCGGCCGTGCGAATACAACGGCTACTCGAATTAACGCGGCACTTGGCGTGCGCGGCCACTGATGTAAGATCGCACCTGCCGTCATTTACCCGACTTTACGCGCGCGGGCACGGCCTGCAGCGCACGCCAACGCTAATTGCAATAAGAAATACTCTGTTTACCGAAATTCTCGCTGCCGCCGCTGCGCACAGTGGGCCAGAAGACCGGCGCCGGCGGCCAAAACCCTAGAAGCGTTTTGAGCTCCAGAGACGCTTAACAGGAGTCGAATCGAGCTTGTGACCCCACCAATGGATTGCTCTCCGAGCGAGGAATCCATTGGTGGGGTCACACGTTTGAATCGAATCCTTTTTAGCGACTCTGGAGCTCAAAACGCGTCTCGAGTTCTGACCGCCTCCACCGGTCTTCTGGCCCACTGTGCCGCGCGGGTACACCCGCAGGCAAAAGTTATTTATACTGCAACACGACGGCGGCACGGCGGCGGCACGGGGCGTGTTCCGTGTAAAGTAGGGCCGCACTCCTCGACAACGACCCGACTGCGCGCCGCTCCGCTACAAGAGGGCCTCGAGCCAGGCCGGTCGCTCCCCGGCACTCCGGCTAAACGGCGCAAGTGGGGCCTTGTTGTTGTGTCTGCGCCCTCCGACGCCTCACCATCACGCGCCAACTGGGCCGTGGGAATTTCCGTCATAATGTTTGAATGCGGCCGGAGCGCGTGGAGGCGCCCCGTAGACAAACAGGACCATCTTGTGGGCATACCGGGCGCACCGGGGCCGAGCGGGCGGTAATGGGCCGTATGGCAGCGGAGAAGGGTGGTTGGTGAGGGGGGGGGGGGGGGCGTTGCCGGGCCAAAGCGGCGGCCGGATCCAAACTGCTTGAGCCAGCGTGTCTGAGACCCGCGCGGCGGCGACCCGCCCCCCGGACATGCTGCTGTCGCAACCCGCGCACCCGGCCGATTACGAACAGTGCTGCTTCGTCGGCCTCTCTCTCTCTCTCTCTCTCTCTCTCTCTCTCTCTCTCTCTCCCTCTCCCTCTCTCTCTCTCTCTCTCTCTCTCTCTCTCTCTCTCTGTCATGGCGGACGAGTGAGATGTGTGTGTCGGTCGTCAGTTTTTAAAGTTATTTTGCACAATGAAATAGCTCTGTCTGCTGCTCTTGACTTTCGGCGTCGGTCAACTACGGTGTGGTGCCCTTGTACGAGTGAAGGTTGCGCGGAAAAGCAAGCCTGTGACCTGGAAACTGTAATCTTGAAGTGACGGCCACCGGCTCCCGACGGTTCAAAAGACAGGTTAGGTGCCACAGGCACTGCCTTCTAACCTCCTGATTAAGTTGGCACCTCCGCGCAAGGAAGAAGTTGGCAACCATGGCTAGTACAAGAAGCAGCAGTAAACATCAACAAGCAGACGCAGCAGACGGCGTCAGCGACGAAACGTTAGACAGAATCGTTAGCAAAGTGCATCTGAAGTTCCAAACTATTATCAAGGAACAGACTAAAGCACTGGAATCTCTTACTGCCGAGATTAAAGAGCTAAAGAAGAGCAACGCCGCAAAGGACATGGAAATTCAAAAGCTGAGTCTATTCGCTAGCAGTGTAGAAGCGAGGTTAGACGACATGGAACAATACGGCCGTCGAAACAATCTCCGTGTTTTCGGCGTTCAAGAGACCCGGGGCGAAGTCGCTGAAGATCTGATTGTAGACTTAGCCACCCAGCTGGGCGTCAATATCAGCAAGAACTGTATTGACAGGGCTCACCGTATTGGCAAGAAAGTTGATGGGAAACCCAGGCCCATTATAGTGAAGTTTACCTCCTATGCCTACAGACGCCTGATGTTCTCCAAGAAAAAGCTGCTGAAAGGCAGGCCGGTGTCCATTGCTGAAGACTTGACCAAATCAAGAGCCATCCTGTCTAAGAAAGTGTCACAGACCTACCAAAGACACAATGTTTGGACCTCAGACGGAGTAATTCTAGTTAGATATGGTGATGAGGTGTTACGGGTAGTGACTGAAAAAGATTTGGACTCTATTTATGTGAGTCACCCGCCTCCACAAAGATCCTAGCCCTAGTGTCATGTCTGCCATTTAGATTTATTCTTAATATTTGCTGTATGGATTTTGTACTCTGTGTAAACTTATTCGTTTGCTCATGTTGTTATTATTTTTGTTAATTTTGTATAACCTCTCTTGTTATGCTTGTCCTTGTTCATTTATGTAGTTGTGCATTTATTTTATTTTTCTGTATCTACATGTAACTGACGTTCCGTGTTTGCTCTGTTTTGTTTTATTTTTCTCATTTTTCCTGTCTCTTTGTTCATGTTTATTGCAGTATTACTTTATTTCCCAAGTTATTTATTTTCCTTCTTTATTTGTATTCTATCTTTATTTTAGATGAGTTTAAATGGTGATGTGAATGAGTCAATGCGCAGCAGGCTCTTTTCAGTTGCAGAACAACACCATGATAAATTTAAATTGGTCCACATCAATGCCCAGTCTCTGCATAATGCCATCCACTACACTGAATTCTGTGATGTATTTACAAACAGCAAGATAGATGCTGTGGGGGTGAGTGAAACATTCTTCCGTGCCAATAGCCAAACTGAGTTACCTAATTATAATATATTCCATGTTGATAGGAAAAATCGAAGCGGAGGGGGTGTAGCTTTGTATGTTCATAACAGGTTAAAAGCCAAACTTCTTGCAACATCTAATGGTGAGAATTTTAGACCGGAGTTTGTCATTGTGGAAGTTACCTGTGGTAAGGAGCAGATACTAGTGTCTTGTGTTTACAGGCCACCTAAAGTAGGGTATCTGGATGACTTTCTTGATGAATTGTATAATTTCTTGCCACACTACAAGTATTCTACTATTTGTGGTGATTTTAATGCCAGGTTTGGCAGTGGTTCCTATGAAACTAAACTAGTCTCAGAATTATTTGAGTTATGTAATCATACCTGCATTCCTTTTGGTGCTACTTATAAAACAAATAATTGCAGCTCCATTCTTGATGTGATTGCAACAAATTGTGAGGAACAGGTTATTGAGTTTGGACAGTGTGTCGCCCCAGGCTTCTCTAGTCATGACCTTATTCTTGCAGTGCTGGATTTCAGGGTGCCTCCTATTAAGAAAAAGATAATAACGTACAGAGACTTTAATAAAATTGATGGCGTTGCTTTATCTACTGATGCTGATAACATCCAATGGCAAAAAATATATGAGTGTGACAATGTTGATAGCAAAGTAGAAATGTTTAATGAATATATGTTCCAGCTGCTGGAGAAACATGCCCCAGTTAAGTCTATCAAAGTTAAGCAAAATGAACCTCCATGGATGACAAACGAATTAAGAATTTTGATGAATGAGAGAGATAAGGCCAGGAAAAAATCTCTCAAAAGTAAAGATCCCAATGACCGTAAAGTTTTCATTGATCTTCGGAACCAGTTCAAGCAACAATGCAGGAATGCTAAGCAGAGGTGCTACCATAAAATTTTTGATGGCAATAATTCAGCTAGCAAAATGTGGGCCTCTATCCGGTCACTTGGTATGGGTAAGACAAAACAAAGCTCATCAGATAGTTTCCCTGTCTCTGCAGATGAATTAAATAAACATTACCTAAATGTCTCTAAAGTAGATGACAAGGAGCTAGCACTGGAAGCAGAAACCTACTACGAGGCCATGAAGTGTGATACTGATCCTGATAATCTATTCCATTTTAAGTTTGTGCCGGCCCAGGAAATTCACAAAATTATCATGAATTTCAAATCTAATGCTGTCGGTGTGGATGGGATTTCCTTACGATTTGTTAAATTGTTTCTGGACTCCATAATTTTTGTGCTGGAGCACATATTGAATTACTGCTTACAATCTGGTGTATTCCCGTCTCTCTGGAAGCTAGCAAATGTATTACCCTTAGCAAAGATTCTTAACCCTACTTGCTGTGCAGATTTCCGTCCAGTCAGTATCCTGTGTCTGTTCGCCAAAGTCCTGGAGAAATTGGTCCACGACCAAATGTACGATTATGTGGTTGACAATAATCTAGTTAATCCACTGCAATCAGGATTCAGAAAGGGCCACAGCACTGCCACTGCACTTGTAAAAGTTGCTGATGACATCCGTAAATCGATGGATGACAGGAAATTGACCCTTCTTGTGCTGCTTGACTTTAGCAAGGCCTTTGACAGGGTGAATCATAGATTATTACTCATCAAGTTGCAAAAGCTCGGCTTTTCATGGTCAGTTATTAAGTGGCTCCATGACTATCTGTCCAACAGATTTCAACGTGTTATGTCAGGAGATGAGTTCATTTCTGAATGGGCCCCCGTGGAAACGGGTGTCCCTCAAGGCAGTGTGCTTGGTCCATTACTTTTCATCTTGTATCTATCTGACATATCTGCCATTTTAAAGCATACCAAATATCACCTGTACGCTGATGATACTCAACTCTATGCGGATTTTTCAGTTGATAACCTTAATGAAACTGTATCCAGGGTTAACGAGGATCTCTGTAATTTGGTTCATTACATTTCTAGTCACAATTTGTACCTCAATGTCGCAAAGACACAACCAATCATTATAGGTTCTGGCTATTATGTGAACTTGCTAAAACAATTGGATGTACCGTTGGTAACTATTAATAATGTATCAGTGCCATACTGTGAGGAAGCTACTAATCTCGGTGTAGTCTTTGACTCCACTCTCAGTTGGCGGCAGCAAGCTAACAATATTGTTGGTAAAGTTTTTCGTACTCTGGCCCAAGCTCGCCGAAATTTCGATTGCTTGCCTGCAACAATAAGACTCCGCATTGTTCAGTGTCTTGTCTTGCCCCATATCGACTATGCTTCAACTCTATTCACAGATATGAATAAAGGTATCACGCACAAAATACAGAAAGCTGAGAATGCGTGCATACGCTTCATTACAAATACTAAGAGGTATGAGCACATAACGCCTGACTATGTAAATTTAGGCCTCCTAAAGCTGGCTGATAGACGCACCTTGGCTCTTGCCACTCTTACTTGGAAGATTTTAAAATGTAACTGCCCTCATTATTTGCACCAAATGTTCAAATTCTCTCACCGACACCCTGAGCTGATTGTAATTCCGAAACATCGTACTGAAAAATATGCTAACTCATTCTGTATCTCTGCTTCTCGTGTTTTTAATTCACTTGGTGGCTACAAATTTCTCGGCATGGAAAGTGTTGTTGCTTTTAAGAAATACACTAAGCTCCAACTCAGTAATTCATACAAGTAGTTAATTCTGCTGTCTACTCATCATTTCAATACTAAATGATTATCTGTTCTAAAATTGGTGTTCCTATTACTATTTTATTCTGTTTTGTAATTACTTGCAATGTATGCCTGTCTGATTTGTACTTGAATCCCGAGAGCGGTGCTGTACACCCGTGGGACTTATTAGTCCTTTTGTATCGTACCTTAACAAATAAATCAATCAATCAATCAATCTCTCTCTCTCTCTCTCCCCCACGCCTCTCAAGAGTGAGAGAGAGAGAGGAGAGCGACGAAACTGCGCCGTTCGGAACAGTCTGTTGGGTGACAGGAATTTGCATAGATCTGTTGGGCGTTGGGCCGATTGGAGGATCATCACAAAACCCACCAGTGGATTTAAAAAAGAAGAGAGATAATAACGGTTTGATGATGACGTACTCGGACTGAGTGCATCGCATACCTCTCTGCTCGTCCAAACTACTCGACCGTGTGCATTCAGAGATGAATTTTTCATAGCCGGGGAAGGCGGCGGCGTGGCGCACTGATGTGTGTGCGTGTGTGTGTGTGTGTGCGCGTGTAGGTGTGCGTGCGCGTGTGTGTGAAACGAAGCAATGAACGATGCGCTGGCCGGTTGGTTACATATTCATCGCCACACCACTTTGTTGGCAATCCGACTGGTTAGCGAGGTGACGGGGCGTGGCGGTGTGGCCGGGCCGTCGGACTGGTTCGGCAATAATCACAGCGCAGTCAGGCGGTGGCGCGGCAAGGCAGCCCACCTGTCGTTAGTGCGACAGTCAAGAGCCGCCCTGCGGTCGCACTTCGTTAGTTACTTCAACCGCTGGTTGGGGGCTCATCAAGGGGAAATCACTGTGAATTTCAGTGTACAAATCCAGTGAATCAGTTGAATTTTGATGAAATTCAGGCCCGGACTGGCCCGGGCCGCGGGGGCGCGATCGCGCCCGGGGCCTCGCGCGAAGCGCGGGGCCTTTCGGCCGCGGGCCACGGGGCCTTTCCACCGCGGGGCCTTCTTGGCCGCGGCAAAGTCGCGGTCTTTAACTATTTACGTACTTAAATCAAAGAGGTACCCATTTGAAAATTTCTCAAGATTTCGCAGAATTTTGCGTCAAAATTATGCCGGATTCCGCGAGATTTTGTTAGTATTCCACGAAATTTCTGCCGATTTTACGCATGATTTCGGCAAATCAAGCGCATTTTTTGGCCAACTTTGGTCCCAAAATCGTTGCGGTCAAAGGCAAAATCGTTGTGGTCAACGTCTTCCCGAGACAGGGCATGAAAGAGTGGGGTCTTAAGAATACTAGAACGTCGAGGGAGGCCTTTTACGTCAACTAGATTGGACACAGTGGCCGCCCAAAGTCAGCAAAATCAGCAAATTTCCGAGACTCGACCACTTTTTGACCAACTTTGGTCCCAAAATCGTTGCGGTCAAAGGCAAAATTGTTGTGGTCAACGTCTTCCCGATACAGGGCATGAAAGAGTAGGGTCATAAGAATACTAGGGCGTCGAGGGAGGCCTTTTACGTCAACTAGATTGGACACAGTGGCCGCCCAAAGTCACCAAACACGGCTTACCCTCCCCTGGCTAGTAAATTTAAAACAATGGACGCATATCGGAAAAGGGGGCCCTTGACGTCACACTGCGACCCGGGCCCTGACATAGCCAGTCCGGCCCTGATGAAATTCAGGAAAAAACTTCAGAATTTTGAGAAGAATTTCAACGAATTGAATAAGATTTTATGAATTTCAATTAAGTTTAGTGAGTTTTACATGTTTGATGAATTTTGGTGTACAAATTTGGCTGGAGTTGTGGCTTTTGTGGCTTTGTGGCTTTTTCTTGCAGTGTAATCAACAACTGAATTTGGGTGACGGTTAATCACATAAAATCTTAGTCCTGCTTATGACTCTTTCATCCTCAGCGAGCCCTTGCCCACGATGTGCTCTGGTGTGCCACTTGCACCTCGGGCCTCAGGCGTCACCTTGCGTTCTTCGCAGCTTCCGCAAAATGTACGCAACGTAAGGTAAAGACGAGAGAGAGAAAGAGAGAGAGAGAGAGAGAGAGAGAGAGAGAGAGAGAGAGAGAGAGAGAGAGAGAGAGAGTGCTGCTGGGCGGGGTGGGCGCGGCTTGACGCGCGGCCAGTGTAGGCGCCGTGTGTGCCAACGAGGTCCAGAGCAGGCCAACCAGGCCCTAATGCAATTAAAAGGCCCCGCAACACGGTTCCTTCAACGCAGCAACACACACACACACGCACACACACACACACACACACACACACACACACACACACACTAACGCACAGGCCTAGCATGTTGTTAAAACATCACACGGTAGCACGTACGCCCGAAAAGAGGGGCATGAATAAATTTATCCGCTTAAGCGACCCGGCTGATGAAAAATTTACGAGTGCGAGTGCGGCGCAACGCTGCGGTGCCGAATCAACGCGCCCTGGCCGGGCCGGGCCGGGTGGGAAGTGGCCATGCTAAAACGGGCTGACTAATCTAGCGAAAAATTGCTACTGCCCTAATTTTACATACCGTGTTTCCTAGAAATCGGAACCTTTTTTATTTGGACAGTTTCTCTTACATCCCCCCATCGACACACACACACACACAAACACACACACACACACACACACACACTTACACACACCTTTACACTCGCACACACTGGCAACCGCACGCCGCGTCCGAGACGCCGCTGTCCGAGGCGACGTGGAGGTAAATCGAATTTTATAATATGTGGGGGGGGGCATGCGTCACGGCGGGGCACGCGGCCTACATATCGATTCCGCCCTTTTATGGCACTCGGGCAAGCAGGTGCCGGGCGAAGTAGAGAAACCGAATCATACGAGCGCGCCCCACCCGACCACCACAAGAGCGATGGTCGCGTAAATATACCGGCGGGTATGAAATCGGTGCCTGAAAGAACCCGGAAAAAACTGCAAGGAAACACATTAATTTCACGGGTAATTTCTTCAGCTTTTTGTTTTGCTGGGGACTGGCGGTGATCTGGGTAGCGGAGCCCTGCGAGTAAGAAGCGCGCGAGGGGAAATGACATAAGTTAACCCGGTCCCGCTGGTCCCGCTCCACTGCGCTGCTCTTACGGGGGCTGGCTGGGAGCCAGATTTAATCGCACTCGTCAACATCGGGGGGAGGGGGGGGGGGTTCTCCCGACAAACCCCGAGCCAGCTCGGGGGAAGTCCCTGGGAAGTCCCGGCCAATGAGTCGAGGCGGCGCGCGGGGGGCGGAGGCCGATCACCCGAGGCAAAAACTTCCAGCAGCAGCAGCGCAGTTGTTGATTCTCTGCCAAACCGTGGCTGCACTGCCGCCGCTTCTGCTGGTGTGTCTCGTGGGAGAAAAAAAAAACGCTGTTTTTTCCACCACCATGGCCCGCGCAACAAAATATTGGGTGCGTCGAAGAGTCTTTCATCGGCAAGTAAAAACAGCCACAAAGCAAGAATAAATAAATAAAAATTATGAGAATTATTAATTATTATTTTTGTTGATTGTCGATTGAGTGTGACCATGCAGTGGCTTAAAGACGATAGATAGGTCGGTTGAGGACGGTCTGTGGGCCGGGGACCACATTTCTAGAGCGCAACGGTGAGCTCCTCGAAAGCCTCTTCTTGGAGGAATGTTCGGTTCGCCCGACGAGAAACCGATTGCCTGCTTACAGTGCCGGCGCGCCACCCTCGCCGTTGTCCGCGCCAAGTCCCCTATCCTAATTACAGCAGGGCGAACGCGTGGAATGTTACTACATCACTACTCATTTAGTCACTACTCATTCAGTTACTCATTACTACACTGAGAATCCAAAGACTAGCGTCAATTGGTGCCATGCATTTGAAGCCGTTTGCATCGCACAAATTGGTGCAACGCCTTCCCAGATAGAAACGTAATGCATGAGGACGACCCCGCCTGGGAGTGAATTTTAGATGGAATCGGCCTTGTGATAAACTTGTGTAAACAAAAAAGGTTTAAAACGTCCTTCAGTGCCTAGAACAAAACATCATAATCGTTTCGTAAAAAATTGAAAAAGATTTCTAACTTTCTTTTTCTTTTCCCCTGCCTCTGAGATAAGCCAGGCCGAGCTAGCGCGGGCTCCGCCAGGGCTGCGCCGCTAGGCGAGGCCAGGTAGAGTGAGGCGAGGGCGGGGCAGGTCACTCCGTTTAGCCCGGGCGCGACGCACAGTGGGCCAGAAGCCGGTGGAGGCGGCCAAAACTCTAGGCGCGTTTTGAGCTCCAGAGTCGCTGAATGTGACTCGAACCGACCGTGTGACCCAACCAATGGATTCCTCGTTCGGAGAGCAATCCATTGGTGGGGTCACACGTCCGGTTCGAGGCCTGTTTAGCGACTCTGGAGCTCAAAACGCGTCTGGAGTTTTGGGCGCCTCCACTGGTCTTCTGGCCCACTGTGCGACGCCCCCCTCGCGGCCAAGTTTGCGCCCGGCTTAAATCCGAGTGCAACAGTGCGGTTCATTATTTCAGGGGTGCCCGCAGGAGCACCCCCTGGGGAGCCTCGGCCTCCGCCAGGGCCTCGGTTGGGGGAGGTGGCACAGCCACGGCCTCCGCCAGCGCTGGCAGCAGCGCGCTGTTGTGTTGCGGTTCGCGGCAACAAACCACTCGGAGCGCGCCCCGCCCCGCCCCGCCCCGCCCTGCCCCGCCCCCCCCGCCCCGCCCCGCCCCGCCCCGCCACACCACGCAGACGCCTCTTCTTTCCATGGGCCTGTAATTTCAGGCGCTGGCATCCGCCCATCCATTGAGAGCCGCGCACCGTGCAGCTCCCTAGCTTTCTCTTTCACGAAATGGTGGGCCCGACGGGCCTAGCTAGTATTGAACAGGCCACGTGAGAACCGACTCGGGGGCCAAGACGCAGCCTGCAGCCCGTCGCACAGTGGGCCAGAAGAGCGTGGAGGCGGCCAAAATTCTAGACGCGTTTTGAGCTCCAGAGTAGCTAAACAGCACTCGAACCGAACGTGTGACCCCACCAATGGACTCCTCGCTCGGAGAACAATCAATTGGTGGGGGTCACACGTTCGGTTCGAGACTTATTTAGCGACTCTGGAGCTCAAAACGCGTCTAGAATTTTGGCCGCCTCCACCGGTCTTCTGGCCCACTGTGCGTCGGAGGGGAGAGGAGAGGGCTCGACCGCGGTGGAAGCTGCCGCAACTGTATACTGATTCCGAGAGTCGTTTTCGTCGCTGTGTCTTTCTCCCACCGATACGGGGACGTTCCATGAGTGCGAGAGAGACAGAGCGACGGAAACGACTCCTGGAATCAGTCCGCTGCGTGCTGCGTGTCAGTGGACGTAGAGTAATCCTCGCCTGTGCCCCGCGGTGTTGCCGACAGTCGCCCCCTCCCCTCCCCGAGCCCGTGCTTCTGCCGCTCACCTCTATGCTTGGCCTTTTTGCAGTGACCATGTGACAGTGTGCCAAGCCGCTCGTTAGCCATTTCTATTTTATTTTCACTTTTTGCGTTCGAACACTGCGCTTTTAGTTAGGGTTGTTGTTTTTGTTCAGCCGAGGAAGGGTTTCCCTTTCCGGCTTGGGTTCCGGAAAAAAAAGGACTGAATTCAGTGGAAACTTTGAGATTGGAACCTGACCCGGCAGGGCCAAGCTAGGGCAAGCCAGGGCAAGCCCCGAGAACGCCAACACGCACACCAAGCAGCAAGCAGAGACTCAGCCCGCTGTACCCTGGGTAATGTGTCGGTGCACTCGCAGCAACTCGTTGCGTTGCAAGTCTTGTTTTCAAAACAACGTCAAGGCCGCGCTTCTTCTGGGAGGCCCCCTCTCTCTCTCTCTCTCTCTCGCTCTCTCTCTCTCTCTCTCTCTCTCTCTCTCTCTCTCTCTCTCTCTCTCTCTCTCTCTCTCTCTCTCTCTCTCTCTCTCTCTCTCTCTCTCTCTCTCTCTCGGTGTCTCTCTCCCGACTCGGGGAGCAGCGTGAACCAGAGCGCGGCGAGCAGAAAGCGGCCGCGACCTCCCCGCCGCGTCCGACTCCGAAGCTCGCTTCGGTCGCGCTGTCTCTCTCGCACCCCCTGGCCATTTCCGGAAGGGTGCGAGAGAGACAGCGCGAGCGGCGAAACGGCTCTCCGGACTCGGCCCGCTGTGCCCCGCGCCTAATAGAGGGTAATAGAGGTGGAGCGTTTTGGGGACCCCGAGGCCCCCGTCCTTGCCCCGCCGTGGTTCCAGCCATTGATGTCGCGAGGTCGGGAAAAGGGGGGGGGGGGATTCAGACGGCGGGGTTGAGGGGAAGACCGCGCGGATGGAGCAGCGGCATCTTTATATACTGCGAATCGGGATGGAAAGAAGCCAATGCTGCGCCTATTCGCCGCGCACGGCTGAATGGAATCAAGCAGCGAATTGAAAAAGTTTGCTCCTCCATCATAAGCAAGCACATACACGGGACGCCCCTCTCACTCTCACACACACATAGACACGCCCTCTCACCGCATACATGCACGCTCTCTGTCTTGCACGCACGCACACAGGCGCACGCACACACACACACACACACACACCCACACGGAGTACAGTACGCGGAGTCTCTGACGCAGCACACGTGCGGCATATGAAGAAAGGCTTCGTTGCATATGCAGCAGTATCACACACACACATACACACACATACACACACACACACACACACCACACGAGAGAGACAGCCCGAAGACAGGAGTGAAAACCAGCTGGGCAACCAGCTGGAAAATGTTGACGGAAATTAATTTTCAGAGCAGCGGCTCCCAGTGACGACATGTGTTTGGCATGCCATAGGACTACGGCCTCCCTCCCTCCCCCTTCCCTGCTGGCCGCACGTCCTAACGAGGCATCGGAGGCTGTTGCATATCTCATTACAGACCTCGAGGAAGCTGCGTGAAAGCGGGTTGGTCGGTCGAGGCGCTCAGATTATAAGCCCAATCAGGCCGAGAAGCCTCAACAACCTCGCCGTGATCCCTCGCCAAACGCCGGGCTCGAGTCCTGCCACAGTACAAGCGGCTTACACTTCCAAATTTATTGAATGGGGTTCGTATTGCGCTATCGCAAAAGCTGTGCACTCTCAGCACGTTTAGACTTTTTGGACTTTTTGCTCATCAGTACTTATGCAAATGATTTGTGCAACCATAAAACGTACTTTTCGTTTTTTTATGAACCTCTTAAGAATTATCAAATCGTGTAGTGACAATTGGTTTTTGTAAATAATTTTACAAAGGAATTTACCTTGAAAATACTAATATCCTTGTTTAAACCTACTTAATGTAAAAAAAAAGGTCAGTAACGAGCTGAGAACGTGAACATGGTTTCAAAGAAAGAGAGAAAATCAAGGAAAAACTTGGTATCTCCAGGAAAACTCTTCGAATACAAATCACTGCAGACCTTTCGAAAAATACCTAAAAAAAACTGTTATACTTATTGGTTACGTTTTGAAGCCTCTGGCGATTCCGGACGGGGCTCCTCCTCTCGCCTTTCCGCGGACGACCTTCGGGATTCCCCGAATGCCTCATCAAGAGGGTCATCACTTGATTGCGAAATTGGCCGTGCCCTTTCCCAACGCGACACACTGCACCGCGTCGCCGGAAATCCGCAGAGACTCGAGCTGGGAGCGGAAGCGCCTCGATCGCTGCCCTTAATCGTAAAGTCACTTCCGAAAGTGCGCTTTCCGCCGCGCTGTCTCTCTCGCACCCGCACAGCAGGCCCCGTGAGTGCGAGAGAGAGAGAGAGAGAGAGAGAGAGAGAGAGAGAGAGAGAGAGAGAGAGAGAGAGAGAGAGAGAGAGAGAGAGACGGCGGGTTCGGAGTCGGCCCACTGGCGGCGCCCTGCTGGCGTCCCGCCAAATCATTTATTAAATATCGCCTGGCCGGCCGAGGCGGCCGAGGCAAGGCAGCAGCGCCAAGCCTGGGCAAGCCAAGCCTGGGCAAGCCAAGCCTGGGCAAGCCAAGCCTGGGCAAGCCAAGCCTGGGCAAGCCAAGCCTGGGCATGCCAAGCCTGGGCAAGCCAAGCCTGGGCAAGCCAAGCCTGGGCAAGCCAAGCCTGGGCAAGCCAAGCCTGGGCAAGCCAAGCCTGGGCAAGCCAAGCCGCGCCGGGCGTCGCTCGGCACAGATTCAACACAGCCGCCTCCAAGAGTCCGACTGTCCGACGGTCCGACTCCAGAGTGGTAATTTGATTTGGATTCCAGCGCTTCCAGTGCGCTGCTGCATTGTCCTGATGAGAGGCCCTTCTCAGCTTGCGGCGCTGTGCTATGGAGCACATTCCATAGGGCGACCACGCCCCCGTCCACCATTTTTTTTCGCCTTCTCTCCCTTTTTAACACAAAATCATTTTGGGCGAGAAAACAAATGAATCTGTCCCCCTCGCCTCCTTTCTCCGCGCGGACCCCCGGCGCCCCCATCCCCTGCTTTGATCCATTTATCTCGTTAGAGGGCTGCGTGGCACCCGGAAGAAAAGATGAGTTGCCCCAAGTCACGTTTGGAAAGACGCAACACAATTTGCTTCCTCCCGTCATAAAAACCAAATAAAAACAAAAAAACATAAAATGAAAAAAAAAATTAATTAACGTTAGACTTGCGAAGCATTTTTTGACACTGTTATAATTTTCTAATAAGCCCACAGCACAGATGACTAAAGCAACAAACCGCATGCGACAGCAGACTCACGTCCATTTTCCCCTCCCAAAACTTTGATTTTATACCGCATTTTGTGTCACTGGACGCTCAGTGGGTGGCGGTTCGAGGCTCAGGCTCTTCCCCCCCTTTTTTCATGCAAAATCATTTGTGGCTCGCAAACAAAAAGATGAATCCGTCCCTTTGATCCGTCCGTTTGTTTCGTCCAAAGGGCCGCGACGAGGCCGCTCATCGCGACGACCGGGCTTGTAGTGTAGTCGCCCGAACTGCTGCGGAACGGCCTGAACGGCCAACAACGGGGTCGACCTCCTAAGCCTTTCTGGTCGGGCAGCCTCCTTTGAGTCACGCTGCCCAGAACTACACAGGGGGACACGCGCACGCACGTTCTCTCTCTCTCTCTCTCTCTCTCTCTCTCTCTCTCTCTCTCTCTCTCTCTCTCTCTCTCTCTCCCTCCCTCTGTCTCTC
Organism: Thrips palmi; assembly: GCF_012932325.1. Lineage (NCBI taxonomy): Eukaryota > Metazoa > Arthropoda > Insecta > Thysanoptera > Thripidae > Thrips > Thrips palmi. The sequence continues at coordinate 974,121 of NW_023144626.1, forward strand.
ACACACACACAAACACCACACCACACACAAACACACGAACTCACACACAGAGCGCGGGCGTTTCCCGAAGAACAGGGGCTATATAGGCTTTGTCCGCGTCCGCTTCCGTCGTGCCAGGAATAGGTTACCGGGTCGCAACGTCGACTGAATACAGCGGTCGGCGTGGGAGAAGCAACAATTATCGAATTGTTTTCGAAAATCTCCTTCCTTTTTTGGCAGATCAACTCGACGGCGGTGGATCGTTTTCGGACGACGTGCACTGCTCTCCGCGACCTCGCGAGGGAGTGGTTCCGGAGGCCGCGCACCGCAGCAGACTGATTCCGAGAGACGTTCTCGTCACTCCGTCTCTCTCGCACTCATGGGGCGTCCCGCAGGTGTGCGAGAGAGACAGAGCGGACTCTCGGAATCAGTCTGCAGTCAACGCGGCGAACGACGGCGGGGTTTAAAGAATGGGAAGTAACGCGGAATGTAACGACGAACAGGCGCTCCTTGAGCGGGCCGCGGGGCGCGCCGCGGCGGCGCCACCAAAGTGCTCTGTCTCTCTCGCACCTCCGCGGAACGCCCCGTGAGTGCGAGAGAGACAGAGAGAGCGCGTGCCGCGGTGTGCGCTTTACGAGCGCCGTAAGACTCGCTACAAACTCTCCTTCTTCTGGCCGGGAAGGGAATCCCCGCGCCCCACTCGGCACTGGAAGGGGCCGGCGCCACTCCAGAGAGGAATGGCTCGAGCAGACTCATTCCGAGAGTCGTTTTCGTCGCTCTGTCTCTCTCGCGCCTAAACGGGGCGCCTCGTCAGTGCGAGAGAGACGGAGCGACGAAAACGACTCTCGGAATCAGTCTGCAGGAGGGAGGGAAGTGCCGCTGCCGCACAGTGGGCCAGAAGACCGGTGTAGGCGGCCAAAACTTTTGACGCGTTTTGAGCTCCACAGTCGCTAAATGGGACTCGAACCGAACGTGTGACCCCACCAATGGATTGCTCTCCGAACGAGGAATCCATTGGTGGGGTCACACGTTCGATTCGGGTCCAGCTTAGCGACTCTGGAGCTCAAAACGCGTCTAGAGTTTTGGCCGCCGCCTCCACCGGTCTTCTGGCCCACTGTGTGCCGCCGCCCTCGACGTCCTCGTCGGGCTGAGGCGGCGGCTTCGTGCTGAACGGCGGACCGCAGTCAGGGGCCCTGGCCCAGGGGCGGGTCCCGGAACTTATTTCCCGGAGTGGGTCACGTCGCGACACATCGTAGGCCGGAGAGGCCCACGCCTCTGGGCGGCAACGGAAGAAAAGGAGTTTTGGCACCGATCGGTGGTTTGCGACGCTGCACAGCAGTGCCTAAACTCTAGACGCGTTTTGAGCTCCAGAGTCGCTGAACAGGACTCGAACCGAACGTGTGACCCACCTACGGATTCTTCATTCGGAGGGCAATCTAAAGGTGGGTCCCACCACGTTTCGTTCGAGTCCCATTTAACGACTGGAGCTCAAAACGCGTCCGGGGTTTTGACCCCCTCATCCACCACCGGAAGGGCCTACTATACGTTGTGACGCTGTGCAGGTTGGGACAAATGTTGACCAAAGAAAACCTTGGAAAATTCATGATAATTTATGGAATTTATGGAAATTCACCAAGGATCTTCGTAAATTTACAAATGTTCCTTCGGCAACTGTTTTCGAGAGGATCATCCGTTAATTCCCAATTAAATTCTAACAGGGCAGAACCATCATGCGTGCGTTAGAGCGTGTTTGCACTCCTTGGGCGCTTGAAACACAGTCCATGCCTCTAAAAGGCCCCCTGGACCACTGTGCGCCCACTGTGCGCCGGCCCACTCAAAAGCGAAAGTGTTCCCTGCGGGGTCACGCACCCGCCGTTCTGATTGCGAAACCAACTTGGCGATGGCTCACGCACTCTACTAACTTTTGCATTAGGACCGGCCTACCAAAGCGGCGTGTTTGAGTTGAGAATTCTCACCCGCACAGCCCAGCGCCCCGCAGACTGATTCCGAGAGTCGTTTTCGTCGCTCCGTCTCTCTCGCGCCTTCACGGGACGCCCCGCGAGTGCGAGCGAGACGGAGCGACGAAAACGACTCTCGGAATGAGTCCGCAGCCCCCGGGCCACGTTTCACTAGGGGAATAAAATGGGCGACGCAAATGGGCGCGCATTAGGACTTGCCTCGCCGTTCGCGTGGACCGCGTCACCCGGACCCTTTGTGATTTTGAAGGCCAGAAATGTCATTTTTCCCCCGATGGATGGGAAGTAATTCTGTCGCAATCCGAGCAATCACACAGTTCTCCATTACCGCTCGCGGCATGTATTTAATCGTTATCGCTTTTCCTGCGGCGCGGTTCACGCGTAATCAATTGCCGTCCCACACCTCGCCACGGACATAAAAGCAGGAAAAAAAAACTGTGTCAATTCATTTTTTTTCTCTTTTTACGTCATTATTTATTGGACATTGCTGGAAACGGTCACTCTAAATGTCTTACAATGGAATTTGGCCTATGTTATTCGTATGTTACAGTGAAATCGGCGCAAGCATAATACGAAGCAATATACCTTCGTAATACGAATCTTTTTAGCTTTTTCATTGTAAGATACAAAGAAAAACCTTCGTAATACGAAGAAAAACCACCTTCGTATTATGCTTGCGCCATTTCCTTCGTATTATGGGAAATTTCTTCGTAAGACATTTAGAGTGGTGTCCACTACGCGTCGGAAGGCCAGTTCAGCCGTGTTAAGGTTTCTTTGCCTCACATGGTACTTGAATCAAGCACATCACCTTACCGGGATGCCCCTCGAACGAGGAATCCATTTAGTACACTGGTAAAACTAAAGCGTAGTATTACCCTCTGTTTTCAAGCGCAATCAGTTTACGCTTGAGATCAAGCGTAACAGGTTCATCCGCCAAGTTTTCCCTTTATCTAAATGTGTGGGGGAATTTCCAGTCCGTGCCTCATTTCAAGCTTAATGTCTTCAATCGTAACTTTACGCTTGACTCAAGCATAGAGTTACGCTTTAGTTTTACCAGTGTACCAATCATTTATTCGTTACGAGACTCGTTTGAGGGTCGTGAAGCTCAAAACGTGTCCAGAGTCATGGTCCCCCAAGCGAGTCCTCCATCCGGGTTGTGTCGTTGGATTCGACTACCCGCCTTTCGAACGGGTGGTCCATCCACTCGCGGCGATAAGAAGCAACAAGCAGCAGGCCGGTGCCACACCGCAATTCCGTCGCTCTGTCTCTCTCGCACCGCAGCGGGACGCCCCACGAGTGCGAGAGAGACGGAGCGACGCCCGCTCCGACTGCAGTGCCTTATCCGCGCTGGCGGCACTGGTCCACTGCCAGCTGCAATCGGAAAGGCATCAGTGGCAACAAGAATTATGTCCCATATCACGCGGGCCGCGCCGGCCGCGCCACCCCACTGGTAATTCAGTGCCCACTGAAGCCAAGCAAAGGGAACGGCCGAATTAAAGTGCTTAAGTAGCCTTTGTTTCGGGGAACGGCCGCGAGGCGAGACGGCCCACCGCACAGACTGCATTCCGAGAGTCGTCTTCGTCGCTCTGTCTCCCTCGCACTCATGGAGCGTCCCCCGCGGGTGCGAGAGAGACAGAGCGACGAAGACGACTCTCGGAATCAGTCCGCTGGAGTACTCCATCAGGAGGCAAGGACCCGCTCCATCGTCACTGAGCAGCGAGAAGTAAAGCAGTGGGGATGAAGAAGACACTGCGGAAGGATTCCGAGAGTCTGTCTCTCTCGCACTCACGCGGCGTCCCGTGTAGGTGCGAGGGAGACGGAGCGACGACTCTCGGAGTCAGTGTGCTGGAGGGGAGGCCGTGCTGATAAGGCGAGCCGCCAGCTGGCCGTGGTGCCGAGGCCCGGCCCGGCCCGGCCGCCTCACAGTGGGCCAGAAGACCGGTGGAGGCGGCCAAAACTCTAGACGCGTTTTGAGCTCCAGAGTCGCTAAGCTGGACTCGAATCGAACGTGTGACCCCACCAATGGATTCCTCGCTCGGAGAGCAATCCATTGGTGGGGTCACACGTTCGGTTCGAGTCCTATTTAGCGACTCTGGAGCTCAAAGCGCGTCTGGAGTTTTGGCCGCCTCCACTGGTCTTCTGGCCCACTGTGCGCCTCCTTGAGGCCGTCACACAGCCCAGGCCGTGGAGGAGGGCCGAGGGACGCACGCCGCAGGGTGGCCGAGGCCTGGCGGCCTGGCAGCTGGCGGCCCGCCAGAGGCTCTTTAAATCATCGCGGGCTACACCATCCGCAGCCGAGCCGAGCCGCGGTCACATTGCGGCCAAAACCAAAGCCAGGAAACGAGGACGCTCACACGCACGCCGCCTGCCGGCATAACGTGTCACCCTAGTAAGGACGGCCATGTCTCGTTTTGCAGTGCAGGCGAGCATGTGTCGGGCCCGAAATGGCATACGATCATGTGTGGTCTAGCCCTTAATGGTAATGGTAATGGTCGAGCGGCTAGGCAACGCGCCGCGCTCGGCCGCTCGGCGGGATTGCCTACCGTCGACTTCACAGGCGCTCGCCGCCCATCCACGTTACTCTCATTATTTGTTTCAATCGAGAAATTTCCAACGAATCCAAGTTCCAGAAAGGCCCGCCTGCCATGAAATTCGCCACCAGTCATAATCTCCGCTCTGTACATTGCAGAAGAGCAGTCGACATTCATGCTTTTCGAGAGACTGATCCGCCGTGCACACGGACCCCTTCATCACCAGTGACTTCCCAAAACACATCCGCTGCTGCTCTTCTTGGAATTTTCGAACGGGCGTACGGTCGGTGAGAGAGAAACCTGGTGGCTGCGGGAGCGAGCGGGGCTCTGCCTGGCAAAAGCTCGGCCAGGCGCGAAGCGCGAGAGATCCACGCCGGTTGGGGTCTCGGAAACGCGTGTGTGGGGCCTGTGTGACGGAGACTGTGTCGCCGCCAGCGCGCCAGCAATAGAACAACCCAGCCCACAGATTTCACCGCCAGTCTATCTCTCTAGGGAGCGCGTCATGAGTGCGAGAGAGAGAGAGAGAGAGAGAGAGAGAGAGAGAGAGAGAGAGAGAGAGAGAGAGAGAGAGAGACAGAGACCTCCCCACTCGGAATCAGTCTACTGGTCGGCTGGCGGCCACGCGACACACGCGTGTCTTTCTCAGATCCAGCCGAGTGGTCGTCTGTCCGGTGAAATCGGAGCGCGGCAACGACTCGGACGGCCGTGCGGGAGAACAGCGAACGTCGCGTGCGGAAGGCACACTGTGATCTAATGCAAGGGAGTGCGGCTGCACTGCGAGTCCATTGTAAGTTTCTTTGCCACTCAAGGTGACTTTATAACATACCATTGAGAACTCACTGTACCTTATAGATGTTTTGACGAATTTGGTTTGAATTTGGAATAAAATCTTCAGCATATTGTGGTGGTGCAGCCTTTCACCGTAAGACATTTAAGTGATCATCTGACAACAACGCATCTTCATAGGGAATCCCACGGCAGATACGCAGTTGTGCGAATGCCACGCATTTAGAGTGTGGTTTTCTTTGTAGAAAACCGCGGACTCACCATCAGGCACGGCGCTGGACATCATGAGGAAGTGCACGCAGGCGGCCCCCGTGCCGTGGCCCAGCAAGGTCACGTTGCCGGGGTCGCCGCCGAAGGACGCCACGTTCTCCTGGATCCAGTGCAGCGCCGCGATCTGGTCCATGAGGCCGTAGTTGGCGGGGCTGCGCGCGTGCGGGTCAGGGTTCACGTTCAGGAAGCCTGCGGAAGAAACCAAAAGACACAACACCGTTAGAATTTGCAATTATTGCTGGACATTGAAGTGCAAGTGAGGGGAACTCCACACGTTCTAGTGAGGAGTAATTCTCCACACCTGCACGTCTGGATTTTGCAGTTTTCTCTCTGTGGAGTAGCTCACAGATGCCCTGGTCCTTAGCAGCGCAAACGTGGAGAAGTGTGAAAAGTGTGAAGAATGCAAAACTACACTTCCAAGAGCGGAGGCTTAAAATTCCACACCTCCGCATTCTAAGCGTTGAGTTAGTTCTCCACACTTGGTTTCGCAGTGTTGGCGTCGGGGCAAAGACCGCTGGAAGGTGGAGATGTACTGGTGGCAGACCTGATCCAATTAAGGCGTCGTCCGAGGCAGCAGTTAATGGGACCCGTCTGTCCACCGCCTTTTGATATTTATGTTCATTACTGGAGGTCGCCGTCGCCGGTAGCATTGTGAGCGGAGAGGTTAAAGGCCAAACAACGTAAATGAAAGAGTTGATGATTCATTCCCTGCGCATATTTTGCTATTATATGAAATATCTGAAGCACATAAATGAAAAGGAATCATTTGCTGAGGTAGAACAGTTGTGTCGAAAATCGTTTCTCGGACTTCCCATCCTAAATATTACACTCATTTATTATTTTCTTTGCCTTTGTATGTGGCATGGGATAATCTCATGTGTCTCTGATTTCTCTGATTTCATCCCAAACTCTTTTCGTTCCGGGTCTGATAAAGTCGCCTTGTTTTTGTTTTTTCAACCCGGATGCTCGCTCGGACTTTCACGAGGTGAGAGGGTGGGGCCGGCCGCCTGGTCGGCAAGGCCGTTCTGCGTTCTGTGGCCGCTCCGAGTAATGCGTTTTGGGCGGGGCGGGGAGGGGTGGGGCGGCCGCGAGGGCCGGTGGGTGAGGGGAGACGTACTTGTGTGGGGCCGAGGCGAGGCCCCCACGTCGACGGCATAAAGTCATCTAAATTCAGTACGCCGCCGCTCTGCAAAGCCAACGTTATTTTTACGGAAGCGTCGAAACAGCAGCAAGCGAACGTGTTGGTAAACAGCGCCAGCGGCGCGGCGGGCACGAAGGGCGCGCCACGCCACGGTGTACTAACAGAACCTCGCCTTTTCTTCCACGAGAATTGTGTTGTGCCGACATACAGCGTGCTCCGCGACATTTTCCATCCCAAACAATGAATTCCCCTGCAAAGTGCACGCTGCAAGGAAAGCATTTGGATTAGACGACAGCTGCTGCACAAATGCCAGTCCTATTTCATTTACTTGTTTTTTTTGTGTGTGTGTTTTTTTTTGTTTTCAAAATTATACTGAATTTTTGATTGGTGTCCGACAGTCCGGGTCACGAGATTCTCCCCTCCACCCGCCGCCTATTATTTTCTACTTTCCGAACATCAAAGTTAAGCCGAGCGCGTCGTTCGCCCGCAATCTCATTCTCCAATTATTCTAATGCGCCCCGAAATGGAAGCGCCTCGAGACACGCGTGCGAGAACACTGTTTAAAAAAAATCTTGGAACTTCCCGGAAAGAAAACTTGTTGAGCGGAAAACATTGCCTCCGATCTTCGGAAAATTCCGAGAACTTCACTGTTCTCTCAGCACGTATAGTCAGAAAAAAATCTTTTTGAGACACGAGGCCTTCGGGAAATCCCGTCGGAGCTTTGGTACACACTATCAGGATTGTCCCATTATTAATTTTTTTAACAGTGAAGGCGCACACCACAAACAGTGCGCTCCGCTTCCTCGTCGCGTTTTTCAAGGAACACGCGCGCCGTGTTTTTCCAGCCAGTATTTCACGGATATAATTATAACCTGGCGCGATAAGAGTCACACCAAACTAACTGGTTATCAGTGACAAATGTCGGCTCTCCACGAGCCCGGCGGCCCGCCCGGCCGCGCCCGCCTCTTGTGCGTGTAGTGCGCGCTTTCTTCCGGACGCACGCGTGGCCACTCTAGAGGGGCCGCTCCTGGATTTTGTTCTTGTTTCTTATCCCTTTTTGGGGGTCACAGTGGACTGTTTCAAGCAGGGGAGTAAGTGAACTTTACGAATATGGCCTGGCTAGAGTGAAAAATGACGAATTTAACAAACCAGACTTGAAAAATAAATTCTTAACCTGCAGTGAAGTTTCAGAAAAAACACTCTTAAGCATATGCGTTCACTATTTTATCAGACAGACTGACCTACTTAAAAAAAATATTTATGCAGTCCCGGATACTGTACTTTCCTGAGAGTGCACTCAACGCCGTGCAAAAGTGCAAACTCTTTGCACTTTTCCCAAAGAACCGTTACATGATTTCTGGACGTCCGAAAGACCAACTCTGAACAGCATTTAATCGCTCTGTCTCTCTCGTCCCGGTTGCCTTGGTCCATGAGTGCGACAGAGACGGAGACTGGTTGTGTGCGCAGCCACTTGTTGGCCGAGGCAGGCAGGCAACTCAATAACCGGCCAAAAAGATGGCTCTGCAATTGGAGAGCTTGGTGCGACTCTCCGGGGACCCCTTCCGTCTCCGCGTTAATGCCCGCCTCCTTTTTGCCTTTGCCTCGCCAAGCGCTGCTGGAAGCACGGGCCTCGCCTTTGCGATTCGCGAGTCTAATTCCCTCTTCATCGCGGCCATCGTTTTCCCAAGCAACTTCATCAAAAGCGCTCGGTTTCCCCTCCACTCCTCCGCCTTCTTTTTGCAGCGAGGCGGTCTGCAGTTTTTGGTGGATCAACTGCACGAGTGCCTGGCCGCTGGCTCGTTAAACAGACAGCGTCTGTCTCTCTCGTACCCGTAGGGTAAGCCCCCACGAGTGCGGGAGAGACAGAGCGACGCAGCACTGTTCAGAACCAAAACGGCTCTGTCTCTGTCCAACTCGCACGGGAATCAGGCGCCACCAAGAACGAGAGAGTGAGAAATAGTCCCTTTTAGAAGCAGCTTGCGATGCGGACGGAATGAGTGCGTCGGGAACACAGAACCACGGCGTTTCTTCTGGTTCCGTGTTGGGTTAAACACAGTGGGGGCTGCAGACCGGCTCAGGTGATGCAAACTCTAGACGCGGCGTTTCGAGCTCCAGAGTCGCTTAATAGGACTCGAACCAAACGTGTAACCCCATCAATGGATTCCTTTGTCGAAGAGCAGGGTCACACGTTCGGTTCGAGTCCTGCTTAGCGACTCTGGAGTTCAAAACCCGTCCGGGGTTTCGACTACCGGTCTTTTGGCCCACAGTGCAGTGGAAGTTCACCGCAGAATGCCGCAGCCGGCGAAAAATTCTGCTCGTCCCACCGTAAGCACGAGCGGCACGGGCCAGCCTAATGGTGGGCCACTTGAGGGCGGCCAGGCTTCGGGCTGCGGAGTCAGACTTGGCAATTACCGACGCGCCGGCCATTAGAAGAGAAAGCGAACCCGAAAAAGCATAAAATAAACCGCGGAATCATTTCCATGAATCACGGGCTGCGCGGGGGCGACGAGTAGATCATCCGCCGCGCTGCAGCGCCACCACACCGCAAATTGGGTGCGCAGTGACGCCGCCACTCCACGTCGCCCTCGTTACCGCCGCCGTCAGCAAGTACGAGTTCATGCACCACCACTCGCGCAACATCCACCGAGACTGATTCCGCGGCCTTTTCTCTCTCCGTCACACTGCGGGCCGACCCGAAAGAGGGAGAGAGACGGGACAACACCCTTTTGTAATCAGCCTGCAGGGCGCGTCATCTCCGCCAACAACAAGACCGACGGCGGCAACAACGTGTCACAGCCAGACGGCTCATTCCAAACAGTGTGAAGTCGCTGCCTCTCTCGCACACCGAGGGCACCACCCCGTGAGTGCGAGAGGGACATCGACGAAGGCCCTGTTCGGAACGAGCCTGCGCTGCACACTGTTGCTCTACACGCCGTCCCCGTTTCGATAAAAATCTCACCTTTTTCCTTCCCCTTCCTTCCCCCGCCGTTTGCAACGTCGACGCGCTTTACCGCCGGTGAACCAGCGGCAGAGGTCGAACCGTTATTCAGGGCGTTTTTCGGAAGGAACGTTGTCCAGGACGCTATTCATCCGGAACGTTTTGCAGGACAATATACGGCCGGACCAGTGTATTCAGGACGTTATTCGGCCAGAACGTTTTCCTTTTTCAGTACACTGGTAAAACAAAGGCATAAAAATTAAGCCCTTTGGGGCATAAATACTCTTTTACGCCCTTCCCCAGGGCATAAATCGTTTTATGCCCTCGCGAAGGGCGTAAATGGTATAGGACAGTGGTTCTCAACCTTAGGGTCGCGACCCCAAGTGGGGTCGCGAAAAAATTTTAAGGGGTCGCGGCGAGGTAGCTGGGGTCGTGATCTGGGCCGATTTTAAGCAGCCACTGCGTCTGATCCGAGGCGGGCATTTTGCTCCCTCAACCGGCAATTGGTCTTTGAACCTTCCTTTAGCATTCATTTGTTACGGAGTGTGATTATCAGTCTTAGTTTGGGAGCAGTATTGTCTCAAAGTTTACCAAAACGGTCAGAAATGTCTTTGAAAAATCGTGTTTTGGGCCGATTTTAAGCAGCCACTGCGTCTAATCCGAGGCGGTATTTCGTCCTCCTTCAACAGGCAATTGGTCTTTGGACCTTCTTTTAGCATGCCTTTGTTACGGAGTGTGATTATCGGTCTTAGTTTGGGAGCAGTATTGTCTCAAAGTTGGCCGAAACGCTCAAATGTCTTTGAAAAATCGTTGTGCCTGTTTTGGTCAACTTTGAGACAATACTGCTTCCAAACTAAGACTGATAATCGCATTCCGTAACAGAGGCATGCTAAAGGAAGGTCCAAGGAACAATTGCCCGTTGAGGGAGCAAAATGCCCGCCTCGGATCAGACGCAGTGGCTGCTTAAAATCGACCCAAAACATGATTTTTTAAAGACATTTCTGAGCGTTTTGGCCAACTTTGAGACAATACTGCTCCCAAACTAAGACTGATAATCGCACTCCGTAACAGAGGCATGCTAAAGGAAGGTCCAAAGACCAATTGCCCGTTGAGGGAGCAAAATGCCCGCCTCGGATCAGACGCAGTAGCATGCTAAAGGAGGGGTCCCGTGGGGTCGCGAAACTTTTCCTGGGGGTCGCGGAAATTTTTGGCTACAAATTTGGGGTCGCGAGCCAAGAAAGGTTGAGAACCGCTGGTATAGGAACTTCAAGCAAAATTTTCATGCCCTCCCCACAGGCATTAACGTTTACGCCCTTAAAGGGCATAATTTTAATCCCTTTGTTTCACCAGTGTTTTTGTTTTTCGACTGCGCTGCTATTCGCCTGGAACGTTATTCAGGACGTTATTCGGCCGAAACGTTATTCAGAACGTTATTCGGCCGGAACGTTATTCGACCGCACCGTTATTCGGCCGGTAGGTTATTCCGGACGTTATTCGGAGGCGCTTCGGACTGAAGGCCCCCACGTCAGTGTGAAGGATCGTCGGACGTCGCCATGGTCTTCGATCACCACCAACACCAGGGGGAGGGCCTCCATGATTGACACGGCAAGATTGGTAAACAGGGGGACAAAAGGCGGAGAATTGAACACGTTGGCACCACGTGGTGCTGACCCAGAAAACAGGTTGCCGCTGCCGGATTCCAACATCGGCTGCACGCGTCGCAGCACTGCACCCGCCGGCACATGTATGGCCGCGCCTTCAAAATCAACACCTGATTAACAGTGGACAATTTTTTTCTGCAGTCCAAGCCGGGGGGATTGCGTCCAACGAACTCTATACTCCAAGCGGCTGATGACAGAGATCATATTTCGTGCCGAACACTGTTAATGTCTTGGTAAAAGGCTTCACCGACACATTATGGTGGAGTTCTTCTCCATAATACCAACGAAATTCGTCGAAATTCGTACAGCGAATGGTTTCTTATGAAGTCAGCTGCACCACCATAATATGGAACATTTTCACCATAATATGGAGCAACTTCACGGTACAACATTTAGAGTGAAAGCCGAAAATGGTGTCCTAGTTATGAACGTGGCCTAGCAGAAGTTCTGAGTCTGCGAAAGCCGTTGGAAATTTAAACTCCTTAGGCGGGAATGCCACTCAGCACCACAGTAATAGTCATAGAGTGAAAATTTATGAATCTCGTAAAAAGGTGGAGGGAATCCAGGAAACGAGTTGCGTGAAGTATTTTCCGAATTCTATCACCCCATCAGTTCGCTGGGTATTTCTTTTTGTTTTCCTTCGGTTTTAAAACTAATTTTGTTCGAGTCCTTGGTTAATGAGGCAGGCGAAGCGCCAGGCGTGACAATGCCGAACGACTTCCACTCCGACGGCCCTCATCGCGTCGGCGCGGAACCGCGGCACGAACCGCAAACCTCGATCCGCGAGTCAAGAAGACAACAGGTGCAGTGGAGGCAAACCAGGCCTGCCAGGCATGTCGCCCTCCCGGACCCGGAGGCCGAGGCGCACGGAAGCGCCCCACAATGCGCCTGGAGAACGGTGGAGGCGGCCGAAACTCTAGACGCGTTTTGAGCTCCGAAGTCGCTAAACAGGAGTCAAACCAAAGGTGTGACCCCACCAATAGATTTCCCCTTCAGAGACTAAACTTTGGTAGGGTCACACGTTCGAGTCGAGTACTGTTTAGCGACTTTGGAGCTTGAAACGCGTCTAGAGTGTCGGCCGCCTCCACCAGTCTTCTGGCTCACTGTGCCCCCAGGTCAAAAGCCAGGCCGGAGATGTGCACTTTCCTGTTGCACGCGCTACTCGCGGCGCTGTGGTAATCCTCGGGCGCGGCGCGGACAGACGGGCCGCGCAGACCGAGCAGGCAGCAGCAGCAACGCTTTGACGGCGGCCCCGCCATACAGGCAGCACAATGGCCCGTGTATCGGGGGGCCCAACCCCAATCCGGTTTGGCTCGCCGCGCTCAGGGGGTTGTCTCTCTCTCGCCCCCTGCAGCACGTCCCATGAGGGGGAGAGAGACAGAGCGACGTCGTTTGGAAGCAGCCTGCAGTCACCACCGCGTCGCTGATTGCTCGTACAGAGAGGCCGATGGGGTGGCTTGGCAACGACGATACGGCCATGCATGGATTTATCAAGTTGGCGTTGGCGGCCATGAAAACCGCGCCTGGAATAGCTTGCTCCTGGAATAGCCACCCTTGCTCCGCGCATGGCTTGGAGATTGCTTACACGTGACTTAATTTTCCAGCAAAAGAACTAACCGCGGAACTATCAAAGAACCGAGGGGAAAAGAACTTGAATTTGGTGTACGTTTCCCTTAAAACTATGTGAAACAACGTTGAAATAACGAAAAATGATATCGAAATAATGTGAAAGAAGTAGAAATAGTGTCGAAATAACGTGAACACTGGTTGTTCACGCAGTCCTCATCAATTGATGTAGTCCTAATAAATTGCCGTAGTTCTCAAGAACGACAGACATCAAAAATTAGGTTTCTATGGAAACCATAGTGACACAACACAAGAAGCTCCCCGACCCGACGAAAATTACCACAGAGGGTTGTTGGCGCTAATGGTGTCAGCGAGCGGCGAGGCGGTACACCTTTCCAAGCGCACTCGAAGCGCAATTGTCCCCGGAGGGGCCGACAAAAAGCGCATGCCGAGTGAAAATAAAAACAAGATGAACAAAAACAAAAAGTTGGGCGAGCCGCACGGGACTGTGGGCAGCGCGGGCTTTGTGTGGTGCCGCCCCGAAACGTTTGCTTTTTGCCGTGTTTCTTTTCACCAGCGGTTAACCCCCGCGCTGCTGCCGAGCGCCGCTCCGTCTCTCTCGAACCCCGCACGGTACGCCGGATGAGTGCGACAGAGACAGAGCGACGAAACGACTCCCCGGAATCAGTCTGCTGAAGGCGCACGGCGCGCAAGGCGTACCCGGAGGAGAGTCCCGCGCTCCGACGCGCCGCCGCTGGCTTGCCTCGGCCCACCTGTCGGCCCACCTGTCGGCCTCCAGTCAAAGACACTAGCGTTCGTCGAGCGAGCTCAGCGGCAAACATTTGCGCAGCCCGTCGAGCGCACGCCAGTCGCAGTGATGCCGCGGCACACCTTTTTTTTTCGCCCAATTTGCTGCATGCTGAGCAAAAGGTCTGTATCCCCCCCCCCTCTCTCTCTCTCTCTCTCTCTCTCTCTCTCTCTCTCTCTCTCTCTCTCTCTCTCTCTCGCTCTCGCTCTCGCTCTCGCTCTTCTGGAGCACCCCATGACCATGAGCGTTCGAGAGAGATTCGTCAACAAGCTCTGACTTGGATTCAGCCTGCCCTTTTGGGCGAGGGCCTGGCGTGCGGCAAAGCTGCCTGAGTCGCGTGACTCAGAAGAGACCCTCTTTGATCTGCCTCTCTCGCACCCTAACGCAGTCCCCATGAGAGCGACGGAGAGACGAAGCCTCGGTCACGGTGTGGCGCTTTTCCTCTTTACCCAAACTATGCTGACTTATTCCGAGCACTGTTTTTCGACGCCGCCTCTCTCGCACCATCGCCATGACGCCGCATGAGCGCGATAAAGACAGAGCGTCGAGGGCAGTTCTCGGACGCAGCCTGCAGGGTTGCTGTCGGAATGGAAACACCTGGCGGTGGTTTCTCTCAGAACCAGAGTCGCCAAGAGGAAGTCCCGCAAAGGCTATTACTGCGCGGTCTGTGGGGCGATCCGATGCGCAGCGGAGTGGTGGTCACCCTGCTCAGGCGGCCACAACTCGGGACACGTTTTGATCTCTGCTTTTAGACGTCAGTCGAACCAAATACATGACGCTGTTTTTTGGCAACACTGAAAATGAAAGAGTCATGATCACAACTTAAGTTTTGGGTGAGGAAAGTTTCATCGCCCAAATTTGGGTACGTCTCTGATACACCCTTCCTAGCCCAAATTTGGGTGAGGAAGCCTTCCTCACCCAAATTTGGGCAAGGATCTTTTCACACCCAAATTCGGCTGAAAAACTATACCTCACCCAAAATTGGGTGACCAAGGCTTTTTCATTCTCAGTGTTAATGAATTGCTTTTAGAACCAGAAATATGTGGCTGCACGCTCAAAGGTTCGAATTTCTGACCATTTTTAAAGGCTTAACGCAATCACATTGTTCGTTCCCTCTGAACATGTCGGCACCTGTGCAATGGAGCCCGCTAGCCGCATCAATCCACACCGGAGCCGGGGTCCCTTTGTTTGTGAGAGAGTAGACACGGGCCCTACACCGTACACCCCAGTGAACTAATTAATGTGCTATTATAAAGGGACGGGTGGTCGGGTCCGGCAGATCAAATAACGGCATCATTTCGCTGTATCGCTTTCGTTGCTCACTGTCAGGGGCGGGCGCAAATTTGATCAGGCGTTTTATGATGCCCGGTTTCATAATGTAACGACAGTCCGGTTGTTTTGCCGAGTTGGACACTTAATATTTTGGCTTGGCACGGAACCGCCCGAGTTTTATGGTGGAGACGGCAGCTAGTTTAGACTTGTTTCCCGGGTCGGCCATCGCCATAGTCCGTGAAACGAGTAACGCGCTCGGGACGTGACCAAATCATCTGGTTCTCTGGAGAAGATTTAAAGAATCACACGATTTTTCCAGTGCACAAACCCGGCCTTCCACCAATTAGACCTCACAGCAGTGTCGTTAGAGCTAAAGTGTCCCCCAAATCGGAACGCTTCGAATTTTAATGCCTCACTCTTCCCCACTCCTGCCAACCCCCACCGACAGTGGGCCAGAAGACCGGTGTAGGCGGCCAAAATTCTAGTGGCGTATTGGGCTCTAGAATCGCTGAATGGAACTCGAACCGAACATGTGACCCTACCAATGGATTGCTCTCTGCACAAGGAATCCATTGGTGGGGTCATACGTTTGTTTCAAGTCCTGTTTGGTGACTCAAAAAGCGTCTCGAATTCTGGCCGCCTCCACTGGTCTTCTGGCCCACTGCGCCCGCCACCCCCACCCCACCCCCCGCACTCGCGACAGGTCCCGTCTCTGCTCCCGAATTGCTTCACGTCACTTCGTTGCTGCCGGGCGATTCCCCAGCGTCGTTCGGTGCTCTGTCTCTCTCGCACGCCGACGGGCCGGCCCACGAGTGCGACGGAGACAGAGCGGCGGAGCGACGCGCACGGAATCAGTCCGCTGTTTACGCCGGGACAACAAGTGCCCCGAACATAATGACTCGTTTCGCAGCTGATTTAAGCCCCACTGACCCTTTTCAGAGGAGAAGTCTTCTGAGCACGGTGTAGGGACTGGGGACCGATGCTGCCGTCGCCATCCCACCCCTCAAACTCGCAGCGGGGCGTAAATTTTTCATACCCAGACATCGGCAGCTGGTGCTGCCATGCACCCTTGTCCGGGTATCCAAGACGGGCCTGTCATACCACACGCTCGGTGACGGCCGAACCCCCCATGATCCGCGCGTCGTCCTCGGTCGTCCTGCGGACATGCAGGCTATCACGGCTGTCGTCGATCTGTCTCTCTCGCACTCGTGGACCGTCCCGCACGGGACTGACAGATCAACGAAAGCCCCGTTCAGCAAGCAGCCTTCTCAGAACATGCATCCAGGGACCGTCTTTGCTGCCGAGACCAACAGCAAAACAACGGGGAAAGCCGCGGAATCCTTTCGCTCGTCGAAAGTGTCCATAGCTTTGCCGCGCATCGGGCGGCGCCTCCTCCAGCAACACGGCGGCCCGATACGCCGCAAAACGAACACGGAAAGGAAGAACCGAAGGAGCGGCAGTGACTGACGCCCCGACAAGTCGAGATAATACCCTCCCCGCTGCCGCCGGCGCATCGCGTACACCCTGTTGTCTGAGGAGCCGTTTGGTGGCTCTGTCTCTGTCGTACTCATGGAGCGTCCCGTAAGGGTGCGAGAGAGAAAGAATCACTCAGAGGGACAAAACAAAACTGGTTTAAACCGCGGACCAATAGCCCTTTGTAAACACTCCCCTATTACCAACGTGGATCAGAAGGGTTTCCAATGTGTGCACGGTACGTGGCCAAATCCGATACTCGAGTTTCACTAGTGGACACGCTCAGAACTTTATGAAGAATTGTGAGCATGAAGCACAGACTATTTAGTGTGTTATACGAAGAGTTATATCATGAATTACGAAGTTTGATAGTTTGAAGTTTGATAGTTAATGCATGCTCGAAATACTTTGTCATGCGGAACTTCTTTTCTTCCCGTGGCCTGAAATAGTTCAAGAGGTTTTGAGAGTGTGGCTGTGGCCTTACCTCAGGTATCTTCGTTACACACATGCGTGTTGTCACGCCACCGGCAGCGAGCTCAGCGAATCCGCACTGAGATACGGCATTGTTTGCGTTCTCGGTGGCGTTTGCGCTGCGGGTTAGTGTCGCCCGCCACGGCCCGCCAGGGGCGGTACAGAATTAATTATCCTCCCTTAACCCTTTCACAAAGCCTTTCGAAGGGGCGACTCGTTCCCCAGATCGCACGTCTGTTCGGCGGTGCGGACTACATGTCGAGCTGCGTCGGAAAGACGCGGTGCACTGTGAGAAGATGATAAACCGGAAATAACACAAACGAGCGATGATGGACCGAATCACTAAACTTGGAGCAAACTGGTGCTTCGTACACTTTCAAACTTACACACTGTTTTACGCCCCACCAGACAAAGAAGGCTTGTGGTAGTTAGACAGAGAAAATACTTCAAATTTCCCGAACTATTTCTTCGTATAACAAACTAAACACACTCTCAAAACCTTACAAACTAGTATTTTCGGTTTTACAAAGACAAGAAGCTTGAGCATACACAGACTAACAAAGAAAATACTTCGTACTTTACGATCTATTTCGTCGTACAATACGCTGCATGGCTTGAATCTTACAATGCCCAAAATGCTTTGTAAGGTTTCATCCGCGCAGTTTGTACCTTACATAGGCTCAAAATACTTCCCAAGGTTTCGATCAAGTGGATTTGGCTCCACGGATGACCAACTCACCCATGGTGCGGATATCGTTTCCAAGTGGAGCAGCAGCCCATCGAGAGCAGCACGACGTCCACGTCCGCCTGGCAGCGAGAGCGATATCTCGCCCTCGGCCGACCTTTCGAGACTGGGCATACATGTGTTCGCCGGAAATTGGGAGAAGCAGCAGGAGTGGGGGAGAAGGTGGGTGGGTGGTCCGGGAGGAAGGGGGAGGGGGAAGGGGGAGTGTGGCTCGAGGACCGGAAGCCGGGAAATA
This sequence comes from Thrips palmi, assembly GCF_012932325.1. NCBI lineage: Eukaryota > Metazoa > Arthropoda > Insecta > Thysanoptera > Thripidae > Thrips > Thrips palmi. The sequence continues at coordinate 991,973 of NW_023144626.1, forward strand.
GGGAAATTACGGGGCACCCGTCTGAATGTGCTTATGACTTGTCGCGACAAACCGGCCTGCCATGCCGACCTGCTGGGCGGGGGGATCGAACTCGCGATTGAGTTACAGTGGAGGGAGAGCAAAAGGGAAAGGGGAAGCGTTGGGATCACGCGTGAGGGCTCCAGGAAGAAGGGTCGACGTGCCGCGCGAAAGAGGAATTCGGTCTCAATATATTCCAGGGGCAGTGGCCACTTTCCGATCACAGTGCAGGGACAGAGCGGGCTGAAATGAAAAGAGGGCACACGTATACTCGGTCCCTCCCTGGTCCCTACGCCCCTCTCTCTCCCTCTCTCTCACACACACACACACTCACACACACACACACACACACACACATACACACACACACACAGACGTACAACAGCTGCGACTGCTGTCCGGTGGAGACAGTCGTTGGACACAGGGGGCACACTACCACAGATGTGTGGAATCACACACGGGGAGACATAACATGCCTCGGCCGGCCTCAGTCCCTTCCCCCCTCGCCCGGTGGGGGCTGCGGGGGCGGCGGGGGCCCCCGGCATGACGGGGAATGGACAGCGGCCGGACAGGGACACGTTCCGAAGACAAGACGACAGGGGCCTCGACATGTCGGCGTGCGTGCAGCGGCGGGGGAAATCGCCGAGGCAGGACATTAGGCTGAGGCACAATTTTCCGTGGGAGGCGAGCTTCGGGCCGCACGCCGGAACCGACCCACAGACGGGGTGACGCCAACTGCCCCGACAGAACCGTCCATAAAAGTAGGAACAATTTATGGGAGCCTCCATGGACATTGGTTCCGTGTGATTCAAGCAGCCGCAGCGGAGGCTGCCACTGGAATTCCAGTAACCTTCAGTATTTTGCGAAATATCGTCCGTGAAAATAATAAACGTTCGTAATAATTTGCGGCAAATAGGTTCAGCTGTTGACTGACTGAGGAAAAATCTCCTTTATCGCCGCCGGTTCTCTGAGACCTGAAATAATGCTGCGCGGGTTTCGTGTGCGTGTATTTGAACGCGCGACTCAACAAACTTATTAAGAAGCCTCCGCGCGAGCTTTAGGGGCTGGGGGGCAACTAGGCTGTTCCGGGAGTCGGGGATGCGCGGGGGTGGGGGGAGGGGGGGGGGCGTGGTGACGATCATGGCGTTGTAGGCACACATTAAGATAAGGCCTGTTGCAATAAACACGCCGCGCTGCAGCGGCGCAGCTGTTTTAGAGCTTTTCGCGCCGCCATTGTTTTCCCCCTTTTCCGGTTATTCAAAAGGCGTTAGGACCTCCGGCTGTGTAGGATCAAATGTTTTCTCGCTGGCTTTTACTTTTTTCTATCGGGAGAGCGGTGCGGCGCGCCGTCGTCCGGCAAGATAGTGGGGGCGGGAGATGAAAGAACCGTCGTCCCTTATCTACACACAGCAGACTGATTCCGAGAATCGTTTTCGTCGTGCTGTCTCTCTCACACCTGTACGGGATGCTCTTCGAGTTCGAGAGAGACAGAGCGACAAAGACGACTCTCGGGATCGGTCTCGGGGACTGTCCTGCAGCCAGAAGCCAGACGGGCTGCGCATTCCGAGGGGCGGCTCCAAAGTGAACACGTCCATGGACAGACGAACGGGATAACAGGTCCACTTTTTCCCCCTTCGCCAGTGATGTGGCTGTGGCTGACAAGGGAACATCAGCCCCGGATTTAGTTTCAAAGTTCTTTTTGAGTAGCGTTGCATGGTAGATTAGCAATGCACAACAAAGTTGGGGATATGATCCAATGATGATGATACCGACACCCTAAAATGGCCCCTTATTTATTGGCCTATTAATTCTGAGATTTAAAAATAATTGTACTCGGTGTGGACATAAATCACTGCACTAACTTTTATAAGCATTCTTCATAGACAACGTAAGGCTAATCAAAATTAAATTTAGAGCAAAATCTGTGTGTAGATGTTGAATATGTTCACCGTTAAAAGTAAATCCTGTGATTTTTCATAAGACCTGTTTTTGTGCTCTACCACCAGGAAACCCATTCAAAACAAAAACACTGGACGTTTTGAAGTTTACCTAAAAATTGGAGGCTATATTTACCCAAAGCAAAGTCTCAGGAAAACCGCAAGATCTCTGTGAACCGTGTTCCCTTGTGAGGACCCGCCACTCTCAGCGCTGCGTTGCGCTCGTCCAGGACGCGGCAGATCAAGATCGAGATCCGGATCATTACTGCAGCCATTCTTCTTCGCTGATGAACTTGACTGCCGCCGTGGGGAGAAGTAACAAGGGTGGGGAAAAGCGGCCGCAATCTGCAGTAACTCTGTCACTTGGATCGTCAGGCCGATGAAACATGGGAGTGTATCAGGAAGGCAGCGGCGGCTATTCCTCTCTTTTGATAACGTCTGCCCCGCTTATCGAGAGCCAAGCGGCGACGATGCCCAGGGGCCTTCCCGGTACACCGACTTTTTTCCTCGCGGTTTGTTTGTGTATTTGTGTGTGTGTGTGTGTGTGTGTGTGTGTGTGTGTGTGTGTGTGTGTGTGTGTGATTTCGTAATTGTATCGGCCTGCGGCCTGCGTCGGGCAGCAGCAGCGGGAGGAACCCGGAAAATCTCGTCCGCGGCTTATTACATGTAATGAGAGATTTCCCCCCTCGCGCACACAACGCCATGTTTAGCGAGTTGTTAATTTGAAACGGGGGAAACCAACGCGGAAAAAACGACAACTTGAGATACAGGAGGAAAAGTTGCTGGCAGGTGGCAAGCGCGTGTGCGTACCGTAACGGTGTCGCGTTCATTTGGTCAAGTTTATTTTGCGCCAAAGGAAGGTCGCGTGTCACTGCGTTGCCATGCCATCAGGGGTCGTTGCGTAAACGCCTTGACGTCTCTCTCGCTTTCATTGAAATGTCCATGAGGGGTGACAAGGACCGACAGAGGCATAGCAACGCGTCACGGAATGTGTGCTCGATCCGCAAACAACACCAGCGTACTTCAAATTCGCGCCAAAAGGCCCTGCCGCTGATGCCGAGCTGACGCTGCGATTCGAAGCATTCCGAGAAGGATTCTCGTCAGACTTGACAATGAACCGCACGGAGCATGCCTGGTATAGTGAACGCACAGACATGGGCGGCTCTCGAACCAGACAGCGCGGTTGTGAAAGAGCGCAAATGAGGCCAGCCCAGAGGCTGCTTCTTCGAAGTGACAGACTCGCGCAGGCTGCGCTGTCGACGCACTTATCCCAGAACAAAACTTTCAGCCGATCGGGAAGAAATTAAGTCGAAATTACTTCTTTGTCCCAAGAGATGCTTTTCCCTTGATCGACAGAATTCCATCGACGTGATAAAACTTGGCCTTAGAACTTTAAGAGGCACTCTTCAACACTGGTAACCTTATGAACTACTATTTAAGCCGTACGAAATAAAGTTGTTTAACAAAGTATGTCGACCATACGTAAGATCACTAAGAAAATAGTTCGTAGTATAGGAACTATTTCTTCGTATTACGAACTAAATAGTTTGCACCTTCCGTTGCTCAAAATACTTCGCAAGGTTTTAAGTGCACGGTAAAAACCGTTCCTGCTTTTCCCAGGAACTCCCTGAAAATGACCTTTGCATTCACCACTGGCTTCCTGGGAAAACCAGGTTCCATTTTCACCGCGTGGAATGTTTTGAATGTGCTTTTGGATATGCCGCTTTTTAAACAGCGCAGCAATTAATTAATCCCGCGAACTGGAGCAAACAAAGCCGCTTGCTTGGCGCTCCGCGGCTCCTTAGGGAGACGCCGCGGATTACAGGAATCATTTGGCGCTCGTCGCGCTGCCCGTTGTTTTGAGTGGTCGTCACCGCCACGCCCTCGGCGCCGTCAACTTTGCCCCCAGCTTCGCCTCACACAGCTTGCCTCCGCCGCGACCTCGGCCTTCCGCTCCGCCCGCCAACTTCAACTTTGGTCCCCGGGTTCATATTTCGCCGTCGAACCGCTACTACTCGCCCTTCGTCGACGCCGCCGCGCTGCCATTGCCGTGCCATGCCGGGACGACTTGGCCGGCCGGGGTCGTCGTCGTCCTCGACGTCGCCGCGCGGGACGCGGAGGCGGCATAAATTTCCGGTCGCCGGCCGAGGCAGGGCGGGGTGGGGTGGGGTGGGAGCATCCACGGCCCCGATACAAACGACACCGCGCCATGCGCTTCCAAAACTAGCGAGAAATGGTTGCGGGGTGGCCGATGGACTCTCGTAATATTTCGGACATGAAGGAGAATTTAACGCGCCAGCACGTCGTTCCTACACAACACAATTTTGATTTTCGATTGTAGATTTAATTTTTATTTGACAGCAATTTTGCTTTTCTCTGCCACGAACCAAATCAGGAGTCAGCCCGAACAACGCGTGCCACTGAAGCAGCCTCCGGTGAGCTCGCCGCTCCACCGGTCGATCTTCAATCCGCCACGCAGCGCCACGCCCCCCGAGCCCCCAGCCCCACAGCCCTTGAGCCCTTCAGCGGCAGCTAGAAGTACATAATAGCCATCGGGGCGGCGCGAGGCTGGCGGGGCGAGGCGGCAGCGAGGCGACACGTCCTCAACTTTGCGGCTATGAATGGGACTCTAGTGTACGGCCGAAATAAGGTCTCGCACAACAACGGCGGAGGGCGTCCCGCCCAGAACGCCCGGCCCCGCCCCGCCCCGCCCCGCCCCGCCTGCACGCGGAAAGAGGCGACGTTTTTGTCTGGTGCTCCTTTCACGTCGGGCCTCGCCATGTATTTACGTGTTCTTTGACGGATGGCCCGGGCGACGCACTGCAAGGGTGGGAGTGGGAGTGGGGCACCCCCCGGAAAGACGCTGCATGCGAAGCCACGCGCGTCGAGGCGCGCGAACCATTTCCCGGGAAACGCTCTGCACTGCGGTCCTGGAACTGCGCCTGCAATTAAATTTTCCGCGCGTCTTTTGTGCTCCAGTCCCGTGAGAGCTGCAGACAGCGTCTTTGTGTCGTGGTCCGGCTGGCTGCGCCGAAGAGTGTTGAAAGTGAGCCGCCGCGCCGCGCGCAGTGGACCAGAAGGCCGGCGCAAGCGGCAAAAGCGCTAGACGCGTTTTGAGCTCCAGAGCCGCTAAATGGGCCTTGAACTGAACGTGTGACCCCACCAATGGATCGCTCTCCGAACGAGGAATCCATTGGTGCGGTCACACGGTCCATTCGAGTCCTGGCTGGTGACTCTGGAGCTCAAAACGCGTCAGGAGTTTTAGCCGCTTGCGCCGGTCTTCCGGCCCACTGTGCGCGGCGGCGGATCCCGAGGGACGGGGGGATAGAACGTCGGCAGGCCGCCGGACCATAGTCCCCGACGACGGGCAACAGATTCCAGGCGAGCCTCCACTGTGGCCGGAACCATAGCCCGTCCGGAGGGAACAACACACGTTGGGGCGCTTGCACACCGAGCTTGGATCGGCCCCACAAAGCATGCGAGCAAGCCGGCATAAGTCCAATTATTTTCCAGCCGCAGCGCGTGGCGCACATTCAATCGGCGGGTTTTCCTCTGCGGCTAGTGCAGTGGCCACCCGATGCCATTCCGATGCTAGCTCCTCTCGCCACTGTTGGGGACCGCGGCAGTGGGGTGCGGGTGGAAAATGCCCCCTAAACTGAAACGGGTGGTCATTTTCACTGATAGGACGCCACAAATTGGTGTGCACTGTCCAAATTTGTGCGAAATTAAATGCTTATACTGACAGAAATTCGCCGACTGCAACTGTTAGCTCGCTCTGATCTCATTTGGTTGGCACGTTCTATAGATTGATGATGACTTTCAGTTGTCTGTGCTCGCTTTAAATTTAAACTTTCCAAATTTCATCGGCTTTCTGTTCGCTTTCACCATTTCACACTTCACGCCAATCATCAGTCCTCACAAGGTCTCCCCACCTTCCCATCAAGAAGTACTCTCGTTGTCCCTGCAGCCTGATTTCGACGCTTAGTCTCTCGCTCGCACTCACGGGACGTCCCGCAGGGGTGCGAGAGAGACAGCGTCGAAAGCACTGTCCGGAATCGGACTTCGTAATGTCGATATATCGCAGAAACACTCGACACCGACCCCTTTTTATTCGGTAACCGACCGGGCCAGACGGCAGAGGCCAGGGGGCCAGGGCGTTGGCCTGTGCCGAGCACAATCCGCACCGAGTAAAACACGGAGTCGGCTGGCCATTGTGCCGATAAATTGTTCGCACTTTGGGCGGACTTACTTTGAAAAGCCGGCGGAGAATGGCGAATCGCGCGCCACGATAACATTCAACAGCCCCAAGGCCAAATGGAGCGCGGCACAACAGCGCGGCGTGGCGGCGCTTGGGCAGCACAAATCATTTTCTGGTCAGTGGAAGTGGGGGAGTGATTTCGTTGGCTGCCTACAATGAAAATATCTTGTTATTCGGGAGTTTTAAAAAAGTTAAATTAGTTGTTTTAATGTAAGAAAGTGGCATTGAAAGCTTCCGTCGCCTGCTGTTCGAGGTATCCACGTCACTGTCCTGTTTGCACTTTGCCCCCTTGCAGGCCTTACACCCCACGCTCGCAAAACAAAAATCGTGGTTTGCGAACAAATTTTTCACATCGCGACCTGCATAGTTCGTTTCCCTTACACGAAGGTCTTAACTGCTTGGGTGTCGAGTTTCATTGGAGGGAAATCCAGCCCGAAACGTGTCTAATGTACTTACGTCAGCCTAAACCGGCCTTGTGGCTCGTTGGGGCGAGTTGTTCCAGCTTGTTGTCGATCGGGAAGGTTGAGGGGGAGCAAAACGGCACGCAAATCTCACCCCTGCGCGCCAATCGAATTATCTCTCCACGGCGGAGCCGCGCGCCGAACCGAACCGCCCGCCGAGGCGACCGGAAACGACACCTTCGTAATCCATTTCCGCTGAGAGATTGCTCGCGAGGGCAGGGCGCCGCGAGGTGCGGAGTATCCTTGGCACTCCTCGTTCGAACGCCGCCCGAACAGCACCCTTTTGACTAGTCACTGCCCGGTTCATTTCCGCCAACCAGAATTAATAACCTGTTTTCCCCTCCCTTTTTTAACGTTTCCACTGGTAGAACTGGAGTATTACTTTGACGCCGTTGTTCAAGCGTACTAGTTGCTACACTGTTAAAAAATCTGAAAATTTGGACAAATTTTGCAAGACTTTGTGATCTGATTTCCGAATAAGAACTAAAGGTATGCAAATGAAGAATCTTCGGACGAAATTTAGGACTTTCGAAGTCCTTAAAGCAAATTTAGACCAACGCTCGGCGTTTATGCGAAATTCTCCGTCCCGCCTCTCACGCACGTATCTAAATGCACGGGAGAATCCTTCCTCCACGCTTCACTTAAGCTCAAAGTCTTCAAGCCTAAATGCATGCTTGAACCAAGGCTTGAACGAAGCGTACGACTTCGCTCGCGTTTCACAAGAATTTGCATGGTCGCTTTGTCTGACAGTTTTTTTTTTCCCTTTTCGCGTTTACGCGCGTCGTCAGAGCGCGTTTTACAATTAGTGCGTCCGTGATTGGTTTCCGATGCGGTCGCGGGGCGGCGGGCCTATGGCCAGGGCCTATGGCCAGGGCCTAGGGCCAGGGCCCACGGCCAGGCCGTTGCCGCGGGGAGGCGGCGCAAGACGGATGGGCCGAAGCGAGCGCCAGGCCAGGAAACTTGCCGGAGTTTGGCACGGGTCGCCACGGCCCGGGGGGAGAGGTCAAGTAGGCACTCCTTTTCCCGCCGTCCCGCCGAGGCAGCGTGCTGCGCTGCGGCAGGGCTTTCCAGTGTAGGGCGGCCCACTCTTCCAATCCACCTTCTACCAAAGCACCGTCAAAGTCTAGGAGCAAAAGTTGATTCCCTTTTACCCGTCTCACTTCAAAACTGTAAGAAACTAGTACAAAAGGAGTACTGCACCCCGGGTCTAGCCCACCCTCATTAAGAATTCTTCGTCACGCATCACTCGTTTCCGTCGTCCCCTAAGCTACCTGACGTAACTTAACTTTCGTCAATAACTTTTCAATCTCTCTCACACACAAACAAACACGTCATCGCAGAAACATGCCATCACGCAAACAAAGCTACACACAACACACACCTCTACACACAAACACAAGGTCATACAAACGTACGCGCGCACGCACACACACACACACACACAGAGCAAAACACACGCAGCCCACCCACCAACACACTCCCCCGCTACGCAGACGCGGCCATTAGCGACGATGTGTGCTCCAGAATCCGTAAGGTGGTGCACTCCAGGACGCTCCTCGCGAGAGGGAGCGCCTCGGTAGTCTTCCCTGGCAAACCGGGGCAAAGCGAGCCGAGCCGGCGCCGGCATACAGCCAGCAGCGCCTTTGTGACCGCCTCAATGAACCAGCAGCCTGATTGGCGTGGCGGGGCCGACGGAGAATAACAGTGCGATTGCCAATCACTGCAAGAAAAAGTGTGAATAGTACAACAAATGTACAACAAAAACTGTACAATAAAAGTACAACAGGGATTGTAGAAAGTACAACGAGAATTGTACAAACCACAACGAGGCCTGCACTGCCCAGCACACGTCATGCCGGTTCCATTGTACTTTGTACAACAATTGTTGTACTTTGAAAGTACAATAAAAACCTGAGAAAAAATTTGCCAGAAATTTGTGTACTTTTGTTGTGGTTATTTCCTGCAGTGATACCCGCGGCTCCTCCTCCACACATGACATCTTCCGTCTCTCTCGCACTCACTGGCACTCCATGAGGAGCAACAAGGACAGAGCTAAGGAAAACGTCACGTCATAAGTGGACGACCCCTAAAAGGTTCGGCGCGGCATAGTCGCGTGCGGGGTATGTCGCCGTGTACGTCGACGCTTTGATCACGGCGGAATGCCTCGACGACGCCTGACCAAGGACACCGAGGGCACGGCGCACAGTGGGCCAGAAGACCGGTGAAGGCGGCCAAAATTCTAGACGCGTTTTGAGCTCCAGAGTCGCTAAACAGGACTCGGACTGAGCGTGTGACCCCACCAATGGATTCCTCGTTCGGAGAGAAATCCATTGGTGGGGTCACACGTTCGATTCGAGTACCGTTTAGAGACTCTGGAGCTCAAAAGGCGTCTAGAATTTTGGCCACCTCCGCCGGTCTTCTGGCCCACTGTGCGGCGCCCTTGGACAGCTCGCGCGTCACTGACGCGTGAGCGGGACGGCAATATCTCGCACTGTCTTGCACGCCCCGGCCGAGCGTAGCCGAGCGAGCCGAGCGCACCGCCCCACCCGACGAGGCCATAAATCCCCGCGCGAATTTCGGACGACCACGCCGTCGCACAGTGGGCCAGAAGACCGGTGCAGGGGGTCAAAATCCCGGACGGCTTTTGAGCTCCAGGAGTCGCTAACAGGACTTAAATCGAACGTGTGACCCCACTAATGGATTGCTCTTCGAACGAGGAATTCATTGGTGGGGGTCACACGATCGCTTCGAGTCCTGTCTAGCGACTCTGGAGCTTAAAGCGAAAGTGTCTAGAGTTTTGGCCGCCTCCACCGGTCGTCTGACCTACAGTGCGTCGATTGGCTCAAGCAGAGCTCTTGGAAACGAAGTCTGCATTCCTCCCTTAGTTTAAAATAATTTTCCTTTAGTGCAGGCCGAGAACGCTGATTGGACAGGAAACGCTCGCCTGAGGCCGTTCAATAATTACCAAAAAAACAAATTCGCCGTAACGACGGAATGAGCGACCAGGTGCCGGATGGAGGGGGAGGGGACCGAATTGGACTGCGACTCGGTAATTATCACAAGCTTCATAAATCACACGCGACCCCCCCCCCGCCCCTTCCCTCTCTTGTTCGGGCACAATCTATTACCTGTTCGAATCAACACCACGCACAGTGTACACACTCGCATGGACACTGTCATCGGTCACTCCCGCGAGGGGACCGCGGCGGACAGTTTACTTCCACTAACTGCATGATTCATGTGGGAGAGAAAGTAGGAGCGCGCTTCTCCGCGTGAGAGGGGGAGTACAGGAGGAGGGGAGGGGAGGGGCAGGGGAGAGGGGAGGGGGAAGGAGGGGGAGGAGGGGGAGGGGGGAGGAGATTTCGGGTGGCAGTCTGTATCTGCCAGCAGGCGAGCATGAAGCGGGGGGAATATAAGGCAAAGGGTCCGAACGACGAGTGGGGGGAGAAGGGGGAAGGAGAGGGAGAGGGAGAGGGAGAGAAAGAGAGAGAGAGAGAGAGAGAGAGAGAGAGAGAGAGAGAGGGAGAGAGAGAGAGAGAGAGGGAGAGAGAGAGAGAGAGAGAGAGAGAGAGAGAGAGGAGGCAGCGCGTCACGTGTGATAACGCCTGTCGGAAACGGCCCCCAATGACATGTGTCTGACGTGGTGGGGTCGGTAGGACCGGTAGGGCCGGCGGCGGCGAAGGGGTACCGGTGTCGGCGTGTAAGTGTACCCCCCCGACCCAGAGTACCCCCGGGTACACAACGCCTAGGGCCAAAGTACCCTGGGGTACATGACGACTAGGTTCAATGTACCCAGGGGTACAATGCGCCTAGGTGCCAGGCGAATTGTACCCCGGGTACAATGCGGCTAGGCGAAATGTACCCCGGGGTACATTTTGCCTAGGCTTATTGTATCCCCCGCCGGCCGGAGGAGGATGCACGTCGCCTAGGCGCAATGCATTCCCCCCCCCCCCCCCCCCCCCCGGATACAAAGAGCCTAGGCGAGGAGTATCCCCTCGGCCAGCCGGAGGGGGATACAATAAGCCTAGGCGCAATGCATCCCCCCCGGATACAAAAATCGAAAAAAAAGAGAGGAAAAAAGGGGGGCCCTTCTCCCACCTCCGCACACAGGTCGGAGGGCCGCCTGCAACTTCGGTGGATCGGGGGAACCGGTGCTTTACAGGCGGCGACCCCAGGGGTTCTCGTCTGTATATGGGCCGGGCTTGAAGGGCGGGTTTGACAGTCTCTCTCTGCCTTGAGAGCCTTTGCTTTTCGCGGGGTGGTCTGTACCAAACGTACACCCGCTGTCCGGCGCTCTCTACCAAACATACAGCTTGTTTAAGGGCCAGCTTCAAAGGACTTATCATCTCCTCCCGACGAATCAAGGAGGACCCACCCGCGACCAATTACGGGTGGCTGGATTGACGGATCGAATACTCCGTCGCTCCAGTGCCGAGGCCAACCCGCCGAAGCGCAGTTGCTTTTTAGACACCCCAGCGGAGTGGCCAGGTGAATGTGACTCTGACCACTACGCTATCAAGCTTGTACGTCTGGCGTCGTGTTGGACGACGGGTTTGAGTTGCAGTGGGAGGAAGCCAGTCGAAAAATGTAATGAAATGATGGGAGTCGATCCCGGGACCCTACTGCCGGGACCGCACGACTTCCGCCGCTCGCCCACCACGGCCCATGACTAGTAGAGCGGCGTGAGGCGGGGTCTTGACGCGACAGGAATGGACCGACCCGGTCAAAATTTCACTAGAAGTTTGGGGAGTCGAACCGCCGACCTCAGCACGGAGAAGCGACGCCTCTACTCCCTAGACCACCACGGCACATGCAGTTTGTTGGCTGAAGTCACGGTTTTCAGCCACACTGGGCGAGGCAGTAAAATTAAATGTTAATGTTTGTTAGGAATCGAACCCCCGACGTGTGGGACTGTTCTACACGGCTCCGCTCTGATGGCCTCGAACCGTTCCACAAAAGAAAGGAAATCGAAAAAAAAATTTGAGATGCCGGTATTCGAACACCGCACTGTGCAAATGTTACAGACGTTCGATCGCACTGTGCGCTGTGCGGTACGCCCTACCCTGTCGCGCACCGAACGCGTGCATTGAGAATACTTTGCTCTTCCCACACTTGTAAAACCGAAGCGAAATCGTACGCTTCATTCCAGCAAACAGCCACGCTTGACACGAAAAGTTGTACCGTCAAGATGGCCTGTATTATGGTGACATTGTCTATATCAGTGGTTCTCAACCTTAGGGTCGCGACCCCACTTGGGGTCGCGAAAAAATTTTAAGGGGTCGCGGCGAGGTAGCTGGGGTCGTGTTTTGGGCCGATTTTAAGCAGCCACTGCGTCTGATCCGAGGCGGGCATTTTGCTCCCTCAACCGGCAATTGGTCTTTGAACCTTCCTTTAGCATTCATTTGTTACGGAGTGTGATTATCAGTCTTAGTTTGGGAGCAGTATTGTCTCAAAGTTTACCAAAACGGTCAGAAATGTCTTTGAAAAATCGTGTTTTGGGCCGATTTTAAGCAGCCACTGCGTCTAATCCGAGGCGGTATTTCGTCCTCCTTCAACAGGCAATTGGTCTTTGGACCTTCTTTTAGCATGCCTTTGTTACGGAGTGTGATTATCGGTCTTAGTTTGGGAGCAGTATTGTCTCAAAGTTGGCCGAAACGCTCAGAAATGTCTTTGAAAAATCGTTGTGCCTGTTTTGGTCAACTTTGAGACAATACTGCTCCCAAACGAAGACTGATAATCGCATTCCGTAACAGAGGCATGCTAAAGGAAGGTCCAAGGAACAATTGCCCGTTGAGGGAGCAAAATGCCCGCCTTGGATCAGACGCAGTGGCTGCTTAAAATCGACCCAAAACATGATTTTTTAAAGACATTTCTGAGCGTTTTGGCCAACTTCGAGACGATACTGCTCCCAAACTAAGACTGATAATCGCACTCCGTAACAGAGGCATGCTAAAGGAAGGTCCAAAGACCAATTGCCCGTCGAGGGAGCAAAATGCCCGCCTCGGATCAGACGCAGTGGCATGCTAAAGGAGGGGTCCCGTGGGGTCGCGAAACTTTTCCTGGAGGTCGCGGAAATTTTTGGCTACAAATTTGGGGTCGCGAGCCGAGAAAGGTTGAGAACCGCTGGTCTATATTATGGTGGTGCAGCTGAGATAAACATTGTACCATTGAGAATTCACTGTACCTTATAGATATTTTGACAAATTTCGCTTGCATTATGGACAAAATCTTCACCACAATGTATGTTGGTACTTCGGAGAAGAGCTAGACCGGAAGTTAAGAAGAAATCAAGAAGAAGACGCGCCGGACGTGTATGAGAATGTAACTCTGCGGAAGCGGCAGAACGGCGACGCAGACGCTCATTCTTACACATTTCGTATACTTCGTTCTTCTTGATTTCTTCTCAACTTCCGCTCCAGCTCTTCTCTGAAGTACCGTATTACGCGAGTTTGACATACAGCCATATGCCAAATTGTGGTTAGTGGAACACAACTCCGCAAATGCCACACTGACCAAAAAATGACATGTTAAGAAGGACGGAGTCCACAAGTTCCAGAAGTGGCCTTAACAAACTGTATACTTGACTTCTCTCTGTTTTGTTCCACTTGTGGCGCCTGGAAGGTAGGCAACCCACAACACCGTATGGCCTATAAACTTCTTAGGAAAACACCACTGCTTCCACCATAAGACACTTAGTGTGAAAAACTTCAGGCTTGAAGTCAAGCGTAGAGAAGAAATTTTTCTTCCGTTTTCTCCTCTACATTTGGGTAGGCGGGTCCCGCTGAGGACTACCAGCCCATGTGGCATGTGAAGCCAACCCCTAACTTGAAACTTGAAACTGAGGGGTTGAAACGGAAAACTACGCCTGAAGCCCAGGCTCGCAACCACCAAGCTTGAATACAGGCGTAAAAGTACACGGCAAAAAGGTTCCTGGGCTTCCCAGAAAGCCATTGGTAAAAGACATAAGCGATTTCCAGGGACCATGCAGTGTACGCTTCAGTTCCACAAAGCAGTCATTTGTCCCAATTTGTAAAGTCTTCAAGTCACTCGAACCAACACGCACTGGTCGTACGCCTCCCGGCCCCCTCGGCGTGTACACTGCCCGAAACGGGGGCCGCAGGCAGTAATTAATTGAATGGGCCAATCAAACAGGCCGAACGAACGAGTTTGCACAAGCTCCCTAAGAGGCGGGACTTGTGTTGCTGTCCAGCGCCTGTTGGGCATCGGAGGTCGAAGGCGGAGGGGGGGCTGGGGGGCTGGCTGCTGGCTGGGTCCAGACAGACACAGCTCCGTCGCTCCGTCTTTCTCTCACACCCTCCCGTACCCGTGAGTGCGAGAGAGACGCGGCGACAAAACGACTCGCTTCGGAGTCGTTGGCGTCTGACTCCGCGCTGATCCCCGCATCCGGGGAGCTTCTCTTACTTGTTGGGATAAGAAGCCGGGCGTTCGTGCAAGGACTTGACTTATTGGGAAAAGGAGGGTGGGGGGTTGGGGCGTGGGGGCGCACCGAAAAAAGAAAACAACATTTCCTCTCGGATCGGTCAACATACCGTCAAAGTTCACTACACACTCGTACAAAAACTACTTGCCTGACTCAAGTTGGCTGCGTGACCACGCTTCAGTCAAAGCGCGAATTTAACACGACAGTATAAAAGGGGTTCCGGTTTTGTTGGCTTTTTCACGCGAGTGTGGTAGAAAGCGAAGTACCCTTTTCCGAGCTGCCCTTTCGCCGGCGCTGGTTTGAAATCGACACCTAAGGAAAAGGCACGCAGTAGCGGCCGCGCGATCCAAAAGGCGCTCAGTTGCGGCCCTGCGATCTGAAAGGCACGCAGTTTGCAGCGCGCGATCCAAAAGGCACTCAGTTTGCCCCGCGCGATCCAAAAGACAAGCAGTTTACCGCTGGCGGCCGGTAAACTGCGTGTCTTTTGGATCGCGAGGGGCAAACTGAGTGGCTTTTGGATCGCGCGCGGCATACTGCGTGCCTTTCAGATCGCAGGGCCGCAACTGAGCGCCTTTTGGATCGCGCGGCCGCTACTGCGTGCCTTTTCCTTACAGGTGTTGAAATTCTGTCTGACGCGGACCGCACACAGTGGGTCCAATCATTCCGGCCGGGCGTCCTCACCGCGCGGCGCGCCTCGAAACCCTCCAAACTACCAGAAGGGGAAAACAGGACGACTGCCCCGAAACTTTGAATCACTAAAATTATCAAAATAACGAAAAATTGCCAAAAAAAATTGACAAAATGTCCAAATTTTGCAAAAGTCACAAAAAATATAAGACTGCACGGCCGAAACCTTACGACTATGATTTTGAGCGTATGTAAGCTGCAAACTATTTCGTTAGTTATAGGAAGAAATAGTTTGTAAATTACGAAGTAGTTTCTTTGTTAGCTGGTGTGTACTCCGGAATACATTCGCTACTTTTCATTGTAAGGCCGAAAATAGTTTGTAAGGTTTTGAGAGTGTGACGCTGAAAAGTGTCTTCGAAATGATTCAAAATTTACAAACAATTATTTGCGGTCTACTCGGCGGTCTACCCGTCTTCGAGGGGCATCGCTTCGTTAGACGCTTCCCGCTGCTCCCGGGCGGTGAAGTCCTGCAGTTGCGGCAAGCAGGGCGGTCGGACAAAAGGTCTCGTTGAAGCTAAGGCAGTGAAGGCCGACGACGGAGGGGCGCTCCACGGCGCAGGGCGCAGGGCTCACAGGGTCAGCGGCGCAGTTGCCCTGTGCTTGGGAGGGGCCCTGGCTGGCTGGGCCTGGCCGGGCCCTATCCTATTTCCTGGCTTCCCTCGAAACCTATACCAGCCCTTGTAGGCCGATTGGTCTCCCTGCCATTCTGTGACCTTCTCCCACCGCGACGCGGCCCAAGCACAGCAAGGCGCAGCACGGCGCAGCGCATAGCCCACAGCGAGTCGTTCCAGCCGGACCCGCGGCCGCTCCAGGCCGCTCCAGGCCGCTCCAGGCCGCTCCAGGCCGCGCTCGCTGGAGAAGGTCGTGCTTCCTCCTTCCTTCTGCTCGGCCTGGAGCCTCGAAATCGGATAAACAAATGGCAATTGCGGAGGTAACAAAGAGGCGGGGTGGCTGCTGCGCCGCGGGGCGAGGCGGGGCGAGGCGGGGTGGGTCGGGGTGGGGCGGGGTGGGGCGGGGCGGGGCGGGGAGGGCCGGGGCAAGGCGTCGTCGCCGTGGAGCAGTCCCGTCCCCCCCATCCTCTTGCGAACAAGTTATCACCTCATTTTCTTTCGGCCTGCGCCGCGCCTCCCCCAAGCAGTGCCCGGAATAGTGCCCGCCCAGGCAGGGCTGGCTTTTCCTCCCCCGGCCCTGCCGGCCCCGCCGGCCTGGCCCCGCCCCGCCCCGCCCCGCCCCGCCCCGCCCCCAAAGTCATCCATCAGGGACTGGAAAAACATGAAGGCGGCCGGCGAGGAGGCCGGTCCGAGGCAGCGGCGCGCAGTTCCCGCACTTCAATACAAGGCCGGGCTCTTCCAGGATGACCGCCAAGCGCGAAGAACACCGCAGGGACCGCGTGGCGGCGGCACTTCGTTACGAGGAAACGGGCGGCAGACTGATGCCGAGAGTCGTTTTCGTCGCACTGTCTCTCTCGCACTCAAGGGGCTACCCGTACTGGTGCGAGAGAGACAGAGCGACGAAAGCGACTCTCGGAACCGGTCAGCAGGGTCGCCGCCAAGCAACGCACGCCCTGGCGGGATCGCCTTTGGAGGGAACCCTTCCCGCCAACGGCCGCGCCGAGCACCGCCGCGCGGGCAGGGCGCAGCCTTTCGTCGCTCTGTCTCTCTCGCACCCCTACGGGACGCCCCATGAGTGCGAGAGAGACAGAGCGACACAACAATCCCTGTGAATGCAGGGCTACTCACCGAGGACGCCGAGGCGGTAGTTGACGGTGACGACGACGACGCCGCCGTACGAGGCCAGCACGCTGCCGTCGTACACGTTGCCCGAGTTCCACTCGTAGGACTCGCCGTGGATGATGACGATCACGGGGGCGAGACGCACGTTCTCCCGCAGGCCGGCTGCAACATCGAGGACACGTCACGTCGCCGTCGAACTCGCAGGGACAGCGTCACAGTCGGACGCAAGGGTGGGGCAGGCCACGGAGAAGAAATACACCAGCCATTCCTGGCTCTGGGTGTAGACTTCCGTGTAATGCAGGGAACATGGTGTTCCGTGAAATTTCGAACGCATTTCTGGCGAGGAAATCCAGACGCCTGGTAGTACAAGTTGGTGCCACAGACAGAGCCTCCACGGAGACCCCGCCAGGCCGCGCCAGGCAAAGCGAGGCAGAAGGGGCCAGGCAGTCCGGCCTCGGTCTGCAGAAAACAATTGAAACTCGTTACCCTGAAGGAGCTGCCGGGCCCTGCCCACACACTAGTAGTTGGCGACAGTTAACGACTTTCAAATAGCGCGGCCT
This sequence comes from Thrips palmi, assembly GCF_012932325.1. Classification (NCBI taxonomy): domain Eukaryota; kingdom Metazoa; phylum Arthropoda; class Insecta; order Thysanoptera; family Thripidae; genus Thrips; species Thrips palmi. Next base: position 1,009,068 of record NW_023144626.1, read on the forward strand.
AGTCGAGGAGGGGCCCACGCCCCGCCACGCCACGCCACGCCGCGCCGCGCCACGCATTCGCAAACACGTACAATTAATTATTTTGCGGGGGTGGCGCGCCGGCGGGAGATGCACCAACCACCACCACACTGGGAGGGAATCGAGCCGTCGCGGCGGCAGCATCCAGACGAGCGATTCCGAAGATTCGTCCCGTCGCTCTGTCTCGCTCGCATTCACAGTGTGGGACCCACACGACCCCTGAGAACACTCCAAATTGAAAGGCGGTACAAATGTATCAAAAAAGGCGGTATTGAAATTACCGCCTTATACATGCCATCATTACCACCAATCAAAGGCGGTACTTTCATTTACCGCCACAACTATTCCATCAGTTATTAAAACATTGAATCAGTACCGCCAGTCAGAGGGAGTACCTAAATTACCGCCAAACACAAGCCATCAATACCGCTCATCAAAAGGCGGTTGTTTGATTTACCGCCTGCACTGTACCATTGTGGTCAGATATAAATGTCTCGCTGAATCCAAAATTGTTAATATATCCTAGGTGATGTGTGGATTCATGGCAGATTGGATAAGTTACTAGATTATGATTGCACACAAAATCAATAGAAAACTTTTCTAATTACCGGTGTAGGTTGTCAGGCCCACTGGGGACTCTTAAGAGAAACGACAGTTGTGACGCTCATAAACTGAGAGGTCCATACTTGCATAGCATAGCCGCTGTCATTCAGTTTTCTTGAAGTCAGATGTACTCACATGAATCATGATTGAGTGCACAGCAGTGAAACTGCTGCTCAGAAGATAAATATGGCAAACAGGTCGAGTCACCCAAAACAGATAGCATCAAATCTTGAAGCTTTCTGCACTGGTAAACTGGGCTTGGTGCAGCACAGATGTGATAAACTTATGAAGTTTTGACAGTTTTCTCATTTTACACGCACTGTCACTGTAGCTTGGATGATAGCAAACAATCTTCGCCCACGCACGACACAGTTGGCAAAAGGTCGCCATCTCACAAAACCAGAGGAAACTTGATTATATTTATGGATATTGGACAAAAACACGAACCGACGGCAGCCCTTTGTCTATGATTTTCAGGTTAGTTCTGCTTTTGTTTTTGTAGGCCTCTAACTGCGAATACTGCCTATGTCGTGCGTACAGTCGACCCGTAACTGCCCATAAAAATATCAGATATTCGCAGTCACTCGTCGCGTCAACAAAACAAGTTGCAGAAAGAAAATGGCCGCCTGTAACTGTGCATGCATATCAATATTATTCAGTTTCTTCTAGTTTTGGGCAATGACGTCTGGTGCCAACGGGGTCCAGTGTGGGCGAGGATTGTTCTTTACCATGGAAGCAACTGTGAAACTGCGAGTGAAGTGGATTAACTGTAAAAATTTTATAGAAGTTCATCAACACAGTCTGTGGTCTGAGCTCCTGTGCTCTGGGCCCAGTTTAACAGTGTACAATGCTACATGTTTGAATACAAGCTTTATGAGTTACCTCAACATTTCTGCTAATTTCATCAAAGAAGCAGTGCCACAGTGATTAATGTGAGTACATCTGACTTCAGGAAACTGAATGTTAGCGGCTCTGCTAAGTGAACAAGGACCTCTTAGTTTAAAAACGGAAACAAAATTTACTGCTTGCAATAAGCGGTAATTATAATTCTTGCTTGCAATGTGGTACAACATTATGGTTTAGAGCGGTGTTATACATATATGACCACACTTCCCCGTATTGACAGTACAAAATGGTCTCCTGTCCATTGGCGGTAATATTTATTAGCGGTAATGAAAATTCCTTCTCTTAATTGGCGGTAACTTCATACCGCCATTCAAGTACCTCAAACTATTTTTTCTCCTGGCCTGATGATGCACCGCCTTTTTGTGGCAGTAAAACTATACCGCCTTCCCAAAGGCGGTAAAATCTGGAGCCCGCCTTTTAAAAAAGTACCGCCACAAAAGGGTGGAAATATTACCGCCTTTCAATTTGGAGTGAAAGCCTTATGAGTGCGACAGAGGCAGAGCGACGGCTTTTCGGAATCCGTCTGGCGTGCCGGCCGGACGCTACCTTCACCGCTCTCGCCGCAGCAGACTGATTCAGAATGGTCGTTTGGGCGCCGTCTCTCTCTCTCTCTCTCTCTCTCTCTCTCTCTCTCTCTCTCTCTCTCTCTCTCTCTCTCTCTCTCTCTCTCTCTCTCTCTCACTCTCTCTGTCTCTCTCTCTGTCTCTCTCTCTCTCTCTCTCTCTCTCTCTCTCCACACACGGGCCGTTCCACAGGAGTGCGAGAGAGACAGAGCGACGAGAGCACGCAGTGTGGATGCACGCGGACAAAGGCCTCGCCGACCAGCTGACCGGGGCTCAGGCACGCTCAGGTGGAATCAGTCGGTGTATGCACTGTCAAAAACGCCAAGGGTTCAGCGCCACTGCAAAAACAAAAATGGAAAAAATAAATTGGGCCTTGTCGGGGAATTGACGCCTTCAGGGCCGCAGAAGGACGCTCGGTGCGACGACGGGGCGACGCTGGAATGCGTCAAAGACGTGGACGTCCAACTGAGACGAGCAAACAGCTGCAGACTGATTCCGAGAGTCGTTTTCGTCGCTCCGTCTCCCTCGCACTCGTGGGGCGTCCCTTACAGGTGCGAGAGAGACAGAGCGACGAAGACGACTCTCGGAATGAGTCTGCTGCGCAGCAGCAAGGGGCGGAGGGACGGCCGCAGGGGCCGCAGGCACGGCCAGGTGGTGGCGCCCCACGGAGGAGTTTGCCCAGAGTTCCCCGGAGGACTTCGCGTGTTGCCACAAGATGTCCAGATACGCAGTGTCTTATTACTGCCCAGGGCCCGGCCAGCCAGCAGCCACCACCAGGAGACGTCTGGTCGCTCCGTCTCTGTCGCACTCACGGGGCGTCCCGCAGGGGTGCGAGAGAGACAGAGCGACTCTTTGGGATCGCTCGGCAGACTACGGAGCGATGCTGCCCCGCGCTTACGCCCCGGCCTCGCCTCGCCAGCATAGGCCTAGGCACACATACACAGTAAATGCCTCACGGCCAAAGGCTGCACCAACATAATATGGTGGATATATTCTCCATAATACCAATGAAATTCGTCAAAATGTCTATAAGGTACAGTGAATTCTCAATGGTATGTTACGAAGTCAGCTGCCACCACCATAATATGGAACTTTTTCACCATAATATAGAGAATCTTCACTGTACAACATTTAGAGTGTAGGGTGAGTCAAGCGAGGGCCACGCGGACGTGTAAAATGCCCTCCTCGGACCGGAAAAAAATAAAATCGCAAAAAAAAAGACGGTGACTCGCGACGTGGTAGCGACTGACTACTGACTCACTCGGAGCAAACGCGCCGCCAGTGTGTCAGTCCGTTTATCCGTGCGACTCGTCGTGTTTACACTGGAAACTCGAGTTAGGGCGCCGCGAAAGCCTGGTGAGCTGCATCGCGCTCGTTCGCGCGCCATGTCGATGTCAGCATTAACCCTTCTCTCTCTCTCTCTCTCTCTCTCTCTCTCTCTCTCTCTCTCTCTCTCTCTCTCTCTCTCTCTCTCTCTCTCTCTCTCTCTCTCTTTTGTGATGATACCCGCAAGGCATATCAAAACAATAGCGGGAAGTGGGATAAGGAGAGGGGGGTGGGGGAGAGCTCGCATCAACATGACATCAGCAACACGAAAACGTCAACGAGGATGCACTTTTGGGCAGATGCTCTAGCATTCAAACGCCGTTGTTTTTGTGCGACGCGTTTCCATTCCCCCCCCCCCTCTCTCTCTCTCTCTCTCTCTCTCTCTCTCTCTCTCTCTCTCTCTGGCCGGGGGCAGTGAGACCGCACCGAGGTGCGAGTGCCCGGGATTTGGCAACACCACTGTGGACATTCCTTCTCATTTCCAACTGAAAGTAAAGCAGCACCCGAGTCCCCCCCCCTTCTCCCCCCCCCCTCCACTTTCGGCCACATAATCGTCGACAGTCACGCCATCCACCGCGTTCCGTCGTCGCATTTTTCCCAAAGTATTTTTCTTCCGTCAAAAAAGCAGCGGCGGCGGCAGCGTCCGCGCGGCTGGCGGCGAATTGCGTCAAGCAAACTTGTACAGCGAAAGCAGTTACTGCCGAAGTGCCTGTTATTTCAGTCAACACTGGAAAAAATTGAGTTCTCGCAATCCATTTGCCTCACATTGATGGAATGTGCTGTCGGCGGAGAGGATCCATCGATGAGAAACAAAAGGCACGCTTTAAAACCCAACGAAGTATTTGAAGCTTGTTGCAGGAACCATTAGTTCGTAAATTATGAAGTACTTTGTGAGCCTTTGTGTGATCAAATTACATTGTTGTAAACGAGCTCGGACTTCCTCCCATCCAGCCCTCCACACTGTAAATGTCTTACGGTGAAAGGCTTCACCGACATATTATGGTGGTGATTTTCTGCATAATACCAACGAAATTCGTCAAAATATCTATAGGGTAGCGTGAATTCTTAATGGCACGCTATGAAGTCAGCTGCACCCCCATAATATGGAGAATCTTCACCGTACAGCATTTGGAGTGCACGGGGAAGGAGCTGGCCAGGACAACGCACTGCAGGCCGCGCCCGGGACGGAGGGCGTCTAGCCCTTAATGGTAATGGTAATGCCGGGCAGCATATGCAGTCCCGCCGAGCACGGCTGCGGCCGCGTGGCCCAACCACCGTACCATTGCCATTACGGGCTGGACCACAATGATCGTGTGCCGTTTCCAGCCTCGCCCACCACTTACTTCTGGCAGCGCTGTCAACTGCGTGGAAGCCACATAAGTATGCTAAAACTCCCACCCCACAAACGTCAAAGTATTTTAGCGGACGTAGCGGATAGTAAATTTCCCTGCGGCTACTGTAAATTTCAGCTTTGCTCTCGCTTGAGAAGCTGTCTGGCAATTAAGATGACGGTGTCAACTTTACCTATCGCACACTGGCGAATCAGGAGAGCCTTTGTCTACATATTGTGGCATCACTGGAAGTACTATGTCTAAGTCCAAGTCAACACATCATTCTCGAATCCACTCCAAACCCAATAAATACAGGACTTCGCACTTTGTTTCGGTTTTGAGGCTCTGTCCAAGCTAGTCCCCCAACAGCGCAAAAAAACAAAGAAAACAACTTGAAACCAAATTCGTCTTTAGAGTTATCCATAAGCGAGCCGCGCGGAGCTGCGTGCGCTATCCGTGCAATTTTGCGGTATGCCCGGCGGCACTCGCTAAGCCACTGCAGTGTCGCGTAATCCCTGGGCCGCGCTGCTTACCGGGCCCGCAGTGTAAGACGCGCCGCGCTCCCCGCAAAACCCGCTTTACCTCCATGTGACACGGAGGAGGGGGGCTGAGCCGAGGACACCTATGGAAGCTCGCTCCGGGCGCGGGGCGGGGTGGGGCGGGGCGGGGCGGGCGGGGCGGGGCGGGGCGGGGCGGGCGGGGCGGGGCGGGGCGGGCTGTGGGTGCGGTGGAGTGGCGGCGGTAAAGGCAACCAAATTAGGACGGACGGCCGGCGAACGAGGTTAGCGGGTCGGTCTTAATAATCCCCTGGCCGCTCCTCGCACTAATGCGCGCGCCACGCCATGCCACGCCCTGCCACGCACTGCCACGCACTGCCATACCTTGATATGCCCTGCCACGCTCCGCCCCGCCCCGCCACGCCCTGCCACGCCCGGCCACGCCCCGCCCCGCCACGCCCTGCCTCCAGCCGCGGCTTTGGCGGCTCTGCGCTTGGCAGTCCACCAAGGTGTCCGTCGTGACGGTCCTGACGGGCTGCACCGCGACGTGCAGCAACGCCGCCAAGGTGCGGCGCCAGCCAATCGGGGAGTCGGTACCGCAGGGCGTGCTCTACACTGTACACAGCGCACGGTACTGTACTGTGCGCTGCGCGCTTCCAATTTGGCCTACTTCGCCATCCTCGTTGGCACTGTTTCCTTGGGGCCGATGCAGCAGGCTGAGCATCGCTGCAGCGCGGAGCACACAGTGGGCCAGAAGACCAGTAGAGGCGGACAAAACTCTGGACGCGTTTTGCACTTCAGAGTCGCTAAATGGGACTCGAACCGCACGCGTGACCCCACCAATAGATTGCTCTCCGAAAGAGGAATCCATTGGTGGGGTCACACGTTCGGTTCGAGGCCTGTTTAGCGACTCTGGAGCCCAAAACGCGTCTAGAGTTTTGTCCGCCTCCACCGGTCTTCTGGCCCACTGTGGGGCGGTACGGCCGGCCTGCGTTTTCAATAAGCCCGCAGCGGGTCGCGCAAGGTGGCGCACTTCGACGGTCCGGCACTAGAACCCGGATTCAAGACTCCACCGAACCCAGGGTTTATATCGCACCGCGGGCCGGGTCCACGCTGCACCTCGGCAGGCAGGCAGGCAGGCAGGCAGGCAGGCAGGCAGGCAGGCAGGCAGGCAGGCAGGCAGGCAGGCAGGCAGGCAGGCAGGCAGGCTGGCAGGCAGGCAGGCAGGCAGGCAGGCAGGCAGGCAGGCAGGCAGGCAGGCAGGCAGGCAGGCTGGCAGGCAGGCAGGCAGGCAGGCTGCCTCCCCGCGAGATTACAGATCGCCCCGACTTTAGTGCGCGTGTAACGTGCAACGTGCGGGGCCGGGATTTAGTGGGCGCGGCGGTCGCGGCGTGCGCCGAGCAACTCCGAGCAGTCCGTTCGTCGCTCTCTGTCTCTCTCACACGCCGCCTCGGCGTCCCGTAGGGGTGCGAGAGAGACAGAGAGCGCGGTTCGGAGTCCGCCTGCAGCAGCTAGCTTTCTCGACTCCGGCCGGCTCCGGAGCTCCACTGCTCCGCTGCCCGGCAGCTCAGCTACATTTCACCCTGCACTCCGGTTGATCAGCCTGTGCGCTGCGCCTAGCCGGCGGGCCGCGCAGTGCGTCCTGCAGACTGATTCCGAGAGTTGTTTTCGTCGCGCTGTCTCTCTCGCACTCATGGGGCGTCCCGTATAGAGGTGCGAGAGAGACAGAGCGACGAAGACGACTCTCGGAACCCGTCTGCTGGGCGTCCTACATGGACGCTACTACCTGCGGCAGCGCCGTGCGTAGCGCGCGGCGTCGGGTAAGTTGTCGCTGCCCGCGCGGGGAAGAAATTAACGTCAGCAGACGCTGTCTTCGTCATTTCTTTTTCGGAGAGCAAAGAAACTGAAGCACTTTGTAGCATCGCTCGGGCAGCGGGCTGATTCCGTACAGCACTTCCGTCGCTCCGCCTCTCTCCCTCTCTCTCTCTCTCACTCACAGGGCGTTCCGTTCGGGTGCGAGAGAGACAGGGCGACGATAGCAACCGTTCGGAATCAGCTCCTCCTCGCAGGGCTCTGCCCTCGGCTCTGCCGCTCAGCCCGGCGACCGGGACGCGACTCTCCGATGGGCTCGAGCAGCTCGCGCCTCGCCGTCGAGGAGACAAAGTGGCGGCAAAAACTCTCATAAAGGCGGTGTGGCTCCTGACTGTGATGCAACCCTTCTCGAGCGCCACACTTTCATTCGCTTTTTCTTGTTTTATTTCGCCCTCCCTTCCTTTCGCTGTGTTTTTGTTGTTGTTTGTTCTGTCGCGTGTAATAAATTCCAAGAGAGCGCCGCCGGTTTTTTCGTCTAGTCGGACCTCCCAGCAAAAGGATGAAGCAGGGCGACGGGGCTCAAGACGCGGCTTGACGGTGGAGACTCCCATTTTTGTGTCAAAACGGTCCGGGCAGTGACACTTCCATGGAGACAAAGCAGCACCGTCACTGTTTATTATTTTTAACGTAACCTCACTTACGAAAATAAATCTGATGGAAAATTTTGGAGAGTTCGCAAACTGCCATAACAGGGAACATTGAAATTTTAAAAAAATCACGAATCCTTGAGGGGCTATGGAGCTACATAGTGCCTAAAAATCTGAATATTTTAAACGGGTAGCCAAGCCTTCTGTACGCTCGGATTAAACCTGACCAACGCCTCAGAAAAATAAATAAATCAGTATGTGTCAGCATTAGCTACAAGCGAGACGTGAGCTGGCAGTATATCATTACCTTCATAGTCACAAGCAGCGTTTCGAAGCCCAAACGAAATCAGCCCTTTGCTTTGTATTATGAATATTTTACCCTAAGCGTCTAAATGAAGCGGTGAGTGGGTGTGGGGCAAGCAGGGCACAAATCGCACTCGATGGTTTGTCAGTGTGTCACGCGAATGTGTTTATTTTTGGCTGTCCATCCTGCATCTTTGTTTTCAAAAATTAGCTTCCATTTTTTTCGTTCTTGTAATTAAACTAAACACACAAAATGTAATCTGACAAAGGAAACATCAAGAGGCATAACAGCCACATCATTGTAACAAAATGAACAAAGTCGGACATCATCCTTATTCTTCTCAATCCAACACTGGTAAAACTAAAGCGTAACTCTATGCTTGAGTCAAGCGTAAAGTTGCGCTTGAAGACGTTACGCTTGAAATCAAGCAGAGACTAGAAATTTCCCCATGCATTTAGATTTGGGGGAATCTTGGCGGATGAGCCTGTTACGCTTGATTTCAAGCGCCAAGTGATTAAGTTTGAAAACAGTGGGTATTACTACGCTTTAGTTTTACCAAAGAAAGTCCTCCGATAAAAACATTTTATAAAATAGACTGTCCGACTGTCTGCGTGCGTAGTGTAAAAGAGATTGTGTGCGTGTGTGTCAGTGTGCGCGCGTGTGTCTGAAAGGGGGAGTGGCTTGGCTCCCGCGCTGGTTTCACGAATGCTCGATTCGTTTATAATACCGCGACAAAAAGAAAGACGGGACAAAGCCGCGCCAATAACACCCTAAAGTCCACACGAGTGGACGTCATAACCCCACGGCACGGCACGGCACGCCGCGGCGGCCAATAGTATACCCCGGCACTACGCCGTGGCGTGCCACGCCAGTCCGTGCCGTGCCGTGCCGTGCCACGCCCTGCCCAGCCGCGCCTCTGAAGCCCCAAATGGGATTGCCGTGGTGACGCGCGCTGGAAAGTCCGGCGGACAGCCATCAAGGGTCGGAGCGGGTCGGGGCGGGCAGGGACGGAGGGACGATAAAGGTTGGAGGGAGGGTCGGGAGGAGGGCAGGGACATGTTCGAATCGAGGTTTGTGCAGCTAGGTTCGGAGAGACTTGGTGTGGACGCACCTGGGAAGGGTAGGAGGAGGAGGGGGCACCGTTCCAATCATCAAAGGGTCGGAAAAGGGGTCGCAGAGAAAGAACCAGAGGTTTCAACAATCAAAGGCCGAGTTTGGGGACGAGCTGCACTGCGAACAGGGGGGCTGAAAGGTTCGGGCTTGAAGGGGGCCTGCGAGAGACGAAGGCCCAAAGAAGAAGCGAGGGAGGGGCGGGGAGTTTGGTCGGGCCGAGTAGGCGCAGCAAGACGCCGCCAAGTTGTGGGCGGGGGCGGCGGGGCACAGTGGGCCAGAAGGCCGGTGTGTGGACTCGAGACGCGTTTTGAGCTCCAGAGTCGCTAAATGGGACTCGAACCGAACGTGTGACCCCACCAATGGATTGCTCTCCGAACGAGGAATCCATTGGTTGGATCGCACGTTCGATTCGAGTCCTGTTTAGCGACTCTGGAGCACAAAACGCGTCTAGAGTTTTGGCCGCCTCCACCGGTCTTCTGGCCCACTGTGCGGGGGCCTCCCCGGCCGGGGAGGGGCTGCGGGGCCGCAGCGTGGAACGGACCGTCCTCAAGTTTGGTGTTTGCAGCTCCGTTAGGGGCTCCTCGCTCCATTTCATTCCGGAGGACTTTGTCCACGCGGAGGGTGCCGAGCCCGGTCCGGCAGGTCCCTCTCTCTCGCACGCATGCGGGACGCCCCATGAGTGCGAGAGAGACAGCCCGGACGGGGTGCTCCTCAGCCCAGCACACACCGAGGTACCACTCAGCCGGACCCTTCCCACAGACGAGCCGCCGCGCCACGCCGCCTCCCTTCCCATATCGCCAAAGCGACGGTGTGGGAGCGGACCGGGGTTTTTATCATGGAAAATGCAGCGAGGGGAGCGAGCGCTTTCACCTCCGGGTCGCGGAGCCTAGCGGAGCCTGCAGAGTGATATTCCGGGAGGCCTTTTCCTCGCTCTGTCTCTCTCGCACTCATGCGGCGTCCCGTAAAGGTGCGAGAGAGACAGCGACGAAAACGACTCTCGGAATCAGTCTGCTGGCGGAGCGGAGGGCGAACGATCCGAGCCTGCCGAGCCTTTCAGAAGATCGGTTTCTCGCTCTGTCTCTCTCGCACCCCCATGGAGGACCCCATGAGTGTGACAGAGACAGAGTGACGGCTGCCGGGGAATCGCGTCGGACGGAGAACGGGCGGCCGCGATGGCGGGGACGACCCACCCCTGTTAAGCGGCTAATAGAACCAAGGCGCCTCGGCGGCCAAGAGGCACGGCCTACGGCGAGGCGGCCTGGCAAGGCCCGGGGATCGCAAAACCCTTTCTCCTTATTCGTGTCTCACCTTGAGTAGGTCGCGCTCTCGCAGTGCTGCGAGGTGCTGGCGCCCTCGTCCTGAATCCCATTTCCATCCCCGTCTATTCTTAGGCGGTGCCCCCCCACCCCACCCCTCTCTTTTGGGGGAGCCCCCGGGCGTGGGTGGCGCCGAGGAATTTTATATTGTCCTCGCTGCACTGCACCGCGGCCCGTTAGTGCATCGGGCGCACCGGCCGCGAACGCTTCAAAGAGTATCGGCTGGAAAATCGGGACAAAAAAGGGGGGGTAAAAAGAAGGGAAAAGGTTTGAAAGTGCGCTGCCTCCTATCTCGGCACGGTCGAATGCAGTATCGCATGCCGCGCTTTCACAACCAACGACTTTTTGGAGGTTTTCTCGCTTGGCAGTGAAGAAGGGATTTTGCGAGCCAATACACAGGGTGCGTAAATTTGGCATTTCGGCCATCACTTTGCCTGATCCACGAGTTTTTAACCCTTCGGGGTAAACACACGTGTCGCAACGAACGTGTTCTAGCACGAAATGGGGCGTCCCTGTGCGTGGCAAAAGCAGCGGCTGAGTTTCCCAGGCGGCTTCTGGAAAAAAGACGCCTTTTTCCAGGATGGGCCAGGGAGTCCCAGGTATTGCTTAGGCCGCAAGTGCAAAATAAATGTACAAAATGATCCGTGAGTTTGACACACCAGGCTAAAGCTACCAAGTCATTTCGCTCTCGTGGTAAACATGACGTACACTGGTGATCAGTGAGCTAAGAACAAACTTATTTCAAAAAGAGACAAGCTCGTCTTTGGCTCTCCACTGAGGCGGACCCACAGACGGCCTTTGGGTGGGGCACAGTGTCAGTGGCACTTTTTGCCCACGTACGGGGCAAAGAATGGCCTTTTGCCTACCTTTCAGGCGGCTATCTAACTCCTCTGGGAGGGGCAAAATATCCGTTGCCCCTCCGCTGTATCAGCGCCTGAAATTGACTTGTCTTGGCCCACGCGTTCGCTCTTGCGATGCGGATGGTTTTGACTCGGAGTGTACGACATTGTTCTGGCTGGCGGAGTGTACAAGGCGGCCCAGTATCGGACGGGCCGACTACTGCAGGCCCTGGAGGAACGCCAAAGAGCGTCGCTGGAGCGAGACAGTAAGTGCATGCGAAAGTCCATTAAGGCCGTGTTTGCTTTCACTCTTACTCCTCTGTCGCAGGACAGAGTAGTAGGAGGCCGTTCTCGCTGAGGTTGTTGTTGTTGATGTTGTTGTTGTTGGTGGTGATGGTGTTGGTGGTGATGTTGTTGTTGGTGGTTGTGTTGTTGCTCCTGCTGCAACTCCCTGCTCACTGCAGCGCGAGCACGCCTTCGACAGCCATCCCGGAACACAGAGCGCGCGCGGAGGGCCCGGGCCGCCGAGACCGGCGCTCGTTTGTATGTAAAACACTTCATTATAACGCCACGTTCAAATTCCGCGCCCCGTGATATTTGCGGCTGGAGCGCGTGCGAGCGAGCGGACGGGCCCGCCCGAGAGCAGCGGGGTGAAGAGGTGACGAGTCCATGGAGGTCGCAACACCACGCCGAGCACCTCGTGTACACCAAGGCCGCTTCTCGCACACCAATGCAGCACCGTCTACCCTCTGACCTATTTTTGGGGCGTGTAACCGAAAAGTGCTCCAACGCAACACAAAATTGGGCTTCCAACACAGCAACTAATGTGACGTCATTATTTTGTAGCATGACAGGGAACCTCGAGCCCTTAAGCATGAACGTCGATTTCTTTCGTAGTGTGCATTGTATACATTTTCCGCATGGTACCAAATTAGGACGCACGACGTAAATGTTAGCGGTAAACAAAGGGGTGGAAATAATGGCAAATTTCGGCGGGGACTTCGGCGGCGCCGAGAGAGGAGAAAGTGTGATGGGCGGCCTCGGCGGCCTACTCGACCGAAAAATCAGAAATTCTCTCGCCGCAGTGGCCCCACTGGAAGGAGGCTGGAAGCGGCGACGCCTGAGGGACGCGTCGAAAATGATAAGTTTACCTCTCATGATTGGACGATCCCCGGCGGCCCCGGCGCGCGTCGCGTCGCCTTGGCGTCGCCGCAGCCCCCTTCTTGCCCACCCACTCCCCACGTCGCCGGGCCCCAAAAGCCCCAGCAGGTTGCGTCCGAGAGTCGGTTGCGTCGCGGCCTCTCTCGCACCCATACGGGGCGCCCCATGAGTGCGAGAGGGACGGAGCGACGAAAAAGACTCTCAGTCTGCAGCGCCACTCAGAGCGCCGCACTGTCCTGGACGATCACCGCCGCCGGATTCACTCGGACCGCCTGCCGGCTCACAGTGGGCCAGAAGACCATGGAGGCGTTTTGAGCTCCAGAGTCGCTAAATGGGACTCGAACCGAACGTGTGACCCCACCAATGGACTGCTCTCCGAACGAGGGATCCATTGGTGGGGTCACACGTTCGGTTCGAGTCCTGTTAAGCGACTCTGGAGCTCAAAACGCGTCTCGAGTTTTGGCCGCCTCCACCGGTCTGCTGGCCCACTGTGCGGCTCATTCCGAACAGCACTCGGTCGCCCCGTCTCTGTCGCACTCGAGGCGCGGCCCAGAGGGGTGCGAGAGAGACGGAGCGAGGCGGAGACTGCGGCCTTGGCGGACTCGTTAGCGAGTTCGCCTTGCTATACCCCGCCACCAAATGGAAGCGGCTGGGCCTTACAAACAGCAGGCTGATTCCGAGGTCCTCTCTTTCTCTCTCGCACTTTTACGGGACATCCCATGAATGCCACAGAGAGAGAGAGAGAGAGAGAGAGAGAGAGAGAGAGAGAGAGAGAGAGAGAGAGAGAGAGAGAGAGAGAGAGAGAGAGAGAGAGAGAGAGAGAGAGAGAGATTCCGCTCAGACAGCTGCAGCGCGGCCCCCAGCATCCGACCAGAATCGAGCGTCCACTTTTCCTCAGCTTTTGGAATACAACCAGCAGCCCGCCGGTGAAAGCCGACCTTGATGCCGAGTGGCCGATTTGGCGAATGGCCGAATTCGCGGAGAGGAGAGAGGAGAGACGAGAGAAGGGGAGGAGGGAGAGACCCGACGCCGCGCCGCCGCTGCTGGACTGTGTCAAATCAGTCCACCGGCTGCGCAAACTCTCACGCGCGTCTCATTGGCATGCAGCCCCAAAACACAACCAGCAGCCACCGCCCCCCCCCCCCCCACACACACACACACGCACACACACACAAATGCAACGTGCGCACACACGTGCAACGCGTACACGCACACACACGCCGCGAAAACACCCAGTAACCGTCGTAAAAAAAGGGAAGGTGACCCATCCCCCGACCCGCGACACCGTCAAAAATAAAATAATCCCAAGAGAAAATGGTTTTAATGGGCGTGGGACGTTGATGGGAGAGAAAATTGTATGTCTAGTCGCGCAGTGCACACGGTTTAACTGCCGCGCACATTTCACGTTTCATAAACTTGGTCCACGCGGCCGGGAAGGGGGGGGGGGGGGGGGGGTCGCATAGCAGTGGAGGTGCGGCGGTGGTGGTGGTGGTGGTGGTGGCGACGCACCGGCCAAAAGCCATCGCCCAAATGCACCCTTTATAACGCCATAATACACGCGTATCGGGCCGACTTCAATTTCGACTAAACGGATCGCGCCAAGCAGAGCCCCCTTTACGGGTACGGGCGGGGGGTGGGGTGGGTGGGGTGGGGGGCGGGTGGGGTGGGGCGGGGCGGGGGGCGGGGGGGGGCGTACAGATGGAAATAAATTGCGTAAAACAGCGTGGGGCGAAACACGCTTATGTGCGCGGCGCCTTGCCTTTTTCGTTCCGCTGCTTTATTTCTGCGGCGACACTGTCCGGGTTCGCGGTGCCCGTTGCCACGTTGCCGTGCAAGGGCCGAGCCTCGCGGCGTGTGCCTGGAAAATAAGCAGCGGTCCAGCAGACTGATTCCGAGAGTCGTTTTCGGCGCTCTGTCCCTCTCGCACTCATGGGGCGTCCCGTGGAGGTGCGAGAGAGACAGAGCGACGAAAACGACTCTCGGAATCAGTCCGCTGCTCATCTTGGGCCGTGGCTCCACATCGCAGGAATAGAGAGAGAACGACAAATTGACCAGAGCTGATCTCACGCACACGCACGCACGCACGCACGCACGCGAGCGTCGCCCACGACCTTGTAGCACGACGAGGAAAAGACGGTCAACAAGGGTGCCACGTCGTCTGTCTCTCTCGCGCAGCCTCGGAGCGTTCCACGAGTGCGAGAGAGACAGAGCGACGACGGCGCCATGGCGGCGGTCCCTCGCATGCGGCACACGTGTGGCTGGAACGGCATTGGCCGACGGCAACGACGCCGACCCCCTCCCCCCTCCTCCCTTCCGACACTCGCCCTTCACGGTCCACTAGAGCTGAAACGGCCCAAGGAAAAAGAACACGCACTCATTACGACAGTAAATTACAAGTTGCCTTTTTGGGGCAACTGCCGCGTACGATGAGTGTGGAGGGGGCCCCGGCCCGGCGGACGACGCTGGAAGCTGGAATCAACTCGATAGATAAACGTTCCGAAACGTGGCGCGTATAGGAGGGAGAGAGGGTGCGGGCGGGGTGCCAAGGCGGCAAGGCCGGGATCGACTGAGATGAGGCATGGGGTGGGGCGGCGCGGGGGGGCGGGGCGGGGCGGGCGGGGCGGGGCGGGGCGGGGGGGGGCGGGGAGGGCCAGCCCGCCCGCGGGGCGCCAAGAGCCGGAGGGGCGTGGGCCATCATCATTTCGCGCGCAAATAAGCGGCAATCAGGCGGCAGGAAATGCAGTCCCAGATTGCAGGGACGGCCCGCTGTCACTTTCGTCACTTTTCGGCAATCCGCCTCGCCGGCCGGCAGCAGGGCCCCGCTGCCGATTGGACGCGCATTTCCGGAACGGGATTGGACGTGGACAATGACAACGCCGCGCCGCCCCTTGGATGCCTCGATAGAGAGAGCGGCTGCCTTTTTATTTTGCCAAAGCCTCGACGGGATTATCAGAGCGAAAGCGCGCTCTGCGAGAGATCGAAGCAGCCGCGCCGGGTACGTTCACGCTTCAGGCCGCTTCGGATTGATGTGCCGAGGACGGCGGAGTTTTAAAAATCGAAGATGTTGTGGCGGTCGGAACTTGAGGCCGCGAAAATGT
Source organism: Thrips palmi (assembly GCF_012932325.1). NCBI lineage: Eukaryota > Metazoa > Arthropoda > Insecta > Thysanoptera > Thripidae > Thrips > Thrips palmi. The sequence continues at coordinate 1,024,602 of NW_023144626.1, forward strand.
GTCTCCGCTGCGCGCGGCTCACTGCTCTGGGAGGCGCCGGGCGACTTTTAGGGCTGCTCGTCGCGCCCCGCCCCGCCCCGCCCCGCCCCGCCCCGCCCCGCCCACACCACACCAGTCTCAGAGTTAATTAAGTAATCCCCCTCCAGCCTTCTTCCTCTCTTTCTCTCTTAGATAAAGAGGCTTAGCAAAAGAGGGGAAAGCTGTACAGCGAATAAAAACGCGCTGAGATGGAAATGGCTTCGAAGTAGGCATCACCGCGGACCGGCGCGCCGCGGCGGAGGCGAGGCGGACCGATTCCGTCTCCACGTCCATCTCTCTCGCACCGGCACGGGACGCCGCACGAGTGCGAGAGAGACAGCGCCGGCCTGCAGCGCAGCGCTCCGGCGGCGTATACACGTCCGTCTCGTTAGCCTGTCGCGGGGATGGTCTCATTGGTAGTGGTATAGAGAGAGATAGAACGACCATTCCCGCGCCACGCAGGGCAGAGCAGGGCGTGGCAGGGCGTGGCAGGGCGTGGCAGGGCGTGGCAGGGCGTGGCAGGGCGTGGCAGGGCGTGGCAGGACACCTCCTCTTCATAACGTGGCACGTCGTCTAACCGAAGCGCCGTGCGCTACAACCGCCACTGCCATAACAAGGACCCCCTCCCCCACCCCTCTCCCCCTCCTCTGCCATTAAGGGGTAGGAATGCACGCCGCCGCGCTTCGCACCTGTTTACGTGAGGCTAAGCTTCCCCCTCTCACCCTCATTTCACGACCTTCCCACGATCTTTACAACAACCGCGGCGGCCTCCCCCCTCTCTTCCTTCCGCCCACGCAATGCACCGTTCATCAGCCTCCCCGACGCCTTCATCCTGCCTGTCAGCGCGGCGGCGCGGGCGGCAGGCTGGATCCAAGGGTCGTTGTCGTCGCTCCGTCTCTGTCGCACTCACAGAACGCCCCGTGTGGGTGCGAGAGAGACAGAGCGACGGAACGACTCTCGGAATCAGTGGACTGGAGGGCGGACTCGGCGCCGTCGCCGCGGGGCGGCCAGGCCAGTGGCGCTTCCAATGACAGATCGGCCCAGCAGCGCCGCCGCCCCGTCGCTCTGTCTCTCTCGCACCCTAACGGGACGTCCCCCGAGTGAGAGAGAGACAGAGCGAGGAAAGGACTCTTCGGCGGCAGCAGCCTAGCTGTCGGCCGGTCGTGACAGCACACAGTGGGCCGGAAGACTGTGGAGGCGTCCAAAACTCGAGACGCGTTTTGAGCTCCAGAGTCGCTGAACAGGACTCGAACCGAACGTGTGACCTCCACCAATGGATTCCTCGTTCGGAGAGCAATCCATTGGTGGGGTCACACGTTCGGTTCGAGTCCCATTTAGCGACTCTGGAGCTCAAAATGCGGCTCGAGGTTTGGCCGCCTCCACCGGTCTTCTGGGCCACTGTGCAGCAGCCCCGCAGCTGAAAGGCCATACAGGCGACACGCTATGAGCCGCAGACTCCCCGAATCAAACGGAACCAATGGACTTCTCGTTTGAAGGGCAGTCCAGAGGTGATGCCGTGTTTGGTTTCAACCCCATTTCAGAATTTTCGAGTTACGTCGGGTCAACGTGTCGGGATTTTCGTCCGCCTGGCCTGCCGGTGTGGCCATGCCGGCCACCCCAGCCCCAGCCCCAGCACGCCGCCGAGCGTGAGTAACACGGTAGCTCGCTGCAGACTGATTCCGATTGGGGGTCTCCCCGTCTCCCTCGCACTCGCGGGGCGCCGCGGGTGCGAGAGAGACAGCGCATCGGCCCACGCACGCCGCCGCCACCTTGATCCATGAGGCCGCCCCGCCGCGCCGCCCCAGCGATGATTCGTGATGGGCCAACCGGGCCGAGCAAAAATATTCGGCTGTGGGCGGCGGGGTGCGGCGGCGAGGCCTCGGAGGGCCGTGCGCCCGTGGTGGGCCTTGGTGGGCCGAAGCCTGATCGTCCTGGGAGCGGCCGGGGCCCCCAACGGGCTGCAGGGCTTACACGCTTTCGCTCTCAGCGCAGTGGCCGCCCTTGACACAGCCACCACACCCCCCCGCCCCGCCCCGCCCCACCCCGCCCCGCCCCCCGCCCCCCCGCCCCGCCCCGCCCCACCCCGCCCCGCCCCGCCCCGCCCCACCCCGCCCCGCCCCGCCCCGGCCAGAGGTGTCTCTGAGCCGTCATTACTAGGAGTGCAGTGCAGCGCGCAGGCCGCGTTGCCAGACCGAGATGAAGGCAAAATGTCGCCCGCAAACTAGAGTCCACGTTTAAATTCTGGGCCTGACCGCCAAAAAAAAAATATCCGGCCGACTTCCGGTCTGAGACACTTCCGGCCAACTTCGAGGTACCCAGGTACCCAGGGCGAATTGCGAATTCCGGTCGACTTCCAAGAAAGTCCTGGCCCACTTCTAGAAGACACCCATGCGTACCCAAGCCAACTTCCAACGAAACTTGGATGACTCTCGCTGGAATTCCGATCGACTTCCGGACAACTTCCGGCCGACTTCCGAACGACTTCTGGTCATTTCCCTGTTGACCGCGGTGGGCTTTCGAATCCTGGCTGACTTGGAGGCTGATCCTGGTTGAATGGCGGCGGAGTCCCGGTAGACGCCCTTGTCGTCGACCAACCTCTTTTCCGCGACCACGCCGACGGCGGCCGACGGTGGAGCGGAGAAGGCCGGTCGCTTGCTTCGTTAGTGACCCAGCACGCGGACCGCACTCTTAAAACCTTACGAAGTATTTTGAGCATACATATAACAAACTAAAATACTTTGTTATACGAAGAAATACACTGTCAAAAAAATTAAGTGCAATCGACCAATTGGTTTTGGTCATTCGAACTAAAACTAATTCTTAGTCGAGTCAACTAAAATTTAGTTGAGTGTAGTCGCTGCCCACCCTGCGAGGTCCGTCAAGGTGCTGCGCTCGGCCAGGCAGCCTCTATCAAGTCGGTGGCGCAGTGGTTAGCGTTGTTGCACGACGTGTCAGGGTATGCGTGTTCGACACCCGCCAGAAGCTCCGATTTTTCGACTCTTTAATTAAGTGTCAGTGCCTCTGGGACGCTGACGTCACATTTAGAAGGAGGTCGTGTGGTCACGTGATTCTCTCCAACCAATAGGAGAGGAGGCAGTTCTTAGTAATCTCAAAAGGATCTCGAGGAGATCGAATCAACTAAAACTAAGAAAATCGTCATCAAGTCTCCAAATGGTGTGACGTCACCGCTGCTTACATCACAAGAGCCGACTAAAGGGAACTGACTAAATATTTTGGTCAAAATTTCGACTAAGTTTTGTTTGATTTGACTATTATTTGGTCGTTTTTATCGTCCACTCATGCTCGATTGGCGTGTTCTTAATTCTACTAATTCTTAGTCGCCCTGAAAAACGACTAAATTTCTTAGTACAATCCACTAAATTTTAGTCGATTGAACTTTATTTTTTTGACAGTGTAGTTCGTAAATTGCGAAGTATTTTCTTTGTAAGCTTACGTATGCTCAAAATACTTTGTTATACAAACTACTTTTCTTTGTAAGGCCCAAAATAGTTTGTAAGGTTTTCTCAGTGCGCAGGCTCTGTCTCTCTCGCACTCACGGCGCGTCCCTCGCAGGTGCGAGAGAGACAGAGCACGGCTCTGCCGGCCGGCCTGCCTGCGGCGGCCGGACGGGGATAACTAACCACGTGACGGCGGGCAAAGCCGCCAGGACAGCGCGTGGGGGCCACGGCCACACACGGGGAAACTGTCTCTCTCACACCCCTTCGGGACGCCCCATGAGCGCGAGAGAGACAGTGCGATGGCTAGGCCGCCAGCGAGACAAGCGGCGGCGCGGCGAACGGAACGACACGGAATCGCTGAGCCGGACGGACGTCCCACACACAGTGGGCCAGAAACCGGTGGAGGCGGCCAAAACTCTAGACGCGTTTTGAGCTCCAGAGTCGCTAAATGGGACTCGAACCGAACGTGTGACCCCACCAATGGATTGCTCTCCGAACGAGGAATCCATTGGCGGGGTCACACGGTCGGTTCGAGTCCCATTTAGCGACTCTGGAGCTCAAAACGCGTCTAGAGTTTTGGCCGCCTCCACCGGCTTCTGGCCCACTGTGCCACAGCCCACACGGCAAGGCCAGGCAAGGCCGCTCTTTGCGTCAAAGAGACAGCTAATGGGATGTTTACTTGTGTAAGTCGCCGCCGCGCGTCCGCTTTTGTTTCCCTTTCCTTTTTTACGCGGTCTTGTTTAGTTCAATTAACAGTGCCTTGGTCTATCTCACTCGCATTGATCAAGGTAACACCATCCAAACGCTTTTTTTAGAATCCGATTGAACAGTTTCGAGAAGAATGTGCCATTTGCCCGTTCGTCCAATGGACTTGGGCGTTCCGGCGGAAAGTCTGTCTGTCCGTCCGCCCGCTCGTCCCTTTGATGCAATGACACGGTTCTCTGTGCGACGGACACGCTTTGCGAGCCCCTTTGCGTACAAAGCACCCGCTTGGCCCAGTTCCGCCCCGCGGTCCCGCCTTCATTTGTAATGCAGTTACCCATCACGGCTCGGGCCTGGCTCGGCTCGGCCGCCGGCGGGCCGGCCTGCAGTTCGTTCGTTTGTCGAGCCATTCGTCCGCGAAAGCGCCGCGGGCACACTGTAGGGGGTTGCAGTGTACCAGTGTACACGCTGCAGTGTGCCCAGCCCCGGCCGTTTTCGTCTCAAGATGAGGGCCTCCTCCCACTTCTCCTCCAAACTCAAGCAGCCCGACCGCGCACAGCGTGTAGGCGGTGGCGGGGCGGGGCGATGCGTGGTGATGTTCGCCTTGGCGTTTCCACGCATCGCCTGACGCAGCGGAGCAGAACTTATTTTCCAAACCAACAAAAAAGTTAGTCGCCACTGGTGTTTCCTTTTTCTTTTCTTTTTTCCACCTCTCCCCCTCTTTCTTTCTCACTCAACACCCCCTCCCCCCTTCCCTCCCTCTCTCTCTCTCTCTCTCTCTCTCTCTCTCTCTCTCTCTCTCTCTCTCTCTCTCTCTCTCTCTCTCTCTCTCTCACACACACACACACCCTCACTCTCCGGCCAAGAGTGCGTGCGTGCGAGCGAGAGCCAAAGTGACCCGTCGACGGACGGCCCGTAAATTGCGCGAAATGTCCAACAATAAAGGCTCAATTACCGGGTAATTTTCGGTGTGATGAGCGACCCTCCTTCCTCGGCCGACTCGCGCGCATTACGACTAAAAGGGATGAATTTAGCGAGGAGTGGGGGAGGAAGGGAGGGGGGAGGAAGGGAGGGGGGAGGAAGGGAGGGGGGAGGAGGGAGGAGGGAGGGAGAGGTAGGGGGGAGAAAGGGGGAACGCACCGCCATAGCACGGTCAGGTTAATTGACAAAGCACCGGGCGTCATGAGCCCGGCGAACTACTTGGGCATAATCAAGTTTTGTTGATTTCACAAGTGACCTACTTCCGAGGGCCCAAAGACGGGTCCGCGGGCGGCGGGCCAAGGGACGCGGGCCTATACCGCCGCCACAATGTGCTTGTACACTGACAATTCATTAAGTTCCTAATGTAAGGCACAAACTGTTATTTAGTTTGCTTTTAGAATTGTTCCGTAAACGCACACTGTGGCAAAAACGAGGGGGCCACCACTCTCATTTCAGGCGTACACAAGATTACGGGATTAAGGGAAATTTACTGGGGATCACGCGTGAAATTTTGCAAAATTGGTTCAAAAACGTTGAAAAGTGGCTCAAAAACGTTGAAAAATGACAAAATTTTGTGAAGGATTACGTGATTACGGCATGGATTACCGGAGATTACCAGCCGATTTGTACACAGGATTACGGGGGTGGTGGCCCCCTCGGGCAAAAAGGTACGGAAAATACTGTTAATTTTTTTGCCAGGATTCTCCGTAGCCCTCTTATCAATAGTCTCCGTAGGCTCTTACAGTATTCTCCGGAGGGCCGTACAGTATTCTCCGTAGGACCGCACAGTTTTCTCGGTAGGACCTGGAAGACTGAATAGTCCTACGGAGAACACTGTAAGGTCCTACGGGGAATACGGTGCGGTCCTACGGAAAATACTGTAAGAGCCTACGGAGAATACTGACAAGGGGGCTACGGAGAATTACCACAAGCTGTTTACAGGATTTTCCGTAGCTTTTTGCCACAGTGCAGAAGTCAGTTCTATGTCAGCTTGTCTGCTCATAATACGTTGTTAGACATTTTCATCAAAGCTCCTAAACTTATTGCATGGGCGTGACAACAATGTCATCAATTGTTTTTGTTGTAAGGAAAATTAGCCTTGAAATTGTCATCAAGTGACGACTCAAATTTCCACAGAATAGACAGAAAGGTTCACAGTGTAGTTGGAGGAGGCGACTCACCCTCGGCGGGGGTGTAGATGTTGAGGTAGAGGCAGTCCTCGCTCTGGTTGGCCAGCAGCGGCAGCAGCCTCCGCAGCGCCTCGAGGCGGCCGCGCGGCATGCGCTGCAGGGCGGCCGTCTCGTTGGCGATGTCGGGCAGCCGCTGCGGGCACACTGGCGGGAAGTGCTGGGCCAGCCGCACCCCCTGCCACTGCGCCCCCGACACGGGCGGCATGAACCGCAGCGACCCCACGGGGGGCATGGCGTACGGGATGCCGCGGTACACCTGCAACAATCAATTAACAATTTAAAAGCGGTTCGCGCCGCGCACAGCGACACAGATTCATGTTGTTCACTCTATCATTTTTGTTTGTTTGCACCTCGCCATGGTTTTCAATTTTTAAGACGTCAGTCGAAAATGTACAAAAATAAACACTTAAAATCATATTTTATTGCAAAAAAAAATCTTTAAAAACTTGTAGAAAAATCTTTTTAAAACCTTGCACAAAATGCTCCAAAAACTAAAGGAAACAACTTTAAAAACTGAACTTCAAAATCTGTAAGATTAAACTTCGAAAACCTGAAGGCAAAACCACAAAATCATATAGACACTTCAAAAATTACAAGAAACTTGAAAAAGACTTTTAGAAACTTCGAGAAAAGACTCGAAAAACTTGACAACACTTTACTTCAGAAACTTTAAGAAAACAACTTCAAAGGGTAGCAGAAAAACTTCAGAAACTCGTAGTAAGAACGGAAAAAACTGTCATTAACCCTGATGGAGGCCAGTCCAGCCTGCTTCCTCCATTGGTGTGTGCAGGACTCCGCCGTCACGCGAACGGAGCAGCGCGGGCAGGATGGCACGCGCGTGTCCGGGCCGCGTTTTGCATTGTCGAGTCTGGCACGGTCCAGCAGCTGTTGCCCGGACAAATATAACTTCCTTAAAGTTTCCTCGCGCTTCCGCTCCTATCGCCAACTCGCAGAGGCGGTGTTTCGTTCGGTGCCAGCCTGAGTGGAAAGGGGAGAGGGTGAGAGGGGGGAGAGGGAGGGAGAGAGAGAGAGAGAGAGAGAGAGAGAGAGGAGAGAGAGAGAGAGAGAGAGAGAGAGAGAGAGAGAGAGAGAGAGAGAGAGAGAGAGAGAGAGAGAGGGAGAGAGAGAGAGAGGGAGAGAGGGTGAGCAGGGGCCGTCGACGCATGGCCCCGGGACAAAAGAGTCCTAAGCCTCGCTGTCTTACGGTGCTAGTCCAAGCCGGGCAGCAATCACACAGCCCGAAGAATGATTCCTTGCGACAGCCTCCCCTTTAATCACAACGGAAGCGCGTCTGCAAAACTGGAACGGAGGAAAAAGTCGTCCGCGAGAAACAACAAACAGTCCTGACGTTGCGAACGGTTTTTGTTCTTGTTTTTTTCTTTGCTACTTGATACTATATCCGTGCGACTCGAGTGAACCGTTGGCCGAAATGTCGGATAAAAGGAAAGAGGGAGTCGACCGCTCTTTAGTCCGGCCCTCCTCTCTCGGTCCGATGGCCAACGTGTTTGAGGCGGCTGACTCGACAAAATCGCATGCGCGGTCGGTCCCCGCCCCGCCCCGGCCCCGGTCCCGGTCCATGGCAGGGTCAAAGGGGTGTCCGCATTGTCCGCATTGGGTAGGCACCAGCACCCAAAAATTCATTTTTTTCAATGCCAAAAAATATTTTTATCGTGTTATTGTTATCATCTTTTTTTTGCAGGTGGCGCTGGTTTTAATGAGCATGAAGATCACGTCGTTAAAACTATAGTACCGCGACCGGGCAAAAACGCGTGAGTTAGGGACGCCACGCCACTGCCCGGTTGAGCTACCATATCACTGTGAAAATTTGTTGTCACTTCATGACAAAAACGTGGATGATATTTTCATCTCTTTCAAATGATGACAATCTCGTCACAAATTGGTGACATTTTTATCAAAGCTCCTCTAAGTATTGCATGGGCGTGACAACAATGTCATCAATTGTTCTGATAACGTCGTTGTAAGGAAAATTAGCCTTGACATTGTCATCAAGTGACGACTCAAATTTTCACAGTGATCAGACACGGTCTACACGTTAAAAACGGTTCCTGGTTTTCCCAGGAGCTCCCTGGAAATCGCCTGTGTCTCTACCATAGGCTTCCTGGGAAAACCAGGTACCGTTTTTACCGTGTACAAGTTTTCCCACAGTCGATTCCGCTAGCCTTTCACAGCGTAGAGCGGGGCTCGAAGCAAGCAGGACGCTGGCTCTCCTCTTCCCATTGGCAATCCATTAGTGGCCCCACGTGCGTGATTCGCGCCGCGTTTACCGCACTGTGAAACGCGTTCCAAGCGCGCGCGGTCTTCTGCCTGCAGCGCTGCAGAGCCCCCGCCGGTCAGGACGGCGACAAAAGCCGGTCCCGGCGCACAGTGGGCCAGAAGACCGGTGGAGGCGGACAAAACTCTAGACGCGTTTTGAGCTCCAGAGTCGCTAAACAGGACTCGAACCGAACGAGTGACCCCACCAATGGATTGCTCTCCAAACGAGGAATCCATTGGTGGGGTCACACGTTCGGTTCGAGTCCCCTTTAGCGACTCTGGAGCTCAGAACGCGTCCAGAGTTTTGTCCGCCTCCACCGGTCTTCTGGCCCACTGTGCGCCGGTCTGTCTCTCCGTCTCTCACCCCCCACGAGTGCGAGAGAGAAGTAAAAACTTGAAAAGGCGGCCAAGGCGCATAATGACGGCATTCTAATGTCGCCTCGATGGCGGCGTTGTCACGCTTTGTCTCCGAGGAGCGCCGCCCCTTGATAAATGGCCTCGACGCCTTCCTCGCCTTCGCCTCGCCCGGCGCGTCCCGCAGCACCACAAGCAATACGTGTCCGCGGCCGGCTGCCCCAGTCGTAATCCCCGCGAGGGCGGATAAAAACAACATAAATATTTGAGGTGTATTTTCCTCCCCGCCACGCTGGAGGTCACCGGAGGCAGCACTTTCTCGCTCCTTTTTGGCGCGCAGTGCCGCGCAGCGTGCAGCCCCCACAAAGTTGCCGGACAAAGAGCGCGGAAGACACAAGGCGCGCTCAGTGCATGGCCCTTTACAGCCCCGCAGTCAGAGAGAGGTCGAAAGAAAGGGCGGCGAGGCAAGTGACCGGCCCGGCGCGGACTTTTCATCGCCGCGGTCTTGGCCTCCTTGTCGGCCAACGCTGAGAGCCCTCACCTCAACAACAACCGTAACTCGGAACGTCGCGGCCGGACCTATCCGCTGGTCCATCAAACCAGCAACAACAAAAACAACAACAGCGACGCAGCAACAAGAATTCTCAGTTTTGTTGTCGTTGTTTTATTTCTTTCGGCTCGGCGGAGCACGCAGTGGGCCAGAAGACTGGTGAAGGCGGCAGAAATTCTAGACGCGTTTTGAGCTCCAGAGTCGGTAAATAGGACTCGAATCGAACGTGTGACCCCACCAACGGACTGCTCTTTGAACGAGGAATCCATTGGTGGGGTCACACGTTCGATTCGAGTCCTATTTACCGACTCTGGAGCTCAAAACGCGTCTAAAGTTTTAGTCGCCTGCACAGTAAATGTCTAACGGTGAAAGGCTGCACCCACATAATATGGTGGAGATTTTCTCCATAATACCAACGAAATTCGTCAAAACCTCTATAAGGTACAGTGAATTCTCAATGGTATGTTACGAAGTCAGCCGCACCACCATAATATGGAACATTTTCACCATAATGTGGAGAATCTTCACTGTGCAACATTTAGAGTGTGCCCCGGTCTTCTGGCCCACTGTGCGGCGGCCCGGCCTGCCGCCGCGCGTTCACCTCGCACGAGCAGCAGGTTCTCCGACGACGGGGGTCAAAGGTGAATGCGATAACGATCGGTTTGGCTTTGGCAGAGCAAGGCTTCGTCCTGGGAGTCCTGGGAGGGGTCGGCCCGCTCGACATTGATTTCTCCGGGTGCACTGTGGAAACCGGTTTTGATCAGACACGCCCCTCCTGAGGACGTTATGTACGCCAGTGCCCTGAATGGGGCTCGAATCGAACGCACGATGGTGTAAGCAGATTGCCCGTTGAACGAGGAAATCCACTGGCACCACCATGTGTTTGATTCGAGTCCTTTCACGTGCTCCAGGCGCGCTGACGGCCAGGCAAGCCTGCACAGGATAACTTTTGACGAACAACTTTGTACTTTGGTAATGTACACACTAAATTCGTATGGACTTTTTAAATGCATAAGGACGCATTTTTTATGCATAGTTATGCATGCGCAGAAACGTCCATAAGGTATGTATAAAATTATGCATCACTGTGCACATTTTATGCGTCTTCCTGCATAAAATGTACACAGTGATGCATAATATTATACATAACATATGGACGTATCTGTGCATGCATAACTATGCATAAAAAAGTCCATAAGAATTTAGTGAGTATGTAAACATGTGTAACGTTGTGCATAAAATTGTGCTAAAATTTGCATAAATTTCTGCATTTTTACGCACGATAATTAAAATTTCACGTGAGCACAAATCGTGCAAGTTACACGTACAAAATTCTAGACACACATTTAGGGTGCGCAGACTAAATGCTTATGGGCTTTCTGTAGATTATTATTAACGTTTTTCTGCAGGTGTAAGATGCGTAAAAATTTAGGTAAATTTTTTAACGTACTTAAGCACATTATGAAAATGTTGTCCATTATATTTTACATGTGCAGAAATATGGCAATACACTGGTAGAACAAAGGCATAAAAATTACGCCCTTTGGGGCATAAATACTCTTTTACGCCATTTAATGGCGTAGATCGTTTTATGCTCTTGTGAAGGGCGTGAATGATTAGGCATTTTAAGCAAAATTTTAATGCCCCTCTTAAAGGGGTTAACAATTCCAGCCGCGCACGGTAAAAATGAAACCTGAAGCCCTATGTTAAAAGGTAAAGGAGTTTCCAGGAGATTCCTGGGATTCCCAGGAAGCGTTTTTACCGTGCGCCAAAGGCGTAAATCGTTTACGCCCTCAGAGGGCATAGTTTTAATGGCTTTGTTCCGCCAGTGTGTGGTTATGGAAAATGAGAGAAAGTAAGCACCACACTCTAAATATTCTACAGTGAAGATTCTCCATATTATGGTGAAAATGTTCCATATTATGGTGGTGCAGCTGACTTCGTAACATACCATTGAGAATTCACTGTACCTTATAGAGATTTTGACGAATTTCGTTGGTATTATGGAGAAAATCTCCACCATACTATGTTGGCGCAGCCTTTCACCGTAAGACATTAACTGTGCAAGTGAGAAAACCAGGTCATCGGACGAGGACTGCCGAAAGGTATACCTGCCGCTCCCCGAGAACTGCTGAGATGGCGGGCCAGCGCACAAGTAGTTGGTAGACAAACTGCTAGGCAAACTCGCCGGGACGCGGAGCCCGGTGCTGCCAACGACCTGACGGGGGCCGTCTTGGAGTGTGACAAGGATAGCTGCGGCCGTCTTGTGGACCGCTGTCTGGCGCGCGACAAGGATAGCTGCGGCCGTCTTGGGCCTGGAGTGCGACAAGGATAGCTGCGGCCGCCTTGGGCCTGGAGTGCGACAAGGATAGCTGCGGCCGTCTTGGGCCTGGAGTGCGACAAGGATAGCTGCGGCCGTCTTGGGCCTGGAGTGCGACAAGGATAGCTGCGGCCGTCCTGGGCCTGGAGTGCGACAAGGATAGCTGCGGCCGTCTTGGGCCTGGAGTGCGACAAGGATAGCTGCGGCCGTCTTGGGCCTGGAGTGCGACAAGGATAGCTGCGGCCGTCTTGGGCCTGGAGTGCGACAAGGATAGCTGCGGCCGTCCTGCGCAGCGGCCTGGAGTGCGACAGGGATAGCTGCGGGATGCGCGCAAGTTTCGGGCCGTAATTCAAGCAAATTACCGCGGACTGTAAACAAGTACTAGGTTTAGCTTTTCCGCTGTGGACGCGTGAAATGTGTCATATTGGTCGGCGCTTGCGCCAGGCGGTGGCACTAGGTGGTGTGCTGCACGACGCCGTCCTCAGCAATGAAGCAATTTACTGGCCGCTTGACTCGGCTTGACCGCCTAATAAACATCGCGTGGCGCTGCCGTCCGCGAGGCCGGGGTGTCAAATACGCACCCACCCCTTTTTTTATGGTTGGCCGGCTTGGGTAAGAGCGAGAGAGAGAGAGAGGGGGGGGGGGGGGGGTTCGAGGCTTGAGGGTGCAGCACAGTGGCCCAGTAGACTTGTGCAGGCCGCCAAAACTCTAGACGCATTTTGTGCTCCAGAGTCGGTAAACAGGACTCGAATCGAACGTGTGACCCCCACCAATGGATTCCTCGTCGGAAGAGCAGTCCATTGGTGGGGTCACACGTTCGGTTCGAGTCCCATCTACCGACTCTAGAGCTCAAAACGTGTTCGAGTTTCGTCCGCCTCCACCAGTCTTCTGGCCCACTGTGTGCAGGTTCGCCAACCCTCAGCACGCCGAGGTAGTCGGTTTACGGCAGTTGGCGAGACTGCCGGGACGCTGCGGTTTCCAGCTAATCGCTATTGGCAGGCCTGATTCGAATTTCCCGCCCCGGGCGGAGCTCCGAGAGTCTTCGCCTTATTCCGATGACAGTTATCGGTGGCCGTCAGCCGCCGCCCCGGGCCTCGTCGCTCTGTCTCCCTCGCACCCTACCGGGCCGCCCCGCGAGTGCGAGAGAGACAGCCTGCGGACGGCACGACGCGCGGCGTGCTAATGAAGACGGAGAGCGCGCCGAAACTCGATCCGACTTTCGTCCCGACGCGACTCAGACCGCGACGCGGAAAGCAGCCCTCACTGGCAGAATTTTGGTTGGCAGATCAGCACAATTGGCGCCACCACGTGTTCGATTCGCGCAGTGCCCTCGTCGCTCCGTCTCTCTCGCTCCCCTGCGGGCCGCGCCGCTGAGTGCGAGAGAGACGGAGCGACGCGCGTTCCGTAATGACAAGTTGATGCGACGTGGAGCGGCCCACACTTGGGCCCACGCGTCCCCAGAGATTCCCCCCTCCCCCTCCCCCTTCGGGACTGGAAAGCAAACCAGCTGCAGCGGCCAGCAGACTGATTCCGAGAGCCAGTTTCGTCGCTCTGTCTCTCTCGCCTCATGGGGCTGTCCCGTGTGAGTGCGAGAGAGGCAGAGCGACGAAAACGACTCTCGGAATCAGTCTGCTGGCCGGCGGCCGGTCCGGGCGCCACACAGCTCCGTCCCGGCCGTTGGCGTCGAGTTTGACAACGGGCTGCGCTTCGAGTGGAGGGAGAAGGGGGAGCCTCGGTCCAGCGGGATCCAAGTGTCCGCGAGAAAAATGGAGGCGCTTGCCTGGAAATAGCATTGAAACCGAAACGCCAGCTGGAAGTAATCCAAGCCGTTCGGGGGGATAATATCCCGAGCGGTGTAGCCCGCCGTGGCCGTGGACACTCGAGCGTGGCTTTCGAAAAAACGCGGCGAAAAACGGCCGAAAAAGACAAGCCTGATGCATCACATGTGCTTCATTTCCCGGGAGAGAAGATCAGTTCCCTGGAAACCTCGATTCGGAAGCGCGCGCACTGCCGACTGATGCCGAGAGTCGCTCTGTCTCTCTCGCACTCATGGGGCGTCCCGTGTGGGTGCGAGAGAGACAGAGCGACGAATCTCGGAATCAGCATGCTGCACTTGGACAAGGGGTCCTCTACGCGTGGGGGGGGGGGGGGGCGTCGTCGGTAGGGACACCCGATGTGAACTGGGCCGTGCAAATTTACCCGAACCCTCCAGGGGGTTGCTGCGGCGGCAGGGGCGGAACATTGAAACAGACCTTCGGAGGCACCGCTAGCACCGCTAGCACCGCTAGCAACGCTAGCACCGCACAGTGGGCCAGAGGACCGGTGGAGGCGGCCAAAACTCTGGACGCGTTTTGAGCTCCAGAGTCGCTAAATGGGACTCGAACCGAACGTGTGACCCCATCAATGGATTCCTCATTCGAAAAGCAATCTATTGGTGGGGTCACACGTTCGGTTCCAGTCCCATTTAGCGACTCTGGAGCTCAAAACGCGTCCAGGGTTTTGGCCGCCTCCACCGGCCTTCTGGCCCACTGTGCACCGCTAGCTCTGCTTGCTCGACAACCCTACTGGGTCACGATCCCTTGTCCCGCTCTCCAACCGTCCGATTCCGAGAGTCGATCTCGTCGCTCTGCCTCTCTCCCACGGAGGCGCCGCAAGAGTGCGAGAGAGACAGAACGACGAAAACGACTCTCGGAATCAGTCTGCAGCACAAGCCGAAACGCCGGCAAGCTCGCGGTCCGTGGGTCCGTACCCCGCCGGCGTATACCGCAACGCAGCAAGACTGCACCAAAGAGTTATGGTGTGTGTGGATCGTTTTGGGGATGAATTTACGGCGCTGTTGACCCACGCTGCACCCACACTGTCAAAAGGCAGGCCCTTTCGTTTGCATCAAGGAAGTACACTCGACGAGGACACTGTATATTCGTTTTGTGCTTGCGCCGCAGACGAAGTTCTCGACTTTCGGAGGGGTCGAGACTGTGGCTTTCGCGGAGGGACCGAGCGAAGGACTTTATGAAAGGATCTGAAGTCGGTTTGAAGTGCCGTTGAACAGAGCCAGACTCTATTTACGCGGCATCTTGGTTCAACTCCACTTCACCGTTCATTAGCTTCCGGCCCTGTCGGCGTCTCGCCCCGAGACCCTTGACCCAGCGCATGGTTCGGCGGTTGAGCCGCCAGCAGAGCGACTCCGGAGGGCGGTGCTCTGTCTCTCTCGCACTCACGGGGCGTGGCGCACGGAGGCGAGAGAGACGGAAACGCTGTTTCGGCGTCCTACAGCGGCGGCGCGCTTCTGTGTTTGGCGATCCCACAACCCCGGGATTTCTCCGGGCTAAGTTTCTCAGCGCCTCGCTGGTTGTGCCGGCCGTGCTGGCTGTGTTGGCACTACAACAGCGCGACGAGTATCCCAACCTCAAATACGTTCGCCCGACCGCCGGACAGCTGCCTCGGACACCCGCCTTGGCCCCGGCACTGCGGTCTGCGTGCACTTCACCTCCCCCAAAAGACACCTCCCCCCAAAAGACACCTCCCGCAAAAAGACACCTCGCCCAAAAAGAAACCCCCTTAAAGACACCTCCCCCGAAAAGACACCTCCCGCAAAAAGACACCTCGCCCAAAAAGAAACCCCCCTTAAAGACACCTCCCCCGAAAAGACACCTCCCGCAAAAAGACACCTCGCCCAAAAAGAAACCCCCCTTAAAGACACCTCCCCCAAAAGACACCACCCCCGAAAAGACACCTCCCGCAAAAAGAGACCTCCCCAAAAGGACACCTCCAAAAAGACACCTCCCCCAAAAGAGACCTCCGCCAAAAGACCCTCAATCGGCGGAGAACGACTTCTACGAAACATATGCAGCACCACTGTTTCAAATTTTACACTTTCTTCGAATCATTTCTACATCTGGCAATCGATTTGGCACGTTTTTTCTCTAAATATTCACACTTCTTTCAAGTTATTTTACCTTTTACTTCGACCTAATTTACACTAATTTCTCACTAATTTCAACTTATTTCAGCCCCATTTCCGGAACAATGTGCACCTTAATTGTTTACCCACCCCGATAGGCCCTCGCCTTTCAGCGCGCTTACCTCGACCGCACTCCTGGGCGTGAATCATGGACGCCACGCCACGCCACGCCACACCGCGCCACGCCGCGCTGCACCACGCCGCGCCACGCCACGCCGCGCCACGCCACGCCGTGCTGTCCCAACGCGATTTATTCGGACGGTTTGGGGTTAAAGCCTAATGGCCGGCGAGCTGGGCAAACACTCAGGCGGGCCGGCCTACTCATCATCGATACGCGAGGGCCGAGCCTCGCTCTGTCTCTCTCGCACCCACGCGAGACGCTCCCCTGTGTGCGAGACAGAGCGTCGTTAGGCTGATCCGGAGATGCCTTAAAGGTAGGCGAAACGCTGTACTTTTCTTACGAGTAGGCAAAAAGTGCTACTTTCCAACCTAGAGGCCGCTTTCCAGCCTAGAGGCCGCCTCTGGACCCGGCACGGAGCATCTCACGCCGTGTGCAAATGGTTCGGTGCACACATCATCAAGATTGAAAACGTAGCGGGAGCTCGCCAAGAAATCAAACGCCAGTCTGGGGAAAGCCAGCTAACTCCTTCTCCGGGTTCTGCAGCCAGACCAGCCGTCCGGCCCTTTGCAAATGGATGGCACGTAAGTCCCGCCCCGGCCGCAGCCACCACCATAAAACCTCGGCGGAATCCATTACCACGAGGTGCGAGATGACTTGCCGCTTCGTGTGGGTCGGCGGGGCGGCGCGCAGTGGGCCAGAAGACCGCCGGAGGCGGCCAAAGCTCTAGACGCGTTTTGAGTCGCCTAACAGGGCTCGAACCGAACGTGTGACCCCACCAATGAATTGCTCTACGAACGAGGAATCCATTGGTGGGGTCACTCGTTCGGTTCGAGCGCCATTGAGCGACTCTGGAGGTCAAAACGCGTCTAGAGCTTTGTCCGGCTGCGCCGGTCTTCTGGCCCACTGTGCACCGCTGCGACGCCGAGGCGGGTCAGCTAGGCGTGGTCAGCCTGCGGTCGAGGAGCTGGGCCACCCGCACTACACGCGAGACCAGCTTCCACATTCGTTGTACAAAATTTGACCACATTCCACATTCAGGAGGCAAAAACGCCTGTAAGTAGGCAACATGTGTGGCAAAAAAGCAAGAAATCTTGCACATTCTTGCACATTCACACAATCATTGTACACAAAATTTTACAGTGGGTCACCCCTCGGGGCTGGGCTCAGGGGCGCCGGAAGTGTATTTC
Organism: Thrips palmi; assembly: GCF_012932325.1. NCBI lineage: Eukaryota > Metazoa > Arthropoda > Insecta > Thysanoptera > Thripidae > Thrips > Thrips palmi. The sequence goes on from NW_023144626.1 coordinate 1,041,718, forward strand.
CTCAGGGGGGGCAAACAATTCTAAATCCTACGTTCCTAATTACCCCCCTCCCCCACCAAAAAAAGGTGCTTAAAAAGACCCTACTCTTTCATGCCCCGCCTCGGGAAGGCTTTGACCGCTGATAGTTTGGGAGCAGTGGTCTCGCAAAAATGGTCAAAAAGTTAATGAATTTCAGAAAATCACCGTTTTTGCTGACTTTGAGCTGTCACTGCATCCAATTTAGTTGCGGTCAAAGGCCTCCCTCGACGCCTTGCTATTCTAAAGACCGTACTCTTTCATGCCCCGCCTCGGGAAGGCTTTGACCGCTGATAGTTTGGGAGCAGTGGTCTCGCAAAAATGGTAAAAAAGTTATAATGAATTTCAGAAAATCACCGTTTTTGCTGAATTTGAGCTGTCACTGCATCCAATTTAGTTGCGGTCAAAGGCCTCCCTCAACGCCTTACTATTCTAAAGACCCTACTCTTTCATGCCCCGCCTCGGGAAGGCTTTGACCGCTGATAGTTTGGGAGCAGTGGTCTCGCAAAAATAGTCAAACAGTGAATGAATTTCAGAAAATTACCGTTTTTGCTTACTTTAAGCGGTCACTGCATCCAATTTAGTTGCGGTCAAAGGCCTCCCTCGACGCCTTACTATTCTGATGACCCTACTCTTTCATGCCCAGCCTCGGGAAGGCTTTGACCGCTGATAGTTTGGGAGCAGTGGTCTAGCAAAAATGGTCAAAAGTAAATGAATTTCAGAAAATCATCGTTTTTGCTGACTTTGAGCTGTCACTGCATCCAATTTAGTTGCGGTCAAAGGCCTCCCTCGACGCCTTACTATTCTGAAGACCCTACTCTTTCATGCCCAGCCTCGGGAAGGCTTTGACCGCTGATAGTTTGGGAGCAGTGGTCTCGCAAAAATGGTCAAAAGTGATTGAATCCCCGAAAGTATGATTGCATTTCATTGGATGATGTTGATTATTTCACTGATTACCAACTAGACGCGCAATGATTATCTTGAGTCGGGTACCCCTTGGAATATGCTGTCCCATTTTTACCCCGTGTCCCAAAATTGCCCCAACTGACTCTAATACTAATACAAATTATTCAATTCAAGGGGAAGGGGGAAGAGGCCGCCGCGCCGCGTCTCTCCGCTCGCTGCGGAGATACTTTGCGCGACTGGTGCCCACCCGCCTGACTCGATTTTCGCAGCTTTCCGCCAAATTCCAGGGGGGGCGATGCCCCCCCTGCCAAATTCCAGGGGGGGGGGGGCAGCCTGCCCACCCTGCACCCCACTTCCGGCGCCCCTGGCTGGCCTGCCAGCTTGCCTGCCAGCTTGCCTGCCAGCTTGCCTGCAGGCGGCGGTGGCTCTCTCGGCCAGCGAGCCTCGCTTGGCTCAGCGGGCCCTTCCAGTTCCAGGGCCCTTCGCCCCGAGGCACGCAACCCTTTTTGCGCTTTTCTGACCGCCCTGCTGGACGCCCAGCGGACTGATTCCGAGAGTCGTTTTCGTCGCTCTGTCTCTCGCGCACCTACACGGGACGCGCCATGAGTGCGAGAGAGACAGAGCGACGAAAGCGACTCTCAGTCTGCTGCTGGACGCTGGCCGCCACGCCGGGGGCTGTTCCGCGAGCCACTCCACGCCAAGAAGGGCACCAGCATCTCCGCACGCATTTTTCTCCCCTCTGGCCGTGCCGATGACCTGGCCGTGAACCCGGCCCGGCCCGGGCACACTACGCCAGCGGGTGGACCTACACTGCACCGCCACGGCTAGCGGACTGATTCCGAGAGTCGTTTTCGTCGCTCTGTCCCTCTCGCAATCACGGGCCCCCCCGTAGAGGCGCGAGAGAGGCAGAGCGACGAAAACGACTCTCGGAATCAGTCCGCTGGGCCCGGCGGCCATCATTTACATGGCCACTGGGACTCTGGGGCGGGTACCCTAACCGCGTCACCCATTCCAGGCCACTGCCCACCCTGCGAACCACTGTCCAGGGCACTGGACGCCCAACGGGCATTAGGTCGCCGTGAAATCGGCGACGCACTCTGTCCTCACCTAACCTAGTCAGCGCGGCCACTGGCGCTGTCTCTCTCGCTCCCACGAGTGCACTCATGGGTGCAGGAGAGGCAGAGAGAGCGAGGAGGAGGCACTGGTCTGAATCAGCCTGCAGATCATCGTCGGCCTTGATTCATACAGCGCAGCCCTCCCCTCCAACAGGTGCAAACGTAATGAGAGCCGCTGAGAGAATGCTGCCTGGAGAGGGGCACATCGTGCAGGAGAAAGGGCGTCTCCCTCTCTCTCTCTCTCTCTCTCTCTCTCTCTCTCTCTCTCTCTCTCTCTCTCTCTCTCTCTCTCTCTCTCTCTCTCTCTCTCTCACACACACACACACACACACAGCCAGAGTATAAGAGAGGGCTGTCTCTCTCACTCTTTCAGCTTCCAGCGGCATCTACGCTGGAGAAGAGACTTGTCTCTGTCGCGCTTGGAGCTTCCAACGGCCGGGCTGTACAAGAAGGTTGTCTCTCTCACTCTCGCAGCTGAGACCCCGCCGCTGCCGCCTCCTCCAGCGGTGCGCTGCGTACGCGCTGCGCCGAGAGAGTTCCTCAAAGAGAGAAGCTGGCCGAAACTTTACAAATCACTCGGGCGATTTCGATGGGGAAATCGGTGCAGCCGTCTGGGGCGCTCGGCCGTGCGCCTCGCGCCTCGCGCTTCGAGTGCCGGCACTGTGAATGGGGAGCGGACGGGTGCTTCACCCTGTCACGCCCACCCACCGGCCCGCAGCCCACCGCCCAGGCACCTGGCCAGTGGCTGTACTCACTCCATGCTATGCAGCGGGTGCCACACAGTGGGCCAGAAGACCGGTGGAGGCGGACAAAACTCTGGACGCGTTTTGAGCTCCAGAGTCGCTAAATGGGACTCAAACCGAACGTGTGACCCCAGCAATGGATTCCTCGTTCGGAAAGCCATCCACGTTCGGTTCGAGTCCCATTCAGCGACTCTGGAGCTCAAAACGCGTCTCGAGCTTTGGCCGCCTCCACCGGTCTTCTGGCCCACTGTGCGCCGCCCCGCCGCCCCTCCCGCCCCAGCGCTGGCCACTTTGGCAAGCCGCGGAGGTATACGGTCGGCCAAAGCGATAACAGATGTCGGTGTCTCGCCCACGCTCGCGCGGCTGCGGGCGGCGGGGGTGGGGGTGGCCGAGTTCCGGGGGACCGAGGGTTGTGGTGATAGGTGGCGGGGGAGGGGGCTGCATCGGGGTCCTGTGACGACAGACGAACCCTCCACAACCTTCAACAGCATGTCACATCACTTGTGCCGCGTCGCCATGACACGCACACGCACACACAAACACACCTACACGTACACACACACACACACACACACACACACACACACACACACACACACACACACACACACACACGACCACACGCCGCTGCGAGGGGCTGCCTTTGAGCGGCGCAGAGCAGGACAGCAGCATCGGTGTGCCGCGGTATCCACACACACACACACACACACACACAAGCGCGCGGCCTATAACATCCACCACACGGGGCGCCTCGAAAAGTGTTTGCTTTTAATTTCCCTGCTCTGTCGGCACCGCGGCAGGCCCTCCGCCGCGCCGCGCCACGCCGCGCCCTCGTCGGCGATACCGCCGCTAACTAAGTGCGGCGTCGAGGAGGCGAGGCGACCCTCGCCGCCGCGCTATCGGCCGGCACCTGCCGCGGCGTGTTTAATACCGATCTAATCTGCCGACGGGTCCCGAGAGTCCCTTCCGCCCCTCTGTCTCTGTCGCACTCATGGGGCGTGCCGTGTCGGTGCGAGAGAGACAGAGTGACGAAAACGACTCTCGGGATCCGTCTCCTGGGCGTCCTGGCTTCGACTTTACCGTGAGAGAACACATGACGGTGCCTGGCAAGCCGTCCCGTGCGTCTCTGTCTCACGCGGCGTGCCTGCGAGAGGGACGGAGAGAGCGTTGAAATGCGTGCGAGAGAGACGCACAGTAAATGTCTTACGGTGAAAGGCTGCACCAACATAATATGGTGGAGATTTTCTCCATAATACCAACGAAAATCGTCGAAATCTCTATAAGGTACAGTGAATTCTCAATGGTATGTTACGAAGTCAGCTGCACCACCATAATATGGAACATTTTCACCATAATATGGAGAATCCTCACTGTAGAACATTTAGAGTGCGGAGATTGCCGTGCCGGCCACCCGTATTCCCCGACTAATGGCGGCATGACGACCACCTTATCGGCGCCCCACCGACGGCGCTCTGTCTCTCTCGCTCCCAAACGGGACGCCCCGTGAGTGCGAGAGAGACAGAGCGACGGCGGCCCGCGTTTCCATGTTCCATGTGGAGCGGCCTCCCCTTCCCTGGTCCGCGGCGGCGGCGCGGCACCGACCTGCCCACCGCTCCAGGCGAGGCCGCCGTGGACGCCGTCGTCACGCCGGCGTAACTACAACTGGATTATTCGGCGCGAGATGGGGTCGCCAAGTTGGCCGGCGCCACCGGGTGGGCGGGGCGGGGCGGGGCGGGCCGGGGCGGGCCGGGGCGGGCCGGGGCGGGGCGGGGCGGGGCGGGGCGGGGCGGGCCGCTGACGCGTCCTGAAGCAGTGTGCATGGGGCCGGCCCTGTACGTTTCGGACCTAACAAGCCTCGTCTGGCAGTATATCAAGTTCTCTCTCGGGATATCGGAGACGTGACAGCACTGCGTGGGGCCGAGGCGGGGCGGGGCGGGGCGGGGTGGGGCGGGGCGGGGTGGGCAGCAGCAGCGGGGTCCACTCGATATAATACATCAAATATCACTCGAATGCGTGGAGGGCAAAGGGCTGGGCCGGCAAACCAGCACCGCCACTGCAAACAGGGCTGCTGCGCAAACAGCGGCCGTATTGGGGGCGGAGGGAGTCCGCCGCGCGCCGCGACGCCGCGCTGCAAAGCACTAAGTGTGTGTGTGGTGGGGGGGGGGGGTGTCAGGGCCGCCAAAAGTCCTATCTGAGGCGCGAGCGCCTGCAATCGGCAGGGTAGGCACTCCGCGTGCACGGGTGCACCGAGACCGCGACATTGCCTACCCAGCACGGCGCTCGCTCCAAGACAAGAGACAGAGGTTTCACTGGCCAGCCAGCGAAGCTGCGACACGAATCGGCCAAGTCCAGATCAATCAAGTCAAGATAACCCAGCGAGTATACTAAAAACGAAAACTCATGGGATTTGCGATTTTGCTTTCACTTCACAGGAGTTACGTAACACATTCGTTGCTCAAAAGAGGAGGGCGACGCCCTTATCGAATTTTTGTGGGTCGAATTCCCCCCACCCCCACCCTTTATTCTTTTTATTTCATTTCCGGTGCTCTTGATGTGTGTCCTTCTCTCTGAGTGTGCGTGTGTGTGTGAGCGAAAGGCCTTCACCGGTGGTCACCCTCTGATTATGGCCCCGACGTTCTGCATCGGCGGCAAGGGAACTAATTAAGCCCTCCAGCAAGCCTCGACCAAAGGGAGCCGTTTAACAAGCGAAATGTAAACAACTTTCCACGCAGTCGCCTCACCAGGGGGACGACGGCACGGGTTAGAATCCTGAGCGAATGGAAGTGGGAGGGAAGGGGGGGGAGAGAAAGTCAACTTGGAGTTTCTTCCTTGTCTGCGACTCGCCCGCCAAAGGGGTTGGGAGGAGGATTGAGTTGATACCTGCGTCGCGACGGCTATGATACCTCATGGAATCCAAGCCGAGCCGAGCCGAGCCGAGCCGAGCCGAGCCGAGCCGAGCCGAGCCGTGCCGTGTCGTGCCGAGCCGAGCCGAGTCGTGCCGGGCCGTGTCATGCCGAGCCGTGCCGAGCCGGGCCGGGCCGGGCCGGGCCGGGCCGGGCCGAGCCGAGCCGAGCCAAGACGAGCCAAACCGAGCCGAGCAAACCGCTTGGCATATTCCCCGAGGATAATGTCGGGGAAATTGCAATAAGATGACGCGGGCCTCGCGGTGTGCGTGTCGTGTACACCGTGAAAAAGAAAAACGTTTCGAGAAAGGGGGAGACATTCTGACAATTAAAACAGAAAATCAAAGACTGAGGTAGGTATTTCTAGCAATGCGCTTAGTGCGAAAATTTTTGCTGTCACTTCATGACAATTTGTGAAAATTTGCCTTGGAATTATTCCAAGGCAAATTTTCACAAAAAGAATGTCATAAAATCTTGTGGAAGCCAAAAAAAATTCGTCAATTTATCACGAAATTGTCACCATTTTAACGAGATGACAGTGTCATGCACGATATTGCCGCAAAAAGACGACAAATTTTCACAGTGCTCGCACCCAAAAGCGTCAACGTGACATCCGCCGGCTCGACGGCCTGCTCGGGGTGCTCGGCGAGGCGGCCCAGCCTGCGGGGGGGGGGGCGCCGCAGAATATCTGGGAATGGAGCCACGCACCGCGACCGCGACACTGCGACACTCCACTTCCAGTGGCGCTCCGCTCGCCTCGCTCGCTTCGCTGCTCGCGGGATTACCGATGTTATCATTTCCTGACCCCAGAGCGCTCGGCGGCGCTCGACGCGCGGACGGAATCCCCGGCCAAACTCGGCGGCGCGGCGTCGCGGCGCTGGCGTCGCTATTTACTTTCCGGAGCGCCATCGCCCTGGAGGAGCCCGAGCAGCCCGGCGCACAGTGGGCCAGAGGACCGGTGGAGGCGGCCAAAACTCTAGACGCGTTTTGAGCTCCAGAGTCGCTAAATGGGACTCGAACCGAACGTGTGACCCCACCAATGGATTGCTCTCCGCACGAGGAATCTAATGGTGGGGTCACACGTTCGGTTCGACTCCTATTTAGTGACTCTGGAGTTCAAAACGCGTAGAGCTTTGGGCGCCTCCGCCAGACTTCTGGCCCACTGTGCGTCCCCGAGATCCGCGACGGCTTGGCTCCGTGTGCCGAGGCTCTACTCGCGGAGCCGCGGCCGGCTTAGGACGCACGGCGCGCAAAGCGGCAGTTGTCGCTCTGTCTCCCTCGCACGCTTGAAGCGCCCCGTAGGGATGCGAGACAAGGGCGGATTTAGAGGGGGCAACAACAGGCCCTCTGGCCCTGAGAAAGCCGCGTAAAAGGCGGACAAAAGGCAACACTTTGCCCCCGTAAGTAGGCCACAAGTATCGCTTTGCCCCTGCAAGTAGGCAAGAAACGCTACTTTGCCTTTCCCTCCCTCAGGCCCATTCTGGATCCGCCGCTGGTGCGAGAGAGACAGAGCGGCCTAAATCAGAATGAGCCTGTGGACGCTCGGTGTTGGGGATCCACTCGAAGCCACATCTCCTGCCGAGCGTTTCAGAAGATCGGTTTGTCGCTCTGCCTCTCTCGCACAGTGGCCCAGAAGACCGGCGGGGGCGGCCATAATTCTAGACGCGTTATGAGCTCCAGAGTCGCTAAACAGGTCTCGAACCGAGCGTGTGACCCCACCAATGGATTCCTCGTTCGGAGAGCAATCCATTGGTGGGGTCACACGTTCAATTCGACAGACAGAGCGACGGTGCGACTCCACACGCCACGACGACGCTTACCTCGACGGGCTCCAGGTGGCGGTTCTCGTGCGTCATGATGATGCCGCGGACGTCGCCGTACTTGGTGTGCACGATGCGCGAGTTGAGCAGGGCCTGCGGGGCGTTGGCGGGGGCGTTGGCGGGGGCGGGGTCGGCGGCGGCCGCTGCGGCCGGGTCCGCGGCCGCGTGCTGGGCGACGTGCAGGGCCGCGTCCAGCACCAGGAGGGACAGCAGCAGCGGCAGCAGCGCCGCGTGGGCTCGGCGGGCTGGGCGGGCCGGCGCGCGGCGGACTCCGCGCGCTCCGCGCCCCATGCTGCGGACGCCGCGTCACATGCCCCCTGCAACACATCAATTACCCAGTGAGCGCGCTGAATAAACCACTCCGAGCACACCGCCGCCAAACCAGTCCATAGGACCACTGCGAAAAAGAGGAAAAAATGTTGCAATAAAAAATGGAGGAGCAGGCCCAACACAACAGCCACCAACATGTGTGCGTAACCAGCAGCGCGGCGTTCACTGTAAAGCCGCGGCGTCGCATGTCGGTGAGTAAAAACAGACGGACGGTCGTACTAACAGACAGACGCTCACACACACACATACGCCCACACACACTTGAGCACTCAGCAGGAGCCCCGCGGAGGGTGCCGTCGTCAGTATATTGCGTCCCCCGGGAGGTATTGGCGAGGCGGCGGCGACGCGGCGACGCCCAAACTGAAACAAGTTTGAGGACATCCGCCGGTGAACAGCTTTCTGGGTGAGTGACTTTGAGCGAATAATCCAGGTGTGGCAGCCCGTGATTCCCCCGATATGGAGTGACGGCGGTTGCGTGCTCGCCGGCCGTGCACCCCTTCCCCTCCCTCCCCTCTCTTCATCCCCCTCCCTCCCTTCCCTCTGCCACCCGCATCACGCCCCCGCGCGCCCCCGTGGGAGTACGACGGCATATCTATTGGAAACATGTGCCAATTGGGGGGGGCACGCAAAGGCAGGGATGCATTAACCAGACCAGGGGTGGGGCGGGCACACGAGCGACGTGGGCGACGTCACAGTGGGCCAGAAGACCGGCCGGCGCGGCCAAAATTCTAGACGCGTTTTGAGCTCCAGAGTCGCTAAACGGGACTCGAACCGAGCGTGAGACCCCACCAATGGATTCCTCGTTCAGATTGAGTAAAAACGCACTTGCAAATCACAGGATACTCTCCTACCAGAAATGGCATTACAAATGTTAAATGGACCAACATTATGGGCGATTCGAGTTAATTTTTCACAGTGCAGCGTTGTTATCGTTGGCCCGTTAGGCCGGATTGGCTGAGCGCATGCGTGGCGCGCACGGCCTATACAGCCCGGGCCTCCACTGCTAGCGGGCCCAGCGTCCGCCCTATCGGAATTCCAGCGTTTTGGTGTCCGTCTTCATTGATTAAACCGGAACAGCCGCCTGGGGGAGAGGGGGGCAACGATTTACTGCCCCTGGGGCCGTCAATAAAGCAAAACAAATAATAAATGGAGCCGTTCGCTCCGGCGGGCTGGCGCGGGTCGCGCGGAGGAGAGGCGCGGCCGCGTGTGGCGGTGACATTTTATTCGTCCAAGTTTCGGCCAGTTGAGTGGGCGGAGAACTAAGAGCCGCGTCCGTTCGAGGGGCCGGGCGTTAACTTGGCGAAGCTCGAGAGGCACCGGAGGCACCGGCAAGGCAGAAGGCAGCCCGAAAGGCAGGCCAAAACGCAGATCAGAAGGAGCTAGAAAGGCAGACTGAAAGGCAGACTGAAAGGCAGACTGAAAGGCAGACTGAAAGGCAGACTGAAAGGCAGACTGAAAGGCAGACTGAAAGGCAGACCGAAAGGCAGACTGAAAGGCAGACTGAAAGGCAGACCGAAAGGCAGACTGAAAGGCAGACTGAAAGGCAGACTGAAAGGCAGACTGACAGACTGAAAGGCAGACTGAAAGGCAGACTGAAAGGCAGACTGAAAGGCAGACTGAAAGGCAGACTGAAAGGCAGACTGAAAGGCAGACTGAAAGGCAGACCACAGGGGGCTCGGAAGGTAGGCAGACAGACAGGCAGGCCAACGATCCCCAAAGACAAGCCGAGTAGAGTTTCTTTCAACCAACAAGACGAAAAGTGCGAGGAGAGGGGTGTACTTGTCCCGCTAATTCGTTGCTATGGATCTCTTCCCCCTCCCCCCTTTTCCTCCGAAATGTCCGGACTGAACCCATTTTGGCACTGTAAACGCACTCGGCAGTAACGGTGGTCATTTTTTAGTCCTTGTTACTGCTCCATAATCAGACTTGTTCTGCCAGACTTCAAAGTTACCACCGAAAATGATGTCGACGTGCTGGTCTCGCAGGGCGAGAGCAGTCGTCGTCCCCCGCCGGCTCCAACGAGTTTTCCATAATTTTGACGGTGTACCCGTAATGGCGCCAGCCCTCGCGGGCGTCCGAGCGTGGCGTTTGGCCCGGGGGGAAACCAGGCCAGGGACACTAGGCTAAATGTTTGCTGTGTTGTCAATAGTCACCGATCCCGGCGCTTATGCCGCTTCTCCATCAAAGGGCCTGGCCCACCCCCCATCCCCCTGGCCTGGAAGCCACCGGACCTCTTCCCTCATTTCTCCTTGGCAATTATGTGTGCTCCCGAGCCGAGCCGGCTGGAGCGGCCGAAGCCCATTTGTTGGAGCAGACCCCTAAAACCACCCTTCGCGTGGCGCCCGGCGCAAGCGGCGCAAGCCCTGCTGGGCCTGCCGGGCCATGCCGGCGGTGAAACGCCTACCATCGCAGGGGACTCCAGTTCATCCGGCCTGGATTTCTCAGCTCATAAAAGCACAGACCCAGAATTCTGTTTCGAGATTTTCCATGGTGGGGATGTGCGAATAGTTCGGTATCGAATCGAATCAGGGGTGATTCGATTCGATTCGAGGACGGATCTCTTTGCTTCAAACCCGAATAGTATTCGAAATTTTCGAATCGACAGTGGTTCGTCTTTGAATCAGTTGCTCGGGAACGGTTGAAAGTCGCGCGCATAGCGTTGTTTTTATACCAAAGCAAAGATCAGATATTTGATTTTTCTTCTTCTTGTATCCGCCTTTCCTTTATAACAGAAAATGTGTTTTGAAACGCACTTAATTTTTTAGTTTCAGTTCGAATTCGATTCGATTCTGAATCTCTAAAAGTTCGATTCGATTCGACAACTTTTTCCAGATTCGATTCGAGTTCGATTCGAAACTTTTTTTAAAGATTCGATTCGATTCGATTCGAAATGAAAATCCTTGATTCGCACATCCCTATTCCATGGCCTTCCTCTGCCATCCACACTGTTATTCAACGAAAGTGACGACACTACACTCTAAATGTAGGGTGCCCAGTAACTGGGCGCCTTTGTCACCCGCCCCACTTTTTAGAGTGCCAAATGTCGCCCAGTTTCTGGGCACCTTTGTCGCCCAGTCTCGGGGTGGACAAATCATACAGTAACCGGCCCTCTCCGAGGGTAGAACATGTTCAGGTGTCTAGTTCCTGGGCGACTGAGGTGCCTAGATTCTGGGCACCTTTGGCACCTCAGTCGCTGCTGGTCATGGGTGGAGGCAGGTTCCTTAATGGTTTGTCCACCTCGAGACTGGGCGACAAAGGTGCCCAGAAATTGGGCGACATTTGGCACCCTAAAAAGTGGGGCGGGCGACAAAGGCGCCCAGTTACTGGGCACCCTACATTTAGAGTGTATTCGTTAGAATGTGCATTTTGTCACGTTTGAATGTGATGTCAGATTCGTTTGAATGTTGATCCACGCGTTCAAACGAATTCGACACCCGCACCAGCTGGCCGCATGGTGGCCGTGTCAGGTCAAACAAATGTGACAAAATTCACATTCTAACGAATAACGAATGTGATGTCACATTCGAGAGCAGTTGGAACGATCACACTCCCAAGTGACAACTGAGCCTTTTCTATGTAATGCGAACAAAAAACAATTTTGGCACCTTGTCTCACGCCTCCACGCGCGGCGTTGCGCTGCGTGGCGCCGGCCTCGTGCATTTCGGCCCCTACCCCGTACCCCTCGGGCGCGCCGAGTTCTGATCTCACCACCGACCCTTTCACGCACACACCCACGCACACACACCCACTCACACACACACACACACCCACGCACGCACACGGACGCGGACATCAAGCTCCGGGGCACTCAAACTAGTTCTCACTTTGGGCCGTGACAAAAGGGGCCCTCGGCCGCGGCGGCGGCGGGCCTCTGGCTGGCCTGACTGGCATTCCCCGAAGCGAGTTGCATGGCGGCCGGGACGGCCCCACCCCGCCCCGCCCCGCCACACCCCACCCCGCCCCGCCACACCCCACCCCACCCCACCCCACCCCACCCCACCCCGCTCAGCCACCAGGATTATTGCGAGCGAAAGGACGAGGCCGAAACATCGTCGCGAGTCGCGAATCGAATCGGGAAAGAAACGGACGCGACAGCCGCAACTTTTCAACTAAACCCCTTCCGAGAAAACATTTTTTCTCCCTTGAGGCGGCGCGGCGGCGCGGCGGCTTCGGCGACGCGCGGACGACCAAGACGCGCGGGGGCGCGGAGGGTAAATCAACAAGAAGAAGAAAGGGAAAAACTTGTATTCTTCTTTTGTTTTTTATGCGATTTCCGGGACGGAGCGGCGAACTCGGAGCAGCAGCAGGAAGAAAGTGATGACGACTCGGAGCACGGACCCCCGGGCCCACGGACCACGGGGACGGGGCGGACGGCGGGGGAGGGAATCGAATTACGCAGTGTTTGCTGGGGAAGCGAGAGCATGGCGAGAGGGTGGAGGCGCACGGCTTAATGACGTCACAACGCTCGACCAATCAGCGCATGTCCCGCCCACGTCCACCTCGGACCACCACGGTCTAGCACGGACCCCTGCGGCCACGGCCTAACCCAACCGTGTAACGCTTTCAGGACGTCGCATCGCTTAACCAATACAGTGCGCACAAGTCCTGCTCACGGCCCACATACCAGGGCCCACCATGACCCACCAGGGACCATGGCGCACCATGGCCCACCATGGCCCACCATGGCCCACCATGGCCCACCATGGCGCACCATGGCGCACCATGGCCCACCATGGCCCACCATGGCCCACCAGGGACCATGGCCCACCAGGGCGCACCAGGGCCCGCTACGGTCTACTTCCTACCAAGCACGGTAAAAACGGTTCCTGGTTTTCTCAGACAGCTTATAGAAAATAAACAGGGGATTTCCAGGGAGTTCCTGGGAAAACCGAGGAAAACCAGGAACCGATTTAGCCGTGTGGTATACCACGCCACGGACCCCTGCGGACAACCAGCGCCTACGAGTGCGGCTTCAGAACGTCACAACGCTCGACGAGACGCTCGACCAATACGCATATGTCTTGCCTACGGCCCAACACGGCTCACCCCGCCACGCCACGCCAAGCGCCCCGCCCCGCCCGCCCCGCAACGCCTCGCCCGCCCGCCGCCGCCCCGCCCCGCCCCGCCCCGCCCCGCCCGCCCCCATGCATGCGTCTTGGGGAGACGGACGGGTACCCATTCATAGCGGGCCGACGCGCGGCTGAAGGGTGTCCGTCACGCGCAGGGCCCGGCCCAGGGCCCGGCCATGGCAGGACCAGCACACCGCCAACACGGCCGACACGCCGCAGGGCCGCAGGCAGTCTAGGCCGTGCTGCTGTACCTGAAGGCCACTCGCATGAATCAAGTTCTGGAGCACCCTCCATGAAGCCTACGCGGGGGAGGGGGCGGGCAAAGGGATGAGCGTATGCCTCTGTGTGTGTGAGTAGTGTAGGTCTCTCTCCCTCTCGTCCCCGCGCGCTCTCTCTCTCTCTCTCCCTCTCTCCCTGTAGGGGGCGGTATTTGTCCTTTTGCGAGATGTACGGCTCGAATGTGACTGCCTTCTTTGAAGGCGTGCACCGTACCGCGCACAGCGCAAAGTGCCTTTTCCCCGTTGCCGCCAAAGTACCCGCGTTTCTTGTTTTCTTTTCGGGTGTTTATCTCGGGTTCCGCGTGCTGCTATCAAGCGCCAGGTACTACAAAGGCAAGTGGGGCCCCTTCCATTAACCCTACCGCTGCAAGTTGCCCGTCGCCCATCGTGGCGGGGCGTGGTGGGGCGGGGCGGGGCGGGGCGGGGCGGGGTGCGACGCGGTGCGCGCGCACTGGGGCCCCGGCCAGCTCGCGGGGGCCTATGGAAATATGTAAATATTTAATGTGGCCACACACACGCGCGCGCTCACGCACACACAAACGCGCACACACACACACACACACACACACACACACACACACACAGGCGCACACACACACACGGGGAGCGACCGCACAGAGCGGCATGCCGGCTTGGCCGGGCTTGGCCGGGCTTGGCCCACACACTGTGTGACACACAGCGAGAGTGCGCTGCAGGCAGCCCGCTGCCGCCGAAAAAACAAACATGAGATTTACTCGGGGCGTGCCGTGCGGCCGGCCCCTTTATTGTGGCCGCCTTGCAGTGCAGTGCCGTCACGCCGTCACACCACTGGCAGCCTGGGCGGCCGGGAATGAAGAATACGCGCGGGACATGCATGTCCGACTTGCCAAAGGAGAGCGACGAAACGCCCCTTTTTATGGGCTTCGCTTTTTTTACGGATAAACAAACCGAAAAAACATCAAAACACACGCAAACAAAAAACAAAAACAAAACAAACAAACAAACAAACAAACACACGAGAAAACATGTGCACCCAAACATAAACTATATATCTATCCACGACACATCGCGTCCGGCGGATGTCATACCCCTCCCCCTCTCTCTCTCTCTCTCTCTCTCTCTCTCTCTCTCTCCCTCCCTCCCTCCCTCCCTCTCTCCTGTAGAGGATTTTTTTCTCCCCTCCCCAACCCCGCCCTCCTCTCTTTTCGATATGTCTCGCACGAAGCTGCAACCGAGGCCAGATTGATGTAAGCCGGGCGGGGTGCAAGGGGAGATAGAGGAGCCTGTGGGCTCGACCAAGCGGAAGGGATCAAAGCCGCGTCTGGACGCACGCGCGTTTGTGTGTGTGTGTGTGTGTGTGAGCGTATGTCTGTAAGTGTGTGTGTGTGTGTGTGTGTGTGTGTGTGTGTGAGCGTATGTCTGTAAGTATGTGTGTAAGTGTGCGGGGGCGGGGCGGGCGGTGCCAGACCGCACACCAGAAAGTGCTGGGTGCAGTGTCGTCCTCTACCCCCTTCCCCCCTTCCCCCTTCCCCCCTTCCCCCCCCCTCTCCGACACTATCTCGCGCTCATTCAGCCTTCGCTGTCTGCAATCCCCCGAATCGCTTCCTTCCCCGCCACATCGTGAACGTCGAGGACGTCGTGCACGTCGTCAGGCCCTCCGGCCGGGCGACCAGAAGCTGCTCGCCATCGCCAGGAGCGAGCTCTGCTGGCGGGGAGGCTGGTCGGGGACAAGAGCACCCTCTCTGTCTGTCTGTCTGTCTGTCTCTCTCTCTCTCTCTTTCTCTCTCTCTCTCTCTCTCTCTCTCTCTCTCTCCCGTAACACGTGAGGCTCAGTTCAGATCAGTTTCTTATTCATCAATAGCATAAACGGATACTTGACCCAAGTCAAGAAAGCAGCAGCATTCACTGGGAATCCAGGAGTGTGACGTCACATTCGTTTGAACATGAATCTCGTCACGTTCGTCTGAACATGAATAATGTCACATCCGTTTCAATGTGACTCGGCTGGGCCTCGCCCTTAAAAATGCCTCGAGTCAAGAATGTGACCAGATATTCAAACGAATGTGACGTCATGTTCTAGAGTTTCCGCATTGTCATAAAAATACAAATTCAAATAAAAGTAAGCGGTCGCCTCAGTCGTGTTGTAAGAGGAAACGCTTATTCTTGATCATTGCGAACAGACGCAGGGAAGACATGTCTGTTCCTGCGGACTCAGCAGCGCGGCGTCGTGCTCGGCGTGCTCGGCGTGCTCGCTGACCCGATACTTGGGGCATTTATCACTGTCACCCAGGTAGCGAGCCGCTCGCCTCGCTTCGACACGCTTCTGTTCGCTCTCTCTCTCTCTCTCTCTCTCTCTCTCTCTCTCTCTCTCTCTCTCTCTCTCTCTCTCTCTCTCTCTCTCTCTCTCTCTCTCTCTCTCTCTCTCTCTCTCTCTCTCTCTCTCTCTCTCGCTCCCGCGCGCAGCCCCGCCGCAACGCGCAGCAGGGCATGCGACAGTCAATAATACGAAAACAGACGGTCTGTCTTTCGGCGCGAACTCCGGCAGCGCGGTAAACATGCACTTTCCGCCGGGATTAGGGTTGTCAGCTTGCTTCTGTTTTTTGGGGCGCCAATACTTTTTCAACGCAAGCAGATGGAGAAGTCATGCAGTAGTGTGGGATTTTTTTTAGGGGGAGGATTTTTTTGTGTGTGGAGAGGGGAGCGGCGAGCGCCTTTTTCGGAGGGCGGGCTAGGCTTGGCCGGCTCATGGTCCAGTAGGGCAGAACGCCGGCCGGTCGGTTGGAAGGTCTAGGGCGGCAGAGCACAGTGGGCCAGAAGACCGGTGGAGGCGTCCAAGACTCGAGACGCGTTTTGATCTGCAGAGTCGCTAAACAGGACTCGAACCGAACGTGTGACCCCACCAATGGATTCCTCGTTCGGAGAGCAATCCATTGGTGGGGTCACACGTTCAGTTCGAGTCCTGTTCAGTGACTCTGTAGCCCAAAACGCGTCTGGAGTTTTGACCGCCTCCACCGGTCTTCTGGCCCACTGTGCAGAGCCGGGCACAGCCAGCCAGAGCCTGGAGCGGCCCGGAGCACCACGAATAAAATATAGGGGGCGTTTGGGGGCAACCACTCGGTGGTGTGTCCGGCAGCGGCCGGCACGGTCGGGATCACCGCCTTCCCCCGCCCCGCCCCGCCCCAGGCCGGCCCCCAAAGCCCCGAGCCTCCACGGCGGTGGCGGTCCGCGGGGGCCGAGCGAGCGGAGGCAAGGCGAGGCAATCTCTGGAAGACCACAAAAGGAGGGAGGGAGGAGGAGGAGGCGGGGCGCGGAGGCACGCGGCGCTACACTGGGAGGCCAATCCCCCTCCTTCCCCCTCCCCCTTCCCGCGGCTGGCGAGTCGTAAAGTTGGGATTTGCAGATACGCGAACGCTTGCACACAAGCTGCCTGGTAACGATCTGGCCGGCCATTTTTACGAGGCCGCGGAATAAAATCCACGACAATGCCACTCTTTTGGCGGCGCGTGTGCCTTTGTGTGCATGTGCATGTGTGTGTGCGAGAGAGCGAGCGTGTGTGAGTGCCAAGGCGCTGAATTGGCGGCGCGGGGACACACACAGAGCACACTAACCTGCATGCCTTGATGGTTTCGCGTTTCTTCGTTTTGTAGCGTATAGCGGCGCGCTGGCTGCGCCGAGGCTGCGTTTTCGCCAAGCGCAAACTGCGAATGGGATTGTGTCTGGTGAGCGTGTCGTACGCCGGAAAGGAGGGCAAGAGAGAGAGAGAGAGAGAGAGAGAGAGAGAGAGAGAGAGAGAGAGAGAGAGAGAGAGAGAGAGAGAGAGAGACGGGCGAGCGCCTGCAACGGGCAGGGTAGGCAATCCGCGAGCACGGGTGCACCAAGCGCGCGATGTTGCCTACCCTGCACGGCGCTCCCTCCCTCTAGACTCGCGATCGAGAGGCCGGGCGTCGATACAGTGTACGCGATGCTCTGCAGGATAATGATTCATGAGTCGGGATTTATCTGAAAAGCCTGAAATGAACCGGCTGAATTATTGCAGTGGCGCGTGCTGCAGATGGGGCGCGACACAGCACGACGCAGGCCCCGCCAAGCAACAGGCGGCGGCGGTGCAGTGCCGCCCGGTGCCACGCGCCGCGTGGTGTCATTGCACTCCGGCAAGGAAGGCTCGCCGCGTCACCAGGTCACCACCAGGTCACCAGCAACAAGTCGACACGGCCGGCCACACGTCACCATGAGCAGGACGCGTCACCAGGTCACACCACCAGGTCACCAGCAACAAGTCGACACGGCCGGCCACACGTCACCATGAGCAGGACGCGTCACCAGGTCACCACCAGGTCACCAGCAACAAGTCGTCACGACCACGCATGTCACCAGGCTCCGACAACCATGTTAGGCTATGTGATCATGAAGTCTCGAATTCACGGTTTCAAAATGGCAAATTAGCTTCAAGTGTAGTCCCTGAATCATACGGTGGTGACCCTAGAGCAGTGTGAACTACCAGTGGGTCGACACGTGATCACTCGGCCGAGGCAGCCACATCGCCAGGGCAGCAGCAGGTCAGCCTCCCCTCCAAGTAATTGCCTTACGATGAGTGCGGTGGGGCTTCGGCCTTTAATAAAGTCCCATTGGCGTAGCCGGCGTAGCCAACTGGCTCTGGCGGCCGAGGGCTCTTTTTTGCCCTGTTCCGCATTGATAGCCAATAACACCGCCAAACGGCTTGGAGGCGGCGCCGGAGGCCTCACTGGGCTTTTACTGGGTTTTCACTGGACTTTCACTAGCCTTTAATGGATTTCACTGAGGTTTTACTGGGTTTTCGGCTGGGCTTTCGCTGGGCTTTTGCTGCGCTTTCGCTTGGCTTTCGCTGGGCTTTGACTGAGCTTTCACTAGGTTTTCACAGGGCTATAAGTAGGCTTTCATAGGGGTGTTTCTAGGTTTTCACTAATCTTTCACTAATCTTTCACTGGTCTTTCCCTGAGCTTCCACTGGGCTTTCACTTTGCTTTGAATATGCTTTCTCTCGGATTTTGGCTGAGCTTTTTGCTGAGCTGTCACTGCGCTTTCACTGTTTATTGCGGCCCCTCACCCCGCGCTTTCAGTGTCTTTTATAGTGACCGTTATTCGGCGCTCTTGTCGCGGTAAATGCACCTAATGCGACTGGCCGGCCGGCCGCGGCGCGGCGCGCTGCCCATTTCCAAACTGTTGCAACAATTCCCCGCCTTCCGCCGTCCGGCGACGTCCAGACCGCTGTCAGCACTCGGTGTAGTGTACACGCCGAGGGACTTAATCATTCCTATCACGGAGCGGGCTGGGCTGACCCACTGAGCACGGGGTACACTGGCATATATAGGTTGCGGGTTACTTGTTTATGTTTCGGTTCGAGGAGCTTGCTCCGTGCAGCCAGTGGCGTGGCGGGTATCTCTCGCATTAGCCTTATCCACCTCCCCAGAGAAAGAAACAGACAGCGCGAGTCGCGCGAGCCACTATTTAGGCAGTGGGTGAAACAAAACGAAACTACACAACACCACTGCTCTCTAAAAGCCTTCTGGAGATTCTTCTTAAAATTGTGAAGATTCTCCATGAAATTGTGAAGATTATCCACGAAATTGTGAAGATTATCTATGAAATTGTGATTGTTCTCCATAAAATGTTGAAGATTCTTCATAAAATGATTAGGATTTGTCCATATTACGATATGAAAATTATGCATATGATGATGAAAAATCTCCATACGTCGCTGCAGCTTACTTTGAAAGTTACCTGTCGAAATTCATTGGTCCTCATACGAGATTTTTTTTCATCGAATTTCTTTCGTATTATGGAGAAAATCGCCACCATAACATGTCGGTGCAGCCTTTCACCGCGAGACACTCACTTACAGTGCAGTTCGCCCGCCAACGGCCCCCGCAACTGCAGCGCGCGCACGGCGATCTCTAACGGCCCGCCAGGTAGTATAAAAGGAAAGGTCTGAGTGCAGCACGCTGATTCCGAGAGTCGTTTTCGTCGCTCCGTCTCTCTCGCACTCATGGGGGCGTTCCGTCGAGGTGCGAGAGAGACAGAGCGACGAAAGCGACTCGCGGTGTGTTGTATCAAACACGAGAGTCGCGACAAGCATCGAGCTTTACGGCGCCCGGAACGGGACGTAACGGGATAATGAGGAAAGAAAAGAAAAGGGCGGGAAAAACAAATTCAAGGATGCCGTAAATTTGTCAGCCCGTCAACGCAACACGGTTTGTAAATGACCCACAGGCAGCGCCCCGGCGCCGGGGCCGCCAGGGCCGCCAGGGCCGCGCTGACGCGGACAAATGTCAGCCGAGTCAAAAAATCATTTCAAAGTGAGTGAGAGAGACACAGAGAGAGAGAGAGAGAGAGAGAGAGAGAGGAAAGGGGGCGTAATTTGTTCCCGCTTCATTCACTGTGTACCTCGGACGTTGTTTTGCAGGCGGCAGATAAGGCAGGCCCTATCCAGCCGGCGAGCATTTTCTCTCCTTTTTTTTGGCGTTTGCTTCGATAAGTGACAAATGTTCCTCCGAGGGTGGAGAGAGAGGGAGACAGAGATGGGATCGAGCGCGGGGGGCGGCCAGGGCGGGGGATGGGGTGAGAGTGAGAGCGAGAGCGACGGTCGGCTGGGCCCGTCAGAGCCCATCGGGAAGAAGCTCCGGCCCGAGACACACACAAAGAGCCCGGCATCACTTTATTTACCAAAAATGGAAGTGGAGGGGCGGGCCGGGGGCGGGCCGGGGGCGGAGAGAGCACTCGTGTGCCTTCTTGGACAGCACGATAAAGGCCGAGCCCTTGACCTGCACGTCGGGAGGGGCGGCGACGACGGCGAGGGCGCTTGGCGGTGCGGTCGGTGCGGTCCAGCGACTCCCGGAGTCCCGGACTGACTCCCCGGACCACCTGTCTCCGATTGCGGGGATCGGCGGGCGAGCGAGCAGCGAAAGGCCACCGCAAAAGGAGGGAGCATTCAGATCCGGGCCATCCGGGCCATCTAGGGGGCGGGCCGGTGCCGTGGGGGCGCGCCGCCTCCGGGCCGCCCCCAGCCCCGGTCGCGCAATTCCGTATTCAGTGTCTTCCTTATTTATTTTTCCCCGCGCCTTGCAACCCCTTTAGCGGCGAGTCCCCTCCTCCCCGAACGGCCTGATGACGGCACGGCGCCCGAGTGGGATCGCGGCGAGCGGCGGCGAGGCAACCCAACCCCCTCCAGGGCCCACCGCCGCCGGCCCCACACCGCCCGGGCCGCCCGGGCCAGCCACGCCGCCCAAAAGTCTGGCCTGGGCCCGGCTTGAAAGAGAACCCCCGAGGCGGCGGGGGGCGGCGCGGGGCGGCGCGGACGCGAAAGGGGGCTGGCCGGCCCCTCTCAGGGGCCTGGGGGCCCTGGGGGCCTCGCCGAGGGGAGGCACAGGTTGGACACGAGGGCGTTTGAAGCAGGGATGCAATGATCACAGCCCAAGTTCTTTCCACCAAGCCATCCTCCCACCCACACACACAAGCGCGCCCGCACGCTCTCTCTCTCTCTCTCTCTCTCTCTCTCTCTCTCTCTCTCACACACACACACACACACACACACACACACACACACACACACACACACACACACACACACACACACACACACACACACACACACACATCTTGGCGGCACGGCGAGCCAAGATCACTGCGTCGTCGTACCCATCAGCTCTTACAGGGCGACCGGCAGCTCGGGTCACCCGCTGGGGTCGGCCGCCCGGGGCGGGGCGTCGTCGAGGGCTGTGTCGTTGTGTGGGTGTGGGTGTGTGTGTGAGAGAGAGAGAGAGAGAGAGAGAGAGAGAGAGAGAGAGAGAGAGAGAGAGAGAGAGAGAGAGAGAGAGGGAGGGAGGGAGCTAGGGAGGGAGGGAGGGAGAGAGGAGGGAGGGGCGAAGGGGTTGTCGACAGAGAAGTGCTGATTACTCTGTTGGCGTTGGCTGCGTTGGCTGCGTTCGCGTCGTGGTGCCGGGCCGGGCAGGTACAGTACCCACCCATTCAGCCCACACTCATCGCCCATTCCTAGCGTGCCTCGGCTGCCCGAGCCCCGAGCCCTGGGGGTCTCCAAGGAGGGCCCGGCCGTGTAGCACGACGTAGCACGGCCAGGCTCACCTGTAGACTGATTCCGAGAGTCGTTTTCGTCACTCTGTCTCTCTCGCCCTCACGAGGCGTCCCCTACAGGTGCGAGGGAGGCAGAGCGACGAAAACGACTCTCAGTGTGCTGGCTCGGCGGCGTGGCCAGGAAGCAGAATCGACGTGTCGGGAATGCGTGCGTCTGTTCGTTAATTGCAGTGTCCACCCGGGCGACCCCGTAGGCCCGCAGGCCCCGCAGGCCGTGTACCTCGCCACCCCACCGCAAGCACGCCCGGGCCCCGCCGCCCACGCCGCCCACACGCACACTTTTGTGGCAACCGGCCAAAAACAATTTACCCGTTTTGGTCGACCGCGCTGCCCGCCCAACCCTCTGGTCCGACCAGCCCGACGCGACCGGCCCCGGCCAGGCCGCTCCCGACGGCGACACGCGCGGAAAACGGAAAACAAACCGAAATAGCATTTCGAGAATGTTCCGCGTTCGGCCGGATCGCGGCGGATTCGCTTCGCCCACTTCCTGGCCACTCGGCGCCCCGGAAGAACCGCGCTGCGTCCACACACAAAAATTTGGTCGGCTTAGATCTTGGAGGCCAGAGCAGCGAGGGGCGAGGCACAGTGGGCCAGAAGACCTGTGGAGGCGGCACAAATTCTATACGCGTTTTAAAGTCCAGAGTCACTAATAGGGCTCAAACCGAACGCGTGACCCCTCTCTGAACCCCTCTCTGCTCTCTGAACAAGGAATCCATGGGTGGGGTCACACGTTCAGCTCAAGTCCCATTCAGCGACTCTGGAGCTCAAAACACGTCTAGACTTTTGGCCGCCTCCACCGGTCTTCTGGCCCACTGTGCGAGGCGCGGCCGCAACGACCGTCGGCGCTTCTCTCCGGGGCAAGCGGCGACGGCGACACTCTTAACTGGGCCTCCCCCTCCCCCCCCCCACCCCCCACCCCTGCAGCCACAGACGCTTATCCTTTTTTTACGGCTGTTTCTACACGTTTTGTTGGCCAATTTGAGACGCCGGGCGGCCGGCGAACGGGCCGGTAAGCGACGCGGTGGGCCGCAGGAGGCTGAATCCGAAGCTCGCTGTCGTCTCTCTGTCTCTCTCGCACCCGTACGGAACGGCCGACGAGTGCGAGAGAGACAGAGCGAGGAGAGCAGTCTGCGGATATCGCCTCTTTGTTTCTCTTTCGAGCTGCAGAACGCGGAGCAGCCCAATCAAGTCGAAATCACATAAACGGGACAGAACGCGCCGCTCCCTCTCTCTCTCTCTCTCTCTCTCTCTCTCTCTCTCTCTCTCTCTCTCTCTTTCTCTCTCACTCACTCTCTCCGCCAGGCGTTGGGCGCCGCCCCGGGTGGAGCGCGCGGCGGGTTGTTTGCAGTCGGCCCGCCCTCGCGCGCAATCTCTGCCCGGCGATTACGGCCCTGGTCGCGTGGCCGATTGCCGCTCTCTCTCTCTCTCTCTCTCTCTCTCTCTCTCTCTCTCTCTCTCTCTCTCTCTCTCTCTCTCTCTCTCTCTCTCTCTCTCTCTCTCTCTCTCGCTCTCTCTTTCTCTCTCTGTCTCCTCTCTCTCTCCCTCCGGCACCGCTGCGGGCCGCCCGGTGAGTGCGAGAGAGACGGCGTGACGAAAGCGCGACACCCTCCGGCGGCGGGGCGCGGCGCCGTCACACGCCGGCCGGGAGGGGCGGGTGCCAGGTGCGCGCCTGACATCGATTCCGGTGCCACATTAGCAGTGGCGTACCGCGGGGCGCACACGCACACACACGCACGTGTGTGCGTGTGTGTGTGCTCGCGTGTGTGTGTGTGTGCGTGTGTGTGAGAGTGTTTGTAAGGGTGGCAAGGGGGTCGCGATCGTGCCACTTTTTTTACGGCCGCGGGGTTTGCACAGCGGGATGCGCCCGCTCACGGCAGTTTTTCACGCGTAAGAGGATGGACCGAGGCAGTGTAGTGGCCACTGACCGCGCCACTGGCCGTGGGGCTGGCGCCTGCACTGGGCGCCAGCACTGGGGCTATAAACCAGTCGTGGGGCCGCGGTCCGCCATGACCCTATCTTTGACCGGGCGGGAGGAGCTAGGTGCTGCACAGTGGGCCAGCAGACCGGTGGAGGCGGTCAAAAATCCCGGACGCTTTCTGAGCTTCAGAGTCGCTAAATGTTACTCGAACCGAACGTGTGACCCCAACAATGGATTGCTCTCCGAACGTGGAATCCATTGGTAGGGTCACACGTTCGGTTCGAGTCCTGTTTAGTCACCCTGGAGCCTCCACCGGTCTTCTGGCCCACTGTGCTGCGAGTGCGGACTAGAAGCCGTTACGTCGATTCTGAACGGCCTTGGCACCAAATGTAAAAATAAATCATTTTTTCTTAACTTTTTTTTAATTTTTATTTTTGTTGTTATTATCGTGTGCCGTTGTCGCGGCCCTTTCGAAGAAATGAACAGGTCTCGGGGAATGAATTTATTACTCCAACTCGGCCGAACAACCGACAGCTCATTCACGGAACGAAATGCGCGGCCGTGTCGTGAAAGACCGAGTCCGGCCAGAGCGCCACTGTAAAACATTATTTTCTTGTCCGATACTTTCGGAGGTGCAAAATTGACCCCGTCCCTTTCTTTCCGACGTGATGATGAAAAAGTCTTAGAATTTCCGTCACGTGCGAGAGCATTTTGAGGCAAGTTCGTCAATGCATAGGCATTCTGAAAAGTTTTTTTCATGCCAGGTAACTTTCTTTTTTGCAGTTGGCTCCGTGACAGCAGGCCGCCGCCAAAGCGGGCCTACGTTCATCTGGCCGGCGCACAGTGGGCCAGAAGACCGGCGGAGGAGGCGGAAATTCTAGACGCGTTTTGAGCTCTTGAGTCGCTAAATGGGACTCGAACCGCACGTGTGACCCCACCAATGGATTGATCTCCGAACGAGGAATCCATTGGTGGGGTCACACGTTCGGTTTGAGTCCTGTTTAGCGACTCAGGAGCTCAAAACGCGTCTCGAGTTTTGGCCGCCTCCACCGGTCTTCTGGCCCACTGTGCGGCGCTCCAGCCCCGCGCTCCGCCATGGCAGCGGGCCCACCCGACGAGGCAGCTAGCTGGTTCCGAGCTGCGCTTGTCTCTCTCGCACTCGCAGGGCCTAGGGCCAGAGAGAGGGGCCGCCCCTCCGATAGTCCGATATCGGAGTCCCTTGTGATTGTGCCTCGCTGCCCTCGCTGCCCTGACCGGCCGACCGGGCGGCCGACTCGCCACATCGACGCACCTATCATCGTCGGGGCGCTTCATTCGGCCTCGGCGCGGGCCGGCCGAGTCATTGACGGCGTCCTCGCCGAGCCGCCGACGCCATCCACACCCACACAAGCCGTTTCTCGAAATAAGACAACACAGCACTTGCATCAGGCGAATTTACTTGAATGTTTCAAAGAATTTCAGTTGTTGCAAGTCAATTTTCATGGTTCAAGAAACAGCTTTTGCCCCTTATGGAACGGAGTGGATTCCTTTAGCGTTTGAGTAGAGACTCATTTTGAGGCCCGCCAGGCTCAAAATAAGTTCAGAGGCTCTGCTTCGCTCTCATGATGGTGTCCCTCTGCAGCATGGATGGACAGACAAGCTGCAAAAAAAACTGCAAAACGCTGTTTTCTCCATACGCAACAGGACGAGCAAAATAAAAGTGTGACGTGGACGTGACGTGGACGTGACGAGACTGGCGTGACGTACGCAAACACGCGTGACGCCGGGCAATCAGACGGTCCGTCGTAAATGCGGCGCGTTTTACGGTGCCGGGCTGCTGGCTGCTTCCGGAGCGCCGTCTCGTCGCTCTGTCTCTCTCGCACTCACGGGGCGTCCCGCAAGGGTGCGAGAGAGACAGAGCGACGAAACGACTCTCGAGGCCAGACAGGCCGGGGTCAAGCGGGGGCAGCGCGGCCGTCTGGCATGGCGCATGCGCCTCGCGAGCCGCTCCAAAGATGAAACGCAAACCACGTCCGAGTTTATTTTCCGTACGCAAACGTCTTGAAGGGGCGGCTGGCCCGCCTTGCGGAGGCATTTCGAGGAGGGGGAGGGGAGGGGGGATTAACCCTACCATGAGGCAACCCTCAATACAAAAGAGGCTCGCCGAAACAAATTTCGACTCCACTGGCAGTGCCTAAGCCAGCGGTTCCCAACCTTTTTCGGTTCGCGACCCCAAATTTGTAGCCAAAACTTTCCGCGACCCCCAGGAAAAATTTCGCGACCCCACGCGACCCCTCCTTTAGCATGCCTTTGTTACGGAGTGCGATTATCTGCCTTAGTTTGGGAGCAGTATTGCCGCAAAGTTGATCAAAACGGTCACAAATGCCTGAAAAATCGTGTTTTGGGCCGACTTTAAGCATCCACTGCGTCTGATCCGAGGCGGTAAATCGTCATCCCTCAACGGGCAATTGGTCTTTAGACCTTCCTTTAGCATGCCTTTGTTACGGAGTGCGATTATCTGCCTTAGTTTGGGAGCAGTTTTGCCACAAAGTTGATCAAAACACGATTTTTCAGACATTTGTGACCGTTTTGATCAACTTTGCGGCAAAACTGCTCCCAAACTAAGGCAGATAATCGCACTCCGTAACAAAGGCATGCTAAAGGAAGGTCTAAAGACCAATTGTCCGTTGAGGGATGACGATTTACCGCCTCGGATCAGACGCAGTGGATGCTTAAAGTCGGCCCAAAACACGATTTTTGACAGACATTTGTGACTGTTTAGACCAACTTTGCGGCAGTACTGCTTCCAAACTGAGTCAGATAATTGCACTCCGTAACAAAGGCATGCAAAAGGAAGGTCCAAAGACCAATTGCCCGTTGAGGGAGGGCCATTTACCGCCTCGGATCAGAAGCACTGGATGCTTAAAGTCGACCCAAAACACGATCTTTTACACACATTTGTGACCGTTTTGATCAACTTTGCGGCATTTAAGCAGCCAGTGCTCGGCGTGTGGGCCAGCCGGGAAACCACCGCGACCCCAGGCGACCCCAGCCACCTCGCCGCGACCCCTCGAAATTTTTTCGCGACCCCATTTGGGGTCGCGACCCCAAGGTTGAAAACCGCTGGCCTAAGCCCCGTCGGGACGGACGGGGCAAGGCGAAGGGACGTTCGTGGCGAGATGACTACACGGTAAAAGAGCCGCCCAGGGGATCCAAAGGGGTGCCTTGGTTAAGTTTTCAAGAGGTTTCAGCATTTCCAAAGTTGTGCAAATTTTCGCATGGCAGCGATAGATTTGTCTCGACGAGACGAGAGTAACAAAAAATGTCAACACATGCTACGGCGGGTTGGATGGGAAATAAAATAGTTATTGAACTTCGTCACATTGCCAAAAAGAACTATCATTTAGCACTATTGAATTTGAATTACTTTTTCGTCCATCGTTTGAACCTACGACGTTTTGTACTGTCGAAAAAAATCCATTTTCTGTGAAGCAATGACAACTTCTTTAAAAATTCTCTGAAATCCCTTGAGAATACAACCAAGGCATCCCTTTGGACTCCAGAGCGACACTTGTTCATTGCTCCCACGGCGGTTCGATCTCGCTCTCGCGCCCCTCCGAGCAGCCCCACGAGTGCGACAGAGACAGAGCGCGGCCGAAAGTACCGCCGTTCAGAAGGCGGCGGGCCCCGCCGGGAAAGCCGCCGAAACTGCGCGGAAAATTATTTACGCTAAAAATACAGTGGCGTAGGCGCCACTCGGTGCCAAGTGTCGCGGGGGCGGCGGGGGCGGCGGGGGCGGCGGGGGCGGCCGCGCGTCGTTGTTGCGATAGAAGCCGCTGCCGGGACGAACTTCCCCACTCGAACTCCTGCCGCGGTGAGGCCGACAAGCCGCGGCAGGCCACGGCAAGCCTCGGCGGCCGCGTCGCTGTCACAGCAGCCTTCTTTTGTTTTTTCTTTTTTTCCGCTCCGCCCCCTGAGTGATGTACGGCCTGGGATCCATCATCTCGGAAGAGCACTGCTAGCACGGCGGGGAGGGAGTACACCGCGCCGGGCCGCGCCCCCGCACTACAGACGCGTCCGACACCGGCGGCGTGCTCTGTCTCTGTCGCACTCGCGGGGCGTGGGGCGGCCCGGAGGGGCGCGAGAGGGACAGCGCCTCCGTTCCAACGCGGCCCGCTGCCGCGCCCTCTGTCATCGTACAATCTGACCTCACTCTGACCACTCACAAGGATTGCACTGCGTCATAAAGTTTTACAGCGTTTCTTTCGCTTTGCAGTGGCGGTAGTGCGGCCCGCACTGTGGGCAGCACTGTGCCCGCCACTCCACCGGAAGGCGCGCGAAAGCTGGTAAGGTGCCGCACAGTGGGCCAGAAGACGTGGGGGTGGCCCAAACTCAAGATGCGTTTTGAGTTTCAGAGTCGCTAAGTGGTACTCGAACCAAACGTGTGACCCCACCAATGGATTGATCTCCGAACGAGGAATCCATTGGTGGGGTCACACGGTTAGTTTGGGTCCTATTTAGCGACTACAGCTCGAGACGCGTCTGGAGTTTTGGCCGCCTCCACCGGTCTTCTAGCCCACTGTGTGCCGGCCGCGGAGGCCGAGCAGGCCGCGCCGCGCTGAAAACGGGACGAAAAAAAATGGCGACCATCATAACTTGTTCAAGAAGTCCCTCTGATAGACTTGGGCCACTTATAATGCCTGTCTTCCTCAAAGCTAACTTGGCCCTGCAGACGGGGCGGCGTGGAACGCGCAGCGTGTCCAGGCTGCGAAGCCAGCCGTCGCTCCGTCTCTCTCGCACCCCCACGGCACGCCCCACGAGTGCGAGAGAGACAGAGCGACGAAAGCGCGCTTCGGAATCGGCCTGGCGGCGAAGCGCGGCGAAGCCATAGCGCCGGCAGCGCAGAATAAATCAGCAGTCCAGACCACAAAGTCCACAAAGGTGAGCACTCTATCGCATTCCTTTCATTAGCACGAACCTCTGTTCCACGCAGAGCGAGAGAGAGAGAGGGAGAGAGGGAGGGAGAGAGAGAGAGAGAGAGAGAGAGAGAGAGAGAGAGAGAGAGAGAGAGAGAGAGAGAGAGAGAGAGGGAGAGAGACAAGTCGAACGGCTGCCTCTGGCATGCCCGGCCGCCCGGCCGACGGGCCCCGGTCGGCCCGCGGTGCAGAGAGACCTCGGTTCACTTCGCCTCTTGGGGCGAGCAGTTTGGCAAACACGATAATTACCCGCCAATGTAGTGCGTGGTACCGATAATGCAGGAAGGGTCGCCTTTGCGCGATACTGCAGACTGATTCCGAGAGTCGTTTTCGTCGCTCTGTCTCTCTCGCTCCTATACGGCACGCGCCCCATGAGTGCGAGAGAGACAGAGCGACGAAGGCGACTCTGAGAATCAGTCTGCAGCAGAGGGATGGATGTAGGAGGAGGCGATGGGGACGTCGCCCTCCCCTGGAAGTGGCGAAGCCGCCTGAAAGGTACACTCTCATTGTCTTACAATGAAATTTGACCTATGTTGTTCGTATGTTACAGTAGTGCATTCGGCGCAAGCATAATACGAAGCAATATTCCTTCGTACCTAATACGAATCTTTTTAGCTTTTTCATTGTAAGATACAAAGAAAAACCTTCGTAATACGAAGAAAAACCACCTTCGTATTATGCTTGCGCCATATCCTTGGTAATATGGGAAATTTCTTCGTAAGACATTTAGAGTGTAGAAGGTAGGCAACAAGTCACGCTTTGCCCCTGTCAGTAGGCAACTTTTTTGACACCGCTTACCACTGTACCTGTCTCTGCCGGATCCACCCTTCGTACGCATGCAAACCGGAGTGCATGCGAGGCTGTCTGCTATGATTGCCTAGCCAACAAGCGTCCCGGCCTCTCGCGGCCACGACTGTCGGCTCGGGCGTGCGGGGCCTCGCTCTGCATCTGCAGCTGCAGCCCCTCTCGGAATCGCTCTGTCTCTCTCGCTCGCACTCATGGCGTGGAGTCCCGTATAAGCGCGAGAGAGACAGAGCGACGAAAACGACTCTCAGTCTGCTGCCGTCTCGGCCCCCCGCGGCTGCCAGCTCGGGCTGGCCGTCCCGGCGGACGCGCCGTCAGCGCGGCTGCACGTCCGCGGGGCTAGCCTGGCTGGCCGCGGCAGGACGCGGGTGGATCTGAATCACGCGAAGAGAGAGTGCAAGGGAGAGGGAGCCCGCAATATTCCAGCACACTGATTCCGAGAGTCGTTTTCGTCGCTCCGTCTCTCTCGCTCTCATTGGGGCGTCCCGCTTGCGAGAGAGACGGAGCGAATCGACTCGCGGCATCAGCCCACAGGGACGCCGACAAGGACTCTCGCTGCGGATAAATCACCAAAAGCAGTATTAACAGTGTTGGCAGAAAACACACACTCCCGGGATTTCCCTTTGTAAGTCAAAGCATGCTCCGGCGACCCTTTAGAGGCCTTTAGAGGCCTGTGGGGACTGGGGAGGATGTGATCCAGGGGCGCGCGCGCACCCACGCACGCGCACGCACGCACGCACGAACACACACACACACACACACACACACACACACACACACACACACACACACACACACACACACACACACACACACACACACACACACACACACACACACACACACACCGAAAAAACGCGCGGCAGGACCCCACTCGAGCTTTGACGGATTTTCGCGGAAATTTTTAACCCCCTTTTACGCTTAACCCGCTTTTACGACCGCGAAAAGAGTCGATGATGGATTCTACCCACGGGGGACCGGGGCGTTCCCGGAAAATTCCACGATCGATTTTTTGTGTTTTTCCTTCTTTTTCTTCCTCTTATTTCCCTCTGTTGCCGTGTGCGCCGCTGGGCCCTCTGCGGGGATGACGTTATTATTTTGGAGGCAGCGCGGAGCTCTAGGCTCCCAAATACGCCCCCTCCATGGACAGACCCCCTCCCCCTCCCCCCCCCCCTTTCCCCCACCCCGTTTTCCATCCTGCAGCCACCGCAACGCTACCGAAATGTGACATGCACAATACCGTGCCATGCATATGGCCCTGCGGGAAACAATGTGTTACGCTTCGATGACCGGGCGCGGCTGTGTGTGTGTGTGTGTGTGTGTGTGTGAGTGAGTGTGTGTGAGGGAGTGTGTGTCCTTTTTCGCGTCTACTCAGTGCCGCAGGAAGGAGCTAACAAAAAAAACAGGCGGCTCTCATTGTGCTCTAGTGCACACACAACAGCACAGCGGAGCGCACGACAGAGTCAAGTCGAAACTTATGTAGCAACGCGCGCGAGGAAAGTCACACACACAAAAAGAGTAGAGGTGCGGATGTTAGTGTTTTTTTTTTTCAGTGGACATTGTTTGCAGTGTAGGACTTAGGACTTATTGGCGCGGGCATGTTTATGGTGTCGTTGGGTGATACACGGCGCGAGGCTCGCGCCTTACCGGTACGCACTTTGAGCGCGGCCTTCGCGCGCCCATTAAAGGGCAGCGGTAAAAATAGGCCGGGGCGGGGGCGGTCAAGGGGTGGCGGACGGGACGAGGGGAAGGGGGGGGGGAGATGGCACCCCAGCGAGAGCGAAAAAGGGACCCCAGTGCCCCAGACTTTGCATCCTCGTAAATAAAAGATCGAACATCACCTTCATACACAGAGGGACGCGTATTGGGCCCTCTCCCCCCTCCCCCCCCCCTGCCCCGCAGCTTCGACGGCGGGGAGGAAGGAGGAGCGGCGACGACGGCGGCCTCTCTCCGTAATGACAAGTTGGTGTGGGGGCGGGGGAAGGGGGCGGCGACTTCATTGTAAGGCACATTAACGAATATTGCAAAATTAGAAAAACGGTGCCAACGCAAGCGGCGGAGGCGGCGGCGCACAGTGGGCCAGAAGACCGGTAGAGGCGGCCAAACTTCTAGACGCGTTTTGAGCTGCAGAGTCGTTCAATGGGACTCGAACGGAACGTGTGACCCCACCAATGGATTGCTCTCTGAACGATGAATACATTGGTGGGGTCACACGTTCGTTTCGAGTCCTGTTCAGCGACTCTGGAGCTCAAAACGCGTCTAGAGTTTTTGCCGCCCCACCGGTCTTCCGGACCACGGTGCGGGGGTCGCCGTCGCCGCAGCCCGCGAGTGGCCGTCGTCCGGGGGCGTGGCAGTGCGGTGGCAGCGATCCACACGCGGAGAGGCGCCTATGCCAATGGAGTGTGCACGGTAAAAACGGAACCTGGTTTTCCCAGGAACTGCCTGGAAATCGCCTATGTCTGTACCATAGGCTTCCTGGGAAAACCAGGTTCCGTTTTTACCGTGTGGACTCAAACCCCGCGGCCACAGTGCTCCGTCGCTCTGCCTCCCTCGCGCCGCGGCGGAGTGCCCCGTGAGTGCGAGAGAGACAGCCCCAATACCACTCCCCTCTCGGTGGGAGCAGCGGGAATTCATGACGAAGCTGGAAAAGTTTAAATATCCGCGCCCCGCCCGCCGCCGCCGCTCAAGTTTTCGGCATATCGGCGCGGTCCAGGTTCTCCCGGAGTTCGGCGCCGCCCTCATA
Organism: Thrips palmi; assembly: GCF_012932325.1. Taxonomy (NCBI): domain Eukaryota; kingdom Metazoa; phylum Arthropoda; class Insecta; order Thysanoptera; family Thripidae; genus Thrips; species Thrips palmi. Next base: position 1,073,419 of record NW_023144626.1, read on the forward strand.
TGGGAAAGTTGGAATGTGGAAAGAGATGGGACCGACCTGGAGGCCGGAGGGGCGCGGCGGCGCGGCGGGCAGCGCACCTGGCCCTTAGCGTCTCGGCCTCGCCGCCCCGTCGCCTGCCGCCACCCGCCCGACTTGCTGCCGACACGCCCTCGCCTTTGATGAACGGGCCGAGCACAGCGCAGCCCTGGCCGGCCCCGGCCAGCCCCGCCGTCCACCGCAAAAAGACGAGTCCCCGAAGAGCAGCACCGCACCGTGGACCTGCCAGACTGATTTCGAGCCACTGTCTCTCTCGCACTCATGGTGCGTCCCGCGTGGGTGCGAGAGAGACAGAGCGACAGAACGACTCTCGGGATCAGTCTGCTGGACAGCACGGCGGAGGCGGTCAGGACGCAACCCTTACCTCAACACCCAGAGCTCGGGTGAAATCGGGCTTGAAATGCCGTCTTGGAGTCCAAGGAAATGCCTTGGTTTTATCTCCCAGGGGTTTGAGTGGACCTTTCTTAACAGATATGAAATCATCTCAACAAGACAAACAACGAAAATAGTGATCATAAGTCATAGGTTTGGACGGGAAATGAAAAAGTTATGGATCACCCTTGCACGCGGCTTGACTATTGGCGAAGCCCTCGCATCCCTTCGCCTCACTCTGTCTCTCTCGCACCCATGCGGCGCGCCCCACGAGTGCGACAGAGACAAAGCGACGAGGCGTTCCCTTCGCGCGGCAGGCGCAGCACAGTGGGTCAGAAGACCGGTGGAGGCGGCCAAAACTCTAGACGCGTTTTGAGCCCCAGAGTCGCTTAAAGGGACTCGAACCGAACGTGTGACCCCACCAATGGATACCTCGTTCGGAGAGCAATCCATTGGTGGGGTCACACGTTCGTTTCGAGTCTCATTTAGCGACTCTGGAGCTCAAAACGCGTCTACAGTTTTGGCCGCCTCCACCGCTCTTCTGGCCCACTCTGCGTCGGAAGGAAGCGAAGGGGAGCCAATCAGTAGTTGGGCTGCTGATTGAGGGAATACGCTTCGCGCGCCGAGCGGAGAGCATCCCGGAGTCGATGAGTCAGCGCGTGCTGGTCGCAGCACAAGTCGGCTCTCGGTTCGCCGCCTCCTGAGTGGCAGTGGCGGCCAGGTTCCCTGCAGCCTGGTTCCGAGAGTCGTCTTCGTCGCTCTGTCTCTCTCGCTCCTATAGAGCACGCCCCGTGAGTGCGAGAGAGACAGAGCGACGAAGACGACTCTCGGAATCAGTCTGCTGGCGGGCGGTTCCGCCGACAAGAGCCTCCCCCTCTCACATCGCCACGCGCGGCACCGCCAGCCGCCATTTCGAAGGGCCTCTCTCTGTCTCCCTCGCACCCCTAAGGGACGCGCCATGAGTGCGAGAGAGACAGAGCGACGAGACGATCGTTCGAAATCAGACGCCACCGGGACGCAAAATTACGCGACGTCACGGTGTTCGGCGTCCGCACCGAGCAGGCTGACTCCGAAGGGCGCTTTCGTCGCTCTGTCTCTCTCGCACTGGAGGGGCGTGCTGTAGGGGTGCGAGAGAGACGGAGTGACGATAGCGGCCGACCGGAAATCGACCTTTGTGCCGAGCAGTTCAAACCGCGAAGCAGTAATTGCCGTTCCGTTTCCGGTGCGGAGCGCCGCGCAGCCACGCACCCTCGCACGCACCGCCGGGCCGGGTTTACAGTGCCGCAGCAGGGGGTGCACAGTGGGCCAGAAGACCGGTGGAGGCGTCTAAAGACGCGTTTTCAGCTCCAGAGTCGGTAAACAGGCCTTGAACCGAACGTGAGACCCTTTCGACCAAACCATTGACGGTCACAGAGCTCAAGACGCGTCTATTGACCGCCTCCACCGTCCTTCTGGCCCACTGTGTACGAAGTGCAATCCATCGGGCATACGTTGGGATTTCGGTAACGTAGAGCAGTCCATTGGTCGTATGGTGTGTTTCATTCGCAGAGCCAGTCTCATGGTGTAAGTACTGGCTCAAAAACAAAAGGCTCGCTCGTATTCAAGCCGTACCTTCTACCAGCAGGACCGCAATCAAACACCAAATGGATTCCTCGTCCGGAGGGCATTCCCTTGGTGATATCTTGTGTTTGATTCGCGGGGGGCAGGAGGGAACTGCACGGAGCCCGTAACGGTCCAGCGGCCCGCGCCCACACTGTACCGCTGGCCCACTGTGCGGCCGGCTTTCTTTTTTACGAGCCTGGCCCCGCCTGCGCAGGGACTTGCCCCCTCGGCCGCCCCGCTGCCACTGCCGCTACACAGTGGGCCAGAAGACCGAAGGAGGCGGCCAAAACTCTAGAGGCGTTTTGGGCTCTAAAGTCACTAAACAGGATTCGAACCGAACGTGTGACCCCACCAATGGCTTCCTCGTCCAGAGAGCAATCTATTGGTGGGGTCACACGTTCGGTTCGAGTCCCATTTAGCGACTCTGGAGCTCAAAACGCGTCTAGATTTTGGCCGCCTGCACCGGTCTTCTGGCCCACTGTGCGCTCTGCTCCAACAGGGACCAGCTCACCTTCCAGCGCACCCAGCGAGCGCCCGGCAGGCTCGTTCCGAGAGTCGTTCCGTCTCTCTCGCACATTTGCGGAACGCTCCATGAGTGCGAGAGAGACAGAGCGAGACTCTCGCAACCAGCCCGCCGGCAGCGCCCAGCCATTGCCCAGCAGGGCCGGCCTGGCCATTAATTCATGCCTCCGTCAGATTAAAATACATCACCGTGCAACATTTCAACATTTCATGCATGCAGCCCCGTCGGCCACGGGAACAGAGAGACAGAGAGAGGACGAGAGAGTTTTAGTTGGAGGGAGAGATATAGAGCGAGAGGAGGCCCGACAGTTGCGTGGCGGCGTCGGTCGAAATATTATAGGACTCGTCCAATTTGGCCACAGTGGAGCGGAGAGCGTCCGTGGCGGCGGGGCGGCGGGGCGGCGGGGCGCATGGCGGCACAGAGACGCGCTCAGCCGCTCAGCTAGCTGGCTCGCGTAAAGCCTGGCCCGGGGGGGGGAGACAGGAAGGGGATTCCAGGTGTGCTGCCGGTGCTTTAATTTAAACACGTTGCCGCCCAGTTTGGACAGTTTGTCGCATCGGTCTGCAAAGGCGCGGCCGCGCGGCCGAGCTGCCGTATGGAAACATGCAAACCCGTGCAAGTGAAGGCATAAGCTGTTGCGGTTTTGCGCGTATTATTATGATGCAGGGTGCAGCCCGCGGCGGAAAGATTATGCCAGTCTGCAGACTGGTTCCGACAGTCGTTTTCGTCGCTGTGTCTCTCTCGCACTCGTAGGGCGTCCCCTAGAGTTGCGAGAGAAACAGAGCGACGAAAACGACTCTCGGAATCAGTCTGCTGGAACGCAGTCTCAATTAAATGGGACGCCCCCGTTTTTTTTCGAGCGTTATGCACTTTATTAAATTTAATACCTCCGCTTTGCCTTTTAACCACCGCGTTGGATCGTTGCCCGCCATCCCTTGGAACCAGCGGTCAACTCTCTCCTACTCTTTTGAAATTTTCACCACGCTCTTTCCATTGCGATTTGAGGCTCGCACTGAGAATGAAAAAGTCATGATCGATACCCAATTTTGGGCGAGGTATACTTTATCACCCAAATTTGGGCGAGGATTATTGTTTCCTCGTCCGAAATTGGGTGAGGAAGGGTGTATCAGCTGCCTATATGGCTCCATCCATAGTATTATGACCCAAATTTGGGCGAGGAAACCTTCCTCGCCTTCCTCGCCCTTGGGTGATAAGGGATTCCCCGCCCAAAATTTTAGTCATGATGATGACTCTTTCATTCTCAGTGCGGCTGCCACCGAGCGCTGAGGCGTCAGGGAATGACGCACAGTGGGCCAGAAGACCGGTGGAGGTGGTCAAAATTCCAGACGGGTTTTGAGCTCCAGAGTCGCTAGATGGGGCTCGAACCGAACGAGTGACCCCACCAACAAATTGCTCTCCGGACGAGGAATCCATTGGTGGGGTCACACGCTCGGTTCGAGCCCTGTTTAGTGACTCTGAAGCTCAAAACGCGTTTAGAGTTTTGGCCTCCTCCACCGGTCTTCTAGCCCACTGTGCGGCGATCGCATCCCGGCAGCAGTTCGTTCCGTTTTTTCCCGGCCAAGCGGACCAGGCCCGTGACACTGAATTAACTAGACGCGCAGAAAAGGCGGCAGTGAAACCCTCATCATGGTCCGGCGAGTGGCAAAACGGCAAAACAGGCGGGCCGCGGGCAGGACAATGGTTGCGGTCGGATGGAGATTGGGCAGCGGGGAGCGCGGGAGAGAGGGGGGCAGAGGAAGAGGGGAGGAATAATTCTGATTCCCCAGACGATGCGTCCATAAAAACTCGGAGGGGGCGTACAAAGCGGGAACATTTCGCGACGAGGGGGTGGGGGGCGGGTCCCGTTATCTGCACGGGCTTGTATAAATCTTTGTGTTCGTTCGCGTGGTAATCGCCGCGAGACGAGGGGGCTGGCAGGGAACGTGTTATTCTAGTGGCGAAATCAGCACTCCGGCCGATCAATCTGTAACGGGGAGGGGGGCTGGATCTTGCCTGGATCGCACGGAAGTCAACGCGCGGGTCAAACAGAGCGCGGCGCAGCGCATTCTGCATCCCCCCCTTAACCCCTCTCTTCAGGGCCCCCCGGGGGACCCGCGCAGACGAATGACTGCGTATTGCACGCCAAACCCCCGCCAGCCCAGCGCGCCCGGCCCGGCGGTCCCAGCGGTCGCAGCGCGCGAGGACCGAACACCGAAAGGGTGCCGGCCAAACGGGTCTCCATTTTTCGTCCCTCGGAGATTACCCCCTTTTCCACGCCCCGCTTGCCCCGCCCGCACCGCGGTCGCCTTATTTTCCAATCCCTTTTGCGACTTTTCCCGCCCGACGTTCGCGCCGCCAATGTCGCCGCGCGGTCACCGCCACCGTCACCGCCACCGTCACCGCCACCGTCACCGCCACCGTCGCCGCCACCGTCGCCACCACCGCGGCGCCGTCAAGACCGCCCCAAGGTGAAGCAGTGCGCGATGGTGTAGTGGCGCCTCGCGCTGCGCCAGCGAGCAGCCAGCAGACTGATTCCGAGAGTCGTTTTCGTCGCTCCGCCTCCCTCGCACTCATGCGGCGTCCCGTGGAGGTGCGAGAGAGGCAGAGCGACGAAAGCGACTCTCGGAATCAGTCTGCAGCGCCGCCCCTCACTCAATTTAATCGTCTTTGCGAACGGGAAACCCCCGCGGGACCCGCCGCGCCGCCGCGCCGCCTCTCTGGCCGCGTCGTTATGGAGATTGGAGCCATCGCGGGGGGAGGCGGGGAAATTAAAGCCCGCGTGGTTGGTAGCGGCGGTTCGTAACAGTCATATGGCAGCGGGTTGGTACAGCAGTGTTGCCAGATGAGTGGCCGAGATGCATGTAACAGCGTCGCGGTTTGTACGGTCGCTGTGCAAGGGCACTGCTACGCCTGCTACGCCGCAAACAGCAAGCCGTTTGCTGGACCGCACACCGCAGCCAGCGAAGCCAGCGGCCTTCCAACCAGTGTAGCCACGTGAGGAGGCAAGACTTCGCACGGTGTACGCATCAGTGTTGGAAGGATTGCCCGCCTCGTGCTGCCTGCCCTAGGCAAGGCAATTTCTAGTTGTTTTTCTCGAAAATTCGCCAACTTTAGACCGCTCAGTAGGCAACATCTCGAAAAGAGACTGCCCTCAGAAATTGCCTGGGAGGCAGGATGAGGTTGGCAACCCTTTGGACAGGGGTAAATTTTGCCTTCTTAAGTGGCAACACTGTGTGGAGGAGGCCGTTGAAGTATTGGAGGCAGTGGAGGCAGTGGGGTCAGCGGAGGCAGCGGCCGAGACAGTGCAACTGTGACCGCATGCCATGTGCATCTCCTGCCTGCACCCCGGCGGTCGATGTCGGCGGCCGGAGGCCCAGCGGGGGCCGGGCGGGCCGGGCGGGCCGGGCGGGGGCGAGCACGCGTCGTTGGGCTTAACGGGGTACGAGCCCTCAGCCCTCTCCACCCCCGTCGCCTGCTTATTCTACGACGCCGAGCAGGCCAAGCAGGCCAAGCACCGCGAGGAGCGCAGGGCGGCCCGCAGCACCTCCACCGCCCGCCCCGCCCCGCCCCGCCCCGCCCCGCCCCGCCCCGCCCCGCCCCGCCCACGCCGCAACTTGCGAACTTGTATCCGAGGCGGAGACGTGCGCGCCATGCGAACGAGCACGCTCCTCCGGATCCGGGCGGGGCGGGGCGGGGCGGGCGGGGCGGGGTGGGGGGGCGGGGCGGGGCGGGGCGGGGGGCGGGGCGGGGCGGGGCGGGGCGGGGCGGGGCGGGCGGGGCGGGGGGGCGGGGCGGGGCGGGGCGGGGCGGGGCGGGGCGGGGCGGGGCGGGACCGCGGCGACGCCAGTCCTGATCACTGGTCCGGGCCCTGCGCCCTGCGCCCTGGGCCCTATAGGCCGTGCGTCGTGCCCTGATTTCATTCTCGCGTCTGGGGCACGGCGCACGGCCCGGCGGCCCGGCTCGACGCGGGAGGGATGGCCGCGGACGCCCTTCGCGGACGCCAGGCCGATTCCGAGAGTCGTCTTCGTCGCTCTGTCTCTCTCGCACTCATGGGGCGTGCCGTACAGGTGCGAGAGAGACAGAGCGACGAAAACGACTCTCGGAATCAGCCTGCATGGCCTTGTGTGCGAGAGGGTCGTGCTCATTAGGACCGCGACGACGCCGCCGACGCCGCGGCGGTGGCGCTGGTGTCCGGGGCCGCGTGGAGTGAGCCCGCCTCCAATTATGGACCACATAAAGCGATCCGGATCAAAGCGGCCTTTAAGCGAATCTCGTCCGAGGACAGAGCAGCTCGCCGGCTGGGCTGGGCTGGGAACAGCAGTCTGATTCCGAGAGTCGCTCTGTCTCTCTTGCACCCATGAGAACGCCCCATGAGTGCGAGGGAGACAGAGCGACGAAAACGGCTCTCGGAATCAGTCTGCTGGGACACAAGGCAGGGCACAGGGCACGGGGCCCGGGGCCCAGGGCCGAGGGCTGCGGGGGGTCGGCCGCCCCGCCCGTCGGCCGGCCTGGGCCGTGGCCGGGGCCGTGGCCTGAGCCAGCCCGCCGTAGCGCGACCGCAGCGTAGTCAGCGGTAACAGCCCGGGGGGTAGGCAGCCCGCAACACGCACCGCCACTGCGGCCCGCCTACCCTGCCGACGTACGGCGCTCTGCGCGCACTGTGGCGACGGGGGCGGGGCGAGGCCTTGGGGGTGCCTGGGGGCGGCCGGGGGCGGTATGGGGGCACGGGGACCCCCTGGGGCATGCACTCGAAAAAAAGCGTACGTTCCATGACTGCGAAGGATTGTCAAGGCATTGTCAATTGCTTCGTAATACGAAGCATTTTCTCACAGATTTTACAGTGCCTTCGAATTCTTCGTGGACTTTACAGTGTGCAGTCCGGATAGCTGCGGCGACGCGGAAGGGCCGCTGCTTCCTTCCGCAAAATCAACCTCCGGCCCCCCGGCGCCTCCAGCCGACCCCGCGGCCCCGCGGCCCCGCGGCCCCGCGGCTAGCCCGGCGGTCGAGGTCTACCCGGCCGGGCTTTCCACAATCCACGCCCCGCCGGCTTGGCCAGCATGGACCGATTCAGCTTAGCGGTTCGTCGCTCCGTCTCTCTCGCACGCCCCATGAGTGTGAGAGAGAAGGGTGATGTTCCGAATCGCTCTGCGGGGCGGCACTCAATTCGGACTGGACGAAATCACACAAGCCTGTGGCGGCGCAGTTTGTTCCCACACTCGAACACTCGATCACTCGAATACTCAAACACTCAAACAGTCGATGACTCGAACACTCGATCTCTTGACCACTCGAACACTCGAATAATCGAACACTCGAACGATTGAACACTCGAACGATCGAACACTCGAACGATCGAACACTCGAACGATTGAACACTCGAACACTGGAACAATGGAACACTGGAACGCCCGAACATTCGTCCACTCGAAAACTCGCACGCTCAAACACTCGAACCCTCGAACAATCGAACACTCGAACACGGGGGAAGAAGGAAGCAGGAAGGGCGCCCAGACACACAATTGGGTTAGTTGCCGCCCTGGCTCTGCCTGGCGACTGATTCCGAAGGTTCCCGTCGTCGCTCTGTCTCTCTCGCACCCACGGGGCGCTCCATGAGTGCGACAGAGACGAAGCAGCCCTTCGGAGCCGGTCGGCTGGCTCCCACAATAGCGGATCGAAGCGACGACAGTGCAGCAGTGACAGGTGGCTGGGATAATTGGGATAAGAAGTGGGACGGAGAGCGACGGAGAGGGAAAGAAGATTAAAGGAGGATCGAGCGAAGAGTGGAGAGTGGAGGGAGGGAGAGAGAGCGGCACGGCAAACAATCCACAGTCGAGCGTGTGTGTGTTTGTGTGTGTGTGTGTGTGTGTGTGTGTGTGTGTGTGTAGGTGTTGTGTGTGTGTGTGGTGTAGGTGTGTGTGGGGTGGGTGGGTGGGTTTGGCCATGCGGTGCATGCTTGTGTCCCTGTCTTACTGGACGTGCTGGACTGACTGACTGACTTGGCCGAGCCTTCGGTTGGTGCAATCCCGGTCTGAGAGGTATAAAGGCCCGAGGAGAGGCGGGGGTTGGGGAGGGGGGGCAATCCCGGTTTGGCAGAGCCACCGCGCTTGAACAAGGGCGGCAGCGCGGCACCTGTCATTGGTCGATAGGATGCTCGTCCTGGGCCTGGCGTTGACCGCGGCGCCGACGCGCTGACGGCGACCTTGGCCGCGCGTGCATCAGCGATGACGGACTGATTGACTGCTGGACGGCGAGAAGAGCCTCGTCGAGGAGACGGGCCACCGCCACCACCGCGAGCACGCCGACGGCGACGGCGGGCACTGGAGCTTGAAATTGCCTTTCCGTCCGTCGCGGCGCGTCGCCGGGCCGTCAAAGGCACCTAAGAATCACTTTGGCGGCACTAAAGGGCCGCGCCGCCGCGCCGCCGCCGCCACCCTGGCCGTTATGGGCTGCCGATACAAGCGGGCCGGGCCGGGCGGGGCGGTGCGGGGCCCTGGTGGTGGTAATAAGCCGGCCTAACGAGATTATTCGCTCCCCGACATTTTTCCCCGCAGCCGCCCTCGGCACGTCGCCGTCGTCCACGCGCCGATACTTGCCGAAGGAATTCTCGCACTAATCCTCCCCCCCCCCACCCCCACCCCCTCCCTCGGCCCCGGAGCACTACTAGAGCAGTTCCCGGAAGTTGCGTACGGGGGCGACAAGCCCCCGGCCGAGGCCCCGGCCGAGGCCCCGGCCCGGGGCGGACCGACCGACCCCTCCGGCGGTGGCGGCCGTCCCCGGGGAGCGATCAGCGGCGGCAGGTTTGGAGGACCAGGAAATGCGCTGGCAACCGCCACTTCATTAATACGCTACTACCCTCGTGCGTCCCTCTGTCTGTCTGCCTGTCTATCGGACCATCCGCTCGCCCGCCCCCGCCAAATCCATCCATGCGGCTTGTGCCGGCTGGCTAATGCGCCGCCAGATCGACGGAAGCCCCACGGTTGCCGTGGCAACCTCGGCAACCTTGGCAACCTCAACCTTGTGCCCGCTTTTGCTTTTGGTGAGCCGCCGGATCGGAGCTGCTCGGCCGTCGTCGTGCGCGCGCCTTTGGGATCTCTGTTGGGCTTGCTTGGGCTCTCCGTCGGGTGCAATCCGTATTTGCGCTCCCTGTGGGGCTCTCCGTTTCGGATCTTCGTTGTAGTGCTCTCCCTTGTGCCCTCCATTGTTAGGCTCTCCGTTTAAATTCTTCGTGGGGCTCTCTCCGTTGGGCCCTCCGTTGTTGGGCATCGTTGTGCCCTCCGTTGTTGGGCCCTCTGTTGAGCTCTCCGCAGGGGTGCGAGAGAGACAGAGCGACGGTGCACTGTACGGCGTCAGCCCGCAGAGACGTCCGCGTCTCGAGGTCGCACCCTGTCTCCGCGTCCGATTCGGTACCTGTTGGCCCCCTCGCCCCCCTTCCCGCCCCCGCGGTGCGGTATCGGGCTGTACCGGCCGACCGGCGCCAGCACCGCGCCAGCGCTTCGTCGCTCTGTCTCTCTCGCGCCCACGCCGGGCACCCCCCGAGCGAGAGAGAGGCAGATCAGTGAAAGCACTGTGGACGGGATCAGCCCGAGGATCAGCGCAGCCCCGGCCAAGCAGTCCAAGTGGCGGCGGCTCTGGAGACTGGGAGTCGTTTTCGTAGAGAAAACTCGCCCTGTCTCTCTCGCACCTCCGCGGAACGCCCCATGAGTGCGAGAGAGACAGAGCGACGAAACGACTCTCAGTCTGGATCGGCGTCGAGCGAAGCAGGCAAAGCAACGACGGCCGAACTATCCAATTCGGGATGGAATAATGAAAGGCGCAAAGGCCTTTGCGAAGTTTGCCTCCCAGAAGGGACATTAAAACGCTGGGGGCAAATTAATCAGCTGCGCAAGTTTCAGATGAGAGCGGCAAAAGCAGTGTTCGCTGGGTTGGCTGGCGCCGCGTCGCGCTGCGTGGTGCACAGTGTAGTGCACAGTATAGCGCGCGGCGAGTCGGGCAAATACTCAAATACTCGACCCGAGTTTCCGTCGCATGATTCAATGGACGCTTTCTTGGAGGCACAGGCTTTGTGCACAAAGCCCTGGCCACGGGCCGCCCAGCCGCGCCCAGCAGACTGATTCTCTCTCTCTCTCTCTCTCTCTCTCTCTCTCTCTCTCTCTCTCTCTCTCTCTCTCTCTCTCTCTCTCTCTCTCTCTCTCTCTCTCGCACCCCGCACTCATGGGGCGGGTGCGAGGGAGATGCGAGCGCTGTTCGGAGTGTGGTTGGACGGCGGCACGCCACGCGCCGCGCGTCGCGCAGGTCGCCCACCCCCGCAAGGCCGCAAGGCTCACACTCACGGCCCTCTCGTTGTGGAGCAGGAAAAAGGCGTCCTTCATTGGCCGTGCCACATGGTCGCCAACAATGCGGCCGCAAAGAAGAAAACGGACAGAAGAAAAATGACGTGTCGGGAATCTCTCCGGACTAAACACGTGACTTCCTCTTTTTTCCCCCCCGGAGACACTGTGGTGTCGGGGCGGCGGCGGTCGGGGCGCCGCGCCGGAGGGATGGCGGTTATATTCTGTACCGCCTCGCCGCCGTGGCCACGCCGTGCCGTGCCGCGGGATTTTCTCCCCAGTGCCCCTCCGAGGAAGCAGCAAATCCAAGTCGTTTGTCATTTGTTTTTCATCACATGCCCGGGCCGGCCCCGCGCGCCCCGCGGCTTGGCTCTGCCTTACTGTCTTGGACTACATTCCGCGCCGCTTGGGGTGCCATGCCGTCGCGCCCCGCGTCGCGCCGTCGCAGTGCGATGCAGGTTGTTTTTTTAATGCTTCCGGAAACAGATCTGGGTCCTCGGGTCCAGGACGCTCAGTCCCCTTCCTAACTAGGCCGCCCGCGAGGGGTCTCCCAGCGGGTGCCGTGATTTTGACGCCAGGCGCCCGTGACTGGCATATTTGGCTGATTAGACTTTAGCAGAGTACACATCCTTCACGTCGAGGGGGCAACCACTCGAGAAACCCTGTGTTCCTTGGAGCCTTAGAAATCTCTGGGAATCCGAAATCTTTCCCAAAAAAAGGCCAAAAAAAGCAGATTTTTGGCGTACAATTGGATAAAATCTTGCGAAAATCTCTTGTCTGAAGAAATCTTGTTTCCCCGAACATCGAACGTGGTGTCCCCCTCGCGTCATGTAGTCAAATCAACCGCATACTGCACTAGAGAAAAATTGTCGACACGCAATAAGTAGACAGGGCAGTGCACCACGCTGGCAGCTTGCTCATGGTCTGCGCGACCACCGCCAGGGACAGCCAGTCCCGACGGGGGAAATCACTCGCGTAATAGTCGGGTCACCGATTCCTAGTATTACGCGTAATAGTAATAGTGTAATAGCCAAATTTTTAAAAAAATTCCCTTTTTACGGTCCGATTTTAGCCTAAATCTGGATATTTTCGAGCGTAATAAGCCTTCTGTAATAGCGTAATAGAACGTAATAGGGATTAGTCGGTTCACAGTTTTTAAGAGTGATTTCCCCCTCGGCCAGTCCTGGGGGCAGCCCATAGCCTAGCCCAGTCATTGGGCCTGCTGCTGCTGCTAGCTGCTGCATGCCCAGGGATTTCGACAAGGCCCCGAGGCGGCCTCGGGCACTGTCCCCGATAGCAACACGGCAAAATCTAGCAGGTTAACCAGGTCGTGGACAACATCAACAACAACAACAACAACAACAACAACAACAACAACAAAAACACTGAGCGCCTTCCAGCGTCGTGGGTCGTAAACTTGCCAGAAAAAACGATCCGTGGCGGGGCGGCGTTCCCCCGTAGTCTATCCATGAGCTATGGGATCACGTGACAGTCGGCGCCAGGCACTGCTCGGCGTGCTCGGCGAGCGCCGCGCTCCGGGATGACAGGGTAGTTTATGTTCCGGGGGAAGGCTTGTCAGAGGGTACCCTGGGTCCGCCTCGCGTCGAAGTCGAAGCAGACGAAACCAAGGACACACCCGTCTGGTGACGGTGCTAGTCAACAACAACGCTCTTGGTCTGTGGTCAGTGCTGACCAACGCGAACACGCACTAACGCACGCACGGACACTGACACTCACTCGCGCGCTCGCGCTCTAGCGCACGCCGCCGCCGTGGCGCACCGGCGCGGACATGGCGGTCGTGCTGGAGATCGTCGCGAGGTTCGTCGCGGGGCGGGCAGCGGGCACGGCGCGGGCGGCACGCACTGGCGGAGCAGAGCAAAGCCTCCGGTGGTCGCGAGAGAACTGAGAGGGGTGGGTCGGGCGCGGCGGCGGCGGCGGCGTCCGAGGCGCCCCGAAGGTGGGGGAAGTACCGACAGAGGGCGCCGCGCCCTTCCGCCCTTCCACCCTCCCCCGCCGCCCCCCGCTGCCGCCCCCGGAGTCCCCGCCGACCCCGCGGGGGGCCGCCGCCGCCGCCTACACCTCCCGTCGCGAATGGCGTATCCGCCGCGGGCCGCGCCGCGCATACCGCCCTCTCGCTGCGGCGGGCTAAGACGCCGCTTTGCATGCGAGGCACGGCACGGCACGGCAGACTGATTCCGAGAGTCGTTTCGTCGCTCTGTCTCTCTCGCACTCGTGCGGTGTCCCGTACGTGTGCGAGAGAGACAGCACGACCAAAGAGACTCTCGGAATCAGTCCGCGGCGCGGCGCGGAGTCAGGCCGGCGAGGCGCTGATCTCTTCTTTACAACCTGAGGAAAGGGCTGGCCGCGTCGGTTCCCCTGCAGGGCCCTGCCTCCCCTACGGACTGATTCCGAGAGCCGTTTGCGTTGCTGTCTCTCTCGCTCCTATACGGAACGGCTCATGAGGGCGAGAGAGACAGAGCGACGGAAACGACTCTCGGAATCAGTCTGCTGGTTCCCCTACACCAGGCAGACGGGTTAAGTGAACGCCGGCGCGCGCCCGCCGGCTGCGGGGTAGGCCACCCAACCGGCACGCCCTCGACGCGGGTCGCCCTGCCGCACGGCGCTCGCCCCGCCGGGACTCTGCGCCGCGCCGGGCAGCACACACGGCAGCACCACGCCCGCCAAGCACCGTCGCACTCGCAATGCAGATTAGACGGACAGTGCACTATAAACAGAAGATGACACTTGAGGCTACTGTTATTTTCAATATGCAAGTTGCCGTGTTTTTCTAACTAATTTAAATATTCAATTTGTATTTACTTATGGAAGCGTCATGGAAATGCGGCTGACTCCCTTCACATGCCCTTTCCCTTCGTCCAAGTTTCGAAAACGGAGGTCCTTCCCTTCCCACGATCTGTAAACCCGTGTGTTGTTTCGCCACACTATCGGCAAGTGACGTCGGAATGATGTGTTTGTTTGTGGAATGATGTCACAGCCACACCCTCCATACAGTCGCGCAAAGCTTCCCTCCGCGCTCCGCAACAGCGTCTCTCGACCGATCTGTATTGATAAAAAGCTAACTTGCGCCGAGCGAAGCACGTCCTGCGACCGGATCCAACGAAGTATCCTTGATAAAAAGACGTTTCCTTAAAATTGAAAGTTTGTGACCACAATAAGAGGCGTAGAAGGCCTGCGCCGAGTGGAACGGACTCCACTTGGCGGAGTGATACTTGTTTCACGTGCTTTCTCGCTTTGTCCTTCCGAGGTGAGTCATGTTTATCAGGTACTTTCCACGCCACACCTTTCGATGAGCATTTTACGCCTACCCACAGTCAGATAAGTAGCCATCGACTTTCATTACTCGCAATCATAGCGTCTCGCGCTCCGCAGGCCTGCACTTCCGAGAGGACTATTTGACGCGGAGGGACTACTTTTGCAAAACAAGGCTCGAGAAGACTCAGCTGTTCCGACATTTGTTATTGAGGCAAAGACGTCGTCTGCGTTTGGTACCTAAATATTTGTGTGTTAATTCGCTCCGTTCGAAACTGAAAATGAAGTTCCAGTACAAGGAGGAGCACGCGTTCGAGAAGAGGAAGAGCGAGGGCGAGAAGATCAGGAGGAAATACCCCGACAGAGTGCCTGTAAGTCCTTTTTGCCGTGGGATGAAAACTGCCTAGGCTCGTCGCCATCAACTCGGGGGTCGGGCTGACGGTTCTTTGTTTACGTTATCTTCATTTCGCCTCGACGCGTTTCTTCCTTGCATCATTCTGTTCGAATTTCAAGTCATTTTCTCTCTTTGAAGAGAATTGGGCCCGCGTATTTCGACCTGACTCCTGTCGAAAACTGGCGAGTGGTGAAAAGCGACGAATGGCGCATTTGTTATTCAAGGCTGAAGTCTCAGCTCAGCTCGCCTGCGTTCTTTGTTCCCCGCGAAGAATCGGGCAAACAAGTCAACAGCTCGTTTTGGTGACGCTAGAGATGTCACAGCGCGTGCTGTTTTCTGAAAAAATGTATTTTTGGATGAATTTCTGGCATTGGAAAATATTGTGTCATTGTGCAATTAAAAAGTGAAACCTACTAAAGGACTCACAGTGCACCTGCTCGTATTAGAGCTTTCCTTGCATTCATCTGCTCAAAATCAAATTACTTTTTATGTGTACCTTTGATGCATTGAATCGAAAGCCATAACTGCCCCAATTACGTCATTAACCTCCAGAAATCTTGAATTTGTTTGGTAGTTTTCACTTTATTTGTCAGTGTCAACTGGATTCTTCAAACAGAATACAGCCATACATTTCAGAAGTAATAGTCCAAAATGAGAAAGTTTGGTTGATGGTGTCTAATATTTCACATGTTGTGTCAATATGACTCACTTAGTGCACTCTACTACTGTACAGTACAGTAGAGATCCATTTGATTCAAAATGTCTTAAATCACCAAACGCCGGTGAACTTGCCCAGGCCTTTATTAAATTAGCCTAAATTCTACCTCCCCATGACTTATGTATTAATTTGTGTGAGCAGCTTCCTGTACCTGGTTACTTACAACTTGTTCCAGGTTATTGTCGAGAAGGCACCAAAGGCAAGGATTGGAGATCTTGACAAGAAGAAATATTTAGTGCCATCTGACTTGACTGTTGGTCAGTTCTACTTCTTGATCCGGAAACGTATCCATCTTCGACCTGAGGACGCCCTTTTCTTCCTTGTAAACAGTGTAGTTCCACCCAGCAGTGCAACCATGGGTTCACTTTACCAGGTTTGTTATAATCGGTCAGCTAAAACTTTCAGACTCTTGTTTGACATGTAGTTCTGGTCTCATGTTATGTTTTTTGTTTTCTAGGAGCACCATGAAGAGGACTTCTTCTTGTACATTGCTTACAGTGATGAGAATGTTTATGGAAAATTATAACTTTAAAACCAAAACTACAGCCAGGAATTTTGAAGCAGAATCAACATAATGGAAAAATCAAGAAAAAGCTTAAAACCTACTTAGAAACCTTACAAAAAAAATTTCATAAAACTACTGAGGCATCTGCTTGTTAGAATGTATCCTTAATTTATTGTAGAGGTTTTATCTTCACTCTTTTGACTTGAGCAGTGTTTGGTTTCTTTCAATTTGTATTAGATCCAATTCCTTTCCTGCTTGTTTCAGGCTGTTGATCTCAGTCTATATTATTTCTGTGATTGCAAACTTTTTATGTAAATTTTTGTTGAGCCATTTGCATCTACCCTTGCAAATAGTGGTTTTAAAAATTGCACTAGCACATAACAATGGTGCTCCTTCAGGACGCTTCCTTCTCCAGTTCGGACTTCTATCACTTTAAAGCATTATATAAAGTATATTTTTGGTTTATGTTTTTCTTATGAATCCTTGCACATATTGTGCAGTTCTTTTTTTTAATTATTGTAATTCTGTTAATTTTGTTTCTTATCGTATACAGGAGTGTTTCACACATGTATGAGTCTAAAATAATGTGTACACTCTGGGAGGGATCTACTATATTCAAAAAAAGTAACTCCTATTCGTAAGACACCTTATATTGTGTAAAACCAGTTTATTTTAGATTACTGTAATAGTAAATCATTTCATGCTTACAAGGATATTGGGTAGTGATAGCTAGTAATAGTCAATGTTCTATTGAACAGGAAGCTAAAAATACATGTGTAAAGTATGACCGTTCGTGTGAGTGATTTGCCGTATGTGTGTGTGACTGTGTGTGTGTGCAATTGATAAATTAATGAAAAGGACAAAAAAACAATTAAAAGCCTTCAAAAAAACCTGAATTTTGCTCTGAAGCTTATTTATTTGAACCTATCCTGTACAAATTATAAATTAATCAGTCTGAGTACAACGAACATAAAAAGAAATTATCTTTGGCACACCTCAACTTGAATGCTATTTATTCAATACAGAAACCGTCTCCTTTGGAGAAATCGATACGTGGTCAGACCGTCGAAAAGAAGTCACTTCACTTCTAAGCTGTTGAACCTGCGGGCCAGTGCAAACAAAAGTGAATCTGAGCTGTTCGCACTGGGCGAGTGGGTGCAATACTTAAATCAGTCAATAAAAGATAAAAGCAGGAAGCAATAAGCCTGGGCGCAAGCAAAACGAAACAGATGGAAAGAGAGACTCACCTGTCTGTACAGGTCGACGATGACGCGCACTTCCGCCTCCTTGCGCGCGAGGCCGTCCTCCAAGTCGCGGATGCGCTGGGCCTGGGCGGCGTCGGCGGCCTCGGGGACGCCCCCAGTGCGGGCACCGCGACGCCGCTCGCGGTCTCGCGCCTCTCCGAGCGCCACCAGCTCCTCGCGGAGCGACACCAGCACGCCGCGCAGCTCCGACAAGCGCTTCTCGTTGGCCAAATCGCACACCTGGCGGGGAAGGGGGAATCACAACGACGGCCCGGGACTCAGGCCGACTGATTGTACAGTGAAGCCGGGCCAGACCTTGGTGGTGGCGACCTTGGTGTTCTTCGGCGCGGCTCTGGGCGCGGCGCGCACACGCCCCGTCGGCTTCCTGGGCGGCGGTCCTGGCGGCACCGCCTCGGCCGCCTTCCTCAGGAACGGGCGCAGGACGTGGCCGTAGTCCGCGACGTGCCGCGGGTAGCACTGGCAGCGCCCGGTCGGCCCGCGAGCCCCGCACTCCCAGCGCTCCTGTCGCAGTGCAAAGCAACGGCGTAAGCCGTCTGCCGCAATCGTGGGTTCGACACCGGCCGGCGGCAGTACGTTTTTTGCCACCTGCGGGCCTCTGTCGGCCGCGAACGTCGCGTTGTCCTCGGGCTGCTCGTGCTTCTCCTGGTCGGACGAGCACGCCGAGTCGTCGCTGGCGTCGCAGGAGGCGTCGTCGTCGCTCGCGTCCACGCCCAGCAGCGGGCAGGGGGCGGCCCGCGGCGGCGCGGAGGGGCAGGAGCGCTGCCGGGGCCGCGGCCGCGACGTGCAGGCAGCCCCGCGAGGGGTGCTGGCGCGGGCCGCGGGGGTGGGGGCGGGGGCGGGGGCCTGGCCGGGGGGCGGCGAAGTCAACGGACGCCACATCCTCCTCTGGGACTGCACCTGTCACAACAAACAGCGCATCGTGATGGGCGCCCCAGTTCCACGTCGACGGCGACATGGCGAAACGGATTGTCTCTTTATCTCTCTCTCTCGCACCCTTGGAGCGCCCTTTGAGCGCGACAGAGACCGTCTGACATGGTGACCTCCTTACCGCCTGGAGGCTGAGCTGCAGGTTGTGGCTGCGGCTGGTGGACGTGGCCGCCACGAAGGGGGCGGCCCGGGGGCGGGTGCTGGGGGCCGCGGGGGGCGGCGTGGTGGGGCGCGTCGCGGTGCCCCTCGGCGTCGTCGGCCCCGCCACGGGCACCAGGGACGGCGCCGGGCCGCGCGGCCGCCGCTTGAGGTGCGACGCGGTGGTGGGCCGCTCATACCGCGGCGCGCAGCGTCCCACCTGCCGGGCACGTCGCGGAGGTCACCAACGTGCTGCCCTGTGGTCGGCCTCTGAGCGGCACTGACCCTCATTCAAAGTAACGCAAATTGGGGGCATCGCGCCGCGCGAGATACGGTCTACGGTCCCCACGAGGTGGCCGATAACGGCCTTCGGGATGCCTTGCGCCTTGGCTGGGCCTTGCAAGCATGCCTGACTGGCAAAGCTGGCCTCCGCTCGGCTTGTTTACTTGGCTCATGTGTAGTGCACTGCAGGCGATGCCGAACAGTGATTTCGTCGCTGTCTCTCTCGCACTCATGGGGCGTCCCGCATAGGTGCGAGAGGGACTCAGCTCATTGCCTCGAATGCCTCTATCGAGAGTGACGCGCGCCAAGATGTGATGCAAGCGAGACCCACGAACCGGAGCCGCACTTTTGATTGTGGCCTCTGTGCGGGGCGGGGCGGGGGAGGGTTGCCGTGGCGGGGGCGGCGCTGACGGGGGCGGCGCTGACGGGGGCGGCCAGTCGCCGCGGGGGCTGCGGGAGGCCGTCTCGGACGGGGGCGGCGCGGGGGGCGGCATGGACACGGTCAGGCTGGACAGACGCTCCGCTGCGCCGCTGTCCGCACTACCGGCTGCACACACACTGCGATAACCCAGAGCAAACACGGCGGTGGGCGAGCAGGCACACTGCAGGACCCTAATCGCCACCCACCTGTCCACGGCCTCGGGACGCCGCGGGACAGGGCGTCGTCGTCACGGCCGGGTCGCGGGCTCTGCAACGGAGGAGGCGGGGTGAGTTGGAGCGCGCGGTGCGGGGGCGTTACTGCAGGCCCGTCGGGGCGTGCCCCCACCGCCAGGACGCCGCCGTGCAAGTGTCCGGCGCCGGCGGGAGAGCGCGGGGCGCGCAGCGGGTCGTCACGCCACTGGGAGCCGCGGGAGCCGCGGGAGCCGGTATCTGCGGACAGGCGGACCGCCGGGCCCCGCTCAACACGCAGAGCTCGGCAGCGAGCTCGGCAGCACATTTCCGAGTGAAAATAACGAAAATAATGGGCGTCGCGCGTTGGACCGCGTCAAGGCCGTCTGATCCCCCGCGCGGCCCGGCGGCGGCGCGCACGTTGCGGTAGCGGGGGTCACTTCCCTCAGTTTGCATATTTTCCATAGCAAATTGCCGTGAGCATTTACCGCCAGATTTGAACCCAGCGACGGCTGCCGTGCCATACTCACGCAGCCGGCCTTCTTGACCGCGTTCAACGCGCGGGCTGGTGCAGTCTGCACCCGGCTGGCGCCCGGCCTCGGTGGGGCCTCCGACGTCCGCGTCGCCGTCATCCAGGTCTAGAGGCAGCAGCGGCAGCCTGGGGCAAGCAGCTGTGGCCAATTCAGTCGGGGAACGTCCTCAACAACGTCCTCGATGACCCAAGGAGCACGCCAGGCCACGCCACACCAGGGCCCAGGGGCACCCGGCCACTAATTTGCCCGATTAAGCGCGGGATAGACGCACCGCCGTCAAGCCGCGCCACTGTACTGAAGCGCGCCGAGGTTCATGAAAGTACACGTTTAGAAGCTGGAGGTTTTCTGGCCACTCACTCGGACGCGCTGTCCAGGCCAGCCAGCATTTCCTGGAGCTGCAGCGGCCGGCCGGGCGGTCGGTCGGACAGCGAGAGGTTCACCACCTGCACCACCCCGTCAACACCGTCACCAAGGTGTCCAGCGGCATTCGGCCCCGAAACGCGAAACAAGCTGACTGACGTCGACCTGGTCCAAGTCGATGGAGGAGCTCCCGGAGGTGGCCGACGACTCGGCGCTGTCGGCGTTGAAGTGCTCGTTGCTGAAGATCTGCATGTCGTCCTCCAGCAGCAGTCGCGGCGTCCTGGGCGTGTCCTCCAGCGGGTCCTCGTAGACGCTGCTCCCGCTGGACACGTAGCCCGCGTCCTGCGCGGTCGCCAGGGTGCAGTTATCCTGGTCATCCTCCTCGTGGCCGTCGATGCCGAGCCCTAGGCCGAGCCCGAGGCCGAGCCCTTTGGTCGGTCGTCGCTCGCTCCCTTCTTCGTCAGCCGAGTGAGTGAGTGTGGGTGCGGCGGGGCTGCCCTGCCGTCTGATTCCGATCAGTGCTTACGTCGCTCTGTTGCTGTCGCCGCACTCATGAGGCGTAAGGCCAGAAAACTGGTGGAGGCGGCCAAAATTCTAGACGTGTTTTGAGCTAAGGAGTCTCTAAATGGGACTCGAACCGAACGTGTGGCCCCACCAATGGATTGCTTTCCGAACGAGGAATCCATTGGTAGGATCACACGTTCTGTGTCTAGGGGCGGAAGAGAGAAAGAACGACGAGGCACTGTTCAGAATCGGACTGTCCTGACCCTGGCCCTATGAGCGCGAAAGTGAGTCCGTAGGCGGGTGAGGGGCGAAGGTCGGCCGGCGGAGGATAAGTTCGGTCGGCGACCGATGCCACGTCGCCATCCGCCAATTCGTCGGCTTCGCGGACGCCAATATGCAAATTTTTGCTTTCGCCTCGCGGATTGATACAGCGCAGATGCCGTGGCGGCTATCGCGGCGGGACGTCGCGGCGCTCGTGGCGGGAGCACTTGTTTCCCCATCGAGTGGAAGTTCTGTGTGTCGCACAGTGGGCCAGAAGACCGGTGGAGGCGGACAAAACTCTAGACGCGTTTTGAGCTCCAGAGTCACTAAATGGAACTCGAACCGAACGTGTGACCCCACCAATGGATTCCTCGTTCGGAGAGCAATCCATTGGTAAGGTCACACGTTCGGTTCGAGTCCCATTTCGCGACTCTGGAGCTCAAAACGCGTTTGGAGTTTTGTCCGCCTCCACCGGCCTGGCCCACTGTGGGTCGTGCCGCCGCCGCCGCCGTTGGTCGTTTTCCCGCCCAACAACACGCCGACGCCGACACTGATAGGGCCGCCAGACTACGCCAGCCTCGCCGGTCGGGCCTACTCCGCGGCCGCGATGCCCGCGGCAGTCACGCCATGGGCCTGGCGGCCCGCAGCCCGCGGCCCGTCATCGGAATCGGATCGGCTGGCGGTCGCTGACGATGCGTTGCACAGGTTGCACACCGTCGCCGTCGCGGAGTCAGGGCCGCGACCAGGCATGTCCAGGAGGCTGCTTCCGAACGGCGCTTTCGTCACTCTGCCTCTCTCGCACTCGTACGCGCCCCACCGCAGGAGTGCGAGAGAGACAGAGCGACGAAAGCACTATCAGTTCGGAATCAGCCCGCGGACTTACTACTTCCCGTCGCTTCAAGTGCCCAATAGACGCGAACGCCGCATGAGTCATAGACGTCGCGCGCGGCCGAGTTCGCCATGTCGTATCCGGGGACGGCGGGGAAGTGGAGTGGACACTGACGTGCGCGGTAGTGTCACCGCGGCGGCCCCCTCCGCCAGCAGCCACGGGACTGGCCCAGAGTCTTAGACTGGCCTAGACCCACCAGGCCGCCCCCTCCGCCAGCAGCGCGGCGGCGGGCCTCCGCTTGCAAGGGGCTGTGCACCAATAAGCGCGGGGCGCGCAACAGCTGACTGATTCCGAGAGTCGTTTTCGTCGCTCTGTCTCTCTCGCACTCATAGAGCGTGCCGTATGGGTGCGAGAGAGACAGAGCGATGAAAAGGACTCTTGGAATCGGCCTGCAGGCACTGCTTGACGCAAGGATGCTGCTCCTGTCTTTCGCAGTCCCATTTTAAAAACAGTCACCCCGCCCCGCGGCTCACGCTGTCTGGTCGCCGGCCGGGACCAGAAGCCAAAAACACAAACAGACTCACACAGACACACCGCCACTCACACAGACATGCGTGATGCGCGGGGCAAGGCACGCGGGCGTCGTCATCTATTTTTGCACTGCGCGCGCCGCGGCGACCTTCTGCCAGGCGTCCATGTCCTGCCCATATCGTGCAGGTCATGATCCACAGGCACGCCCACCTGGGCCGACCTGCTGCCTCACTGGTGGCGCCTGCCCATGTCGCACAGTGCGCCAGAAGACCGGCGTGGAGGCGGTCAAAATCCCGGACGCGTTTTGAGCTCCTGAGTCGCTAAATGGGTTTCGAACCGAACATGTGACCCCACCATTGGATTGGTCTCCGAACGAGGAATCCATCGGTGGTGTCACACGTTCGGTTCGAGTCCTGTTTAGTGACTCCGGAGCTCAAAACGTGTCCAGAGTTTTGGCCGCCTTCGCCGGTCTTCTGGCCCACTGTGTGTCGCACCGTACACCCACCTGTGCCGACCTACGCCTGTTGCCGTCGGCGTCCTGGTCCGCCGCGTCGTCGACGACGACCCCGGTCGTGTCCGAGGCCTGGGGGCCCTGGCGGCCGTGCCGACCCTGGCCGCGGCCTTGCACCGGCCCGTCGGCCAGGCGACGCACGTCCTCGGCCAGCCCGTGCACCAGCCCCAGCACCTGCCGCCACGCCTGGCCAAGCAGTTCAAAAAGACGAGGGAAATAAATAAAATTAATTAAAAAGTATTTTGCTGTTGGTCTTATTGTTGAATCCACTGCACACAAGGCGGCGCACTACTCGTGTGCACTGTTGGCGCAAGCACTAATCTTATCACCGGTCGAGCTCCGTTGGTCTGAATGTTGAAAAACTACTTCTCCGAGAGAGTACAGCCCTAGTATTGACTCGCTTCGCTTGCAGCTGTGCTGGTGATCCCGCCAAAACAAACCCTCGAGCTGTTGCTTTAGAGGGTACTGCGTACGTACCGCGAGCCTGACACAGCTGCACGGCGTCCGCCGAGAGAGCTCAGCTACGCAAAGTGTTTTTGAGTAGATAAAACGGAAGGAATGGCAACTCTCTAGGAATCTATGTGTTGACAAGCGTAGCCCCGCCTCGAGCTGAACAGGTATCAGTCACAACTGCTGCGCGGCGACTACGCACGCTGAGTGGGTCAGCCTGGCGAGTAGGCCGCCTGCTGCTGCGCTGGCACGGGCGGCCGAAGGGTTGCCTACCCACCAGGCTGACACCGCAGTTTCCTCTAAACTTGACTTGTACCTGGTCGTCTGGCTCGACAACGGCAACCATCTCCTCGCTGTCCGTCGTGTGAGACGCCTCGGCCGAGCACGGCGTCGTCGCCGGGGACAGCGGGCGCACGGAGGCGACCTGGGGCTGCGGCCGCGGGCAGGGGCTTTGGAGCAGGGCCAGGGGGGCGGGGGCCGGCCGCGACAGCTGGACATCGCGCTGCTCGGCATCAGCTGGCGGCGAGGCCTGCACTTGCGCCTGGGCCAGAGACTCGTGCCAAGACGCGCTGGCACCGGGTGCCGCGGGCACGGGCACCGCCTCGTCGAACGGCGCGGGGGCGGGGAGGACGATGGTGGTGTCCGAGGACTCCACGGACACGGCGGGCAGGGCGTCGCGCAGGAAGGAGCTGGCGAGGCGGGCGCTGAGGTCCACGTCGGAGGGGCTCGCCTTGGGGACGGGGTTGCCGTCGTGCGGCGGCATGGAGTGCGGAGCGGCGTCCGTCCATGCCTGCTTGGCGGCGGGCAGTCGCGAGTGCAGGGTCTGCGTGTGCACGGAGCGGGCGGGCTGCGGCGCCTGGGGCGGCACGAGCGTCGAGCACGCCGTCAAGTCCACGAAGGGAGGGCTCCGCTTGGGCACGCCAGGAACCCCCTGCGCGCACCGCTGCCGCAGGACGGACGTCAGCGTGTACGACGCGGTGGGGGTCGGTTCTCGCCGCCACGGCGAGCTGCTGGACGTCGGGGTGCTCGTGTCGACGGCGGCCGCCAGTGGAGGCTGCGGCAGCACGGCCGAGGGAGGCGTGGGCCGCAAGAACGCGCTGATGGGCCTGGGCGCTGAGGTCGCGGCGAAGGGCGTCGGCATGGCGCAAGGCGTGGTGCCAAAGGGCCCCGAGGACGGTGGGCCCGCGCCCTCCATGAACGGCACGCCCTTCTTCTCCTCCCGCGAGGCGAGGCTGGACCCGAAGGCGAAGTCCAACTTCGGCGGGGCGCTTCTGAGGATGTCGGCGATGGGGTTGCTGACGGCGACGGGCATGGCGGGGCGGAACGGTTTGGCCGCGGTCGAGGTGTACGCCGGCCACTTCTTGTTGAGGAACAAGGACTCGGGCTCGCCCTGCTGCATCACTGCGAGGCCACCGAGGCCACCGAGGCCCAGACCGTCTTGCGTGGGAGGGAGAGGGCCGTCGTGAACGCTGCCCGCGCTCAGTGATCGGCGATCGCAGTGCTCTTCAGCGGGCCGCACGATGTGCGCCCTGCCCTGAGCAATGCCAACAATTCATTTTTCACCATACATTATGCAAGAGTTGTCATTTGGAAACTTGATTCTGTTATGCTCAAATTTTCCAGTGTCATGTATTACCCGTGGGGTGCGCGGGTGCAGCGCCGCCCCTGCGCGGCGACTGTCGGCCGGCCGCAGGCTCTTCATGTAGTCCAACTGGTCGCGCAGCGTACCGCAACGCACCTCCGCCAAGTCCAGCTGCTGCTCAAAGTCTACAAAATTTCATGTCTTACCAAAAAGAAGGCCAGAAGAAGGCTAGAATCAGATTTGAGCCCGCATCAGTCGCCTTGCGAGTGCGACGCCAGGAGCGTAGGCAGCCCAACTGACGCCGAGCCGCCAGATGCTCGCCTGCGAGGGAATTACCTTGCAATCCAAGTTTGCTGGGTTTTGCAAAGGATACTTCGGTCATTTCGACGACACTATCGACTACAGCTTTCTGTATATCTATGGGACAGAGGGCAATTTAACCCTAATTTCACTGTTTGGAATCGTAAAACTGAAAGAACGTCGAGAATCGAGCCAACAATGGTACGTAGAATGAGGCGCCATCGCCTGCGTTTGACAGGCCGTGCGCAGGCTAGGAAACTCGTGGACGGGAAGGACGACTTGCTTCAGTGCATTCTGGCCGATTCGTGCTCCAACCCAGGATGACAGCCGACTTTGCCACGGCACAGCACATGGAAATTAGCCAGGTTGGGTTCATTTCGATTGGACCCACGATTAACTATAGCTCAGTGATGCTTACGGACCAGTAAGGTAAGTTGGCACGCGATGTGACTGAGGGCGCTGAGGGCTGTGAAAAGCATTGGAAAGCTCCCCTCTTTTCATCCAAAACCAGAACGCCCGCGTGGGTGTCTCCGCTGTACTTCAAGTGCTGCATGTATCTTCGAGAACTATGAACTCCTGTGCCAAATCACAGGTTCCCACCTTCCTCAATTTCCTGACTTCCAAGACCCAAATTTCAAAATCTACATCTCACCATAGAGCACAAGTCTGAACAAATTTGGCTTATCGAAAACTTGAGATAGTTCGAAAACAATTGCAAAATCTAGAGACTTTGGCAGAAATTCCTTGCATAACTTTCTCTTCTCATTTTCAGGATTTCTTGTTCATGTACATGTTAAAAGTGAACCCCCTAAGGGAATTAAATAATTGAACACAGTATTTGTAATGCAATGGGTGTGCCACAATGCAGAAGAATGTTTAGTTGGACAGTCAGTTCTTGCAACTCAGATTGCCTTGCACTAGCACTTACTGCGGTATATAAGGCCAATACCAATGTAACATTGAATGAAGGAAAGTGCAAAACGATTATAGTACCTAACAAAGTGAAATAAATACATTATAGTTTTAGACTGTCAAATTCCATGAGTGACAGCAGTTAAATTAAACGACCACTGAAAGATCTTCAGGGTGAGTAAAATGGGAAAATGATGGAAAATAAAACTGACAATGTGTGAATGGCCAAATTTATTTTACTAAATAAAACCACACACAGGATAAACACTTATTCGTTATCGTCGTCATCATCATCTTCTTGACTGTTGATCTGTAATCAGAAAAAAAGAGTAATTAAAACAATGAACTGCACTAATGAATTGCTTTAACATTTCTTTTTAAGTTAGGACATTCCCATTAAGCTGCCACCCTCTTGAAAAATGGAAGTAATATCAGGCAAATGAGGAACAAGGACATTAAGCAGCCAGTAAAAGAACTTGTACCACTCAGTCTTGTAAACATAGAACCAACCACTGCAAATGGAATCAGGGTTTACACCGATTTCCCTGAACTGTTTTTCCTGATATCCAGGGTATAAATTTCCAATTTTCCCTCACGAGTTACTAATTTTATGTGCACTCCCAGAGCCAAACACATTGCAGCTTGCACCCGTGCTGCATCAAAAATTTATAATTTGACCAAATTATCAAAATTTCCCTAACTACAATCAAATTTTTTCGGACTTTGCCTGACTTCCACTTCCCCCTTTTATTTTTCTGACTTTTCCATGACTTCCCTGACTGGTGTGAACCCTGGGAATGTAGACAGGTCAATATGAAAGACAAGGGACCAAACAGAATCAAGCAGCTCTGCTGCCACAACCAAGTGTCCCAATATCTCAGAACAAGACCTCATTAAACATTAAAAATTACAATTAACTCAGCTATTCACGCAAACTGTGCTGAACATGGTTTACCCCCAAGGTTATAACCACCTCAGCGGATATGGAATATGCCCTGCTATGACTCACTCGAAAGGAATCAATTTGATCTATGAACCCTGGCAAAGGACTAGACTGCACAAAATCAAGCAGCTCCACTGCCAATCAAGCAGTCCCATAACTTAATACAGGACTACCTGGAAGACTCAATATAAATGTCAAATAGCTTTTAAAAAGAAAGCTGTACTGAACATGGTCTACCCCCAAGGTTGTAACCACCTGAGCGGATATGGAATATGCCCTGCTATGACTCACTCGAAAGGAATCAATTTTATCTATGAACCCTGGCAAAGGACTGGACTGCACAAAATCAAGCAGCTCCGCTGCCATGATAAAATGATCTCACTGAGAAGCGGGATCAAATTAACAATGAATTCAAAAAATGAATGAAGGGGAACCACAGGAATTGAATAGGACATAACTCAATCACAAAAAAATAGGAAAAGAAATGTTACCTGGAAGTATCTCAATTCATAGGTGTCCTTAGTTGTGGCAATAACTCGCAGCCAATCTCTGAGGTTGTTCTTCTTCAGGTACCTCTTAGCAAGGTACTTCAGGTACCTGAAAACAAAACATTGGTTCAAAGTCCGGAAATAAAAGAAGTACAGCAGCAGAACACAGGATAATGCATTAAAAAAAACCAACACCTACCTTTTACTGAAGGGAACAGATGAACTGAGGCACAACTTGTTCTTTTGCCTCTCAATGCTGACGGATGTGCCAAAGTTGTTAAGTTTGTTATTAACCTTGATTTTCTCCTGCAGGTACTTTTCCTGAAAATGACAAAACAGTAAGTATGTTGCACACAATCAGCAACTAAGAATAAAAGCCTTAGAGGTCCACAACTTACAAAGTTAGTAACATCCATGATGTTATCTTCCACAGGGTTCGTGCAGTCCAAGTAAAACTTAAGAGCGAGCTTAGTCTTCTTCTGAACAGCCTTTCCCTTCAGTACCATCTTCTTGGGCTGAGGCTTCTTCACACCACCAGGAACCTTCTTGGGGTCGGCCTTCTTGGGCTTGGCAACCTTCGGTGCCGCAGCCTTCTTGACAGCTGAAGCATCAGCAGGTTTGGTCTCCTCAGGCTTGGCCTCAGCCTTGGGTGCCGCAGGCTTCTCAGCCTTCACAGGCTTCTCAGCTTTGACAGCAGCGGGCTTGGCTGCGGGCTTGTCAGCCTTCACAGGCTTTTCCGCCTTAGCTGCGGGCTTCTCAGCGGCAGGCTTCTCAGCCTTGGCTGCGGGCTTGTCAGCTTTCTTGCCATCTGCGGCCTTAGCGGCTGCAGGGGCCTTGGCTGGGGCAGCCTTGGTTGCCGCGGGTTTCTTGGCCTGGAACAAACGGGGACAGTGTTAGAAGGTAATACAAGATGACAACCATCAGGGCACCTGATTATCAGCAGCATCTAATTGAAAACTCTGATGACAAACTCGGTTCTGAGACCGATTATTGGTGTTTAAATGGGCACGACGATTGACAAAGATACTGTGAAAAGGTAGAGGGAGCTGTCTGACATTAAGTGATCCAGTTAACCCTTACACATAACAGCACTACCACAGGGGATCATAACCTAAAGATAAAAAATAAAGAGACTCGAAAGTACTGTCCGTTTTCAAAGAATCGCGTCAGAAACACATAACAAAGACCACAGGTAGCCCACTTCACGAAAATTTCCAACTTAAAACATAGCCACGAGATCACTAACATTCTGAACATATCAACAGAGCTTCGCCTGCATATTTACATCCGCATCAATACAAAACATCGCGTACCGGTTAGGCATCAAAGTTAGAGACCTTAATAATATGCACATCGAAATTACAGCCGGCGATAATATTAATTGGATTGAACAAGGTTGTGACATTAAAAATACAGATTAAAAAGTCGGCACAATTTCCTAACCATGACTGCACGTACGGCACCGGGACAGTATCAATTGTGACAACTACGTCGATATCCAAGCAGCGAATGTCCAAGGATAACCGACGCAGTTGCGTCAAGACCACAAATTAACGAGTTCAAGGTTTAAACCGGCTAAATATCTCTTAAAACAATCATGAAGCGTGGCACCTACCGGAGGCATTTTACTCAAGAGACGAAACGTGTGGGAAATGGCCGAGTGAGAGGGAGAGAGGTCTTCTTCCGCTTTCTGTTGTTCTTCCTTTGACGGCTGCTGATGAAGAGTGAGGCGCGCGGCCAGCTTTCTGAGGCAGAGATGTCGTCTGCAAGCGCGTCTCAAAAAGTCATTTCCACGCCCAATACAACAGTTTCTTTCACGAAAACTTCCAAACTTGTAAGTAAATGGTTAGTTTATGGCTTTAGGAGCGCGTCAATGCTAAATATCTGCTTGAATATCCACGAAATTCGAGTTATCATGTGTGAGAAGACTGTCGTTCCGTTTCGCAGGCGGTGGACAGTGGCTGACCACGCAGCAAGCACGACTGCCCGGCTGCGTGCACACGTCATTTACGTTTGCCAGTTTCTTCTCTTATTTCAATTGTCGTAAGTGTCACTGCGTTTTAGAAACATTTTTGTTCTCTTCCTCTTTTGACATTGTATGTGTCGCTATGCGGCTGTACCTTTTATTCCGTATTGTTTTTTGTGAAAGTTTCCTAACCATCGGGTGAAAGGGTGTTTACTTCCTCAATATGTTTACATTTCTGGAATGTTAGCCCGATTGAGTATTTGGTTTCTCAAAATATAAATTAAACTCACTTTTATTTTTATTATCATTTCCAGGATTTCATCAACCAGTCAAAAATGGACTCTCTGAAGAAAGGCTGGTTTAGTGAACTGAATGAACTATGGCCGGGAATGAGTTTGTCGCTTCAAGTGGAAGAAGTGCTGCACAAGGAAAAATCCTCGTATCAAGACATAATGGTGCTGCAAACGTAAGCCTCTTAAGCTGCAGTAACTATTTCACTTGATTAAAATCAATCAACTAATGCAATTCTTGTTGCTGTTTTTTAACTACAGGAAGTCTCATGGGAAAGCCTTAATCCTGGACGGTATAATCCAATGTACTGAATCAGATGAATTTGCTTATCAAGAAATGATATCATTCTTGCCTTTGTGTTGCCATCCTTCTCCAAAGCGAGTATGTCTTTTGGATGCCTTATCTCACTGTCTCACTGTATCAATGATTTATTTTTAAAATCAATTTTATTTACAGGTGCTTATTGTTGGTGGTGGTGATGGAGGAGTCGCTAGAGAAGTAGCCAAGCACCCTGATGTTGAGAGAATTGATCAAGTAGAAATTGATGCACAAGTAATTGAAGTTTCCAAAAAATTCTTACCCTCTATGGCCGTTGGTTTTTCGCATCCCAAGCTATCACTTCATGTGGAAGATGGATTCAAGTTCATGCAACAACACGAGCACGAGTTTGATGTGGTAATTACGGACTCGTCAGATCCCGTAGGTAAGCTTTCAAGGACAGTATTATTCAAAGTCTAATTTGTATGGATCTTGAACCCTTCTTAATGGCATGTGTCTTTTCAGGTCCAGCAGTTTCTCTTTTCCAAGAGAGCTACTTCAGTTTAATGCGCCGTGCTTTGAGACCTGGGGGCATCGTATGTTCTCAGGGTGGAACAGTGTGGGCCAATTCTGAGCATGTTGCGCAAACACTCTCTCATTGTCAGGCTACCTTTCCAGCTGCTGCTTATGCTTATGCTGCTGTTCCCACCTACCCCACTGGTCAGATTGGTTTTGTCCTTGGAAGTCTAGATGAGGTATGTTCTAATACTTTCAATACAGTACAAACTACACTTGTACCAGCATTGACCTCAAAGAAACCAAATTTTGAATGTTTTGTTTGTCTTTTCAGAACACAAAATTCCGAGATCCTGTAAGAAAATTTAGTGATGATGAATTGGAATCAATGCATCTTCGTTACTACAATTCTGACATTCATCAAGCTGCATTCACTATGCCACGATTTGCACAGAAAATTTTGTCTTCGACATCGAATCCTTCTGACAGAAATAACAATCCAGGTGATTCATCCTAATACGGGTCTGTGGCCTTGGACATGGTTATAAACATAACTGATCCAAAGTGCTCATATGATTTCCTAAGTGAAGTTCAGTTTCCAAAAAGTCTTCAAAGCCATATCTTATATAGACTTATCTGCTTGCTTCATGGAAATTTTATTTTTCTTGAGACTGCATTATGTTGAAGACTCTTTGGAGCTCTTACATTCCTACTAGATAAACTTTTTGTTTAGCATTGATCTGAAGGAGAATTACGTTTTTAGTTGACCAACAAGATTTTTGTACTGATTTATATAACAGTTATTTTGAGGCTGGTTCCACTTTTGTGTGTTTAGAAGCATACTTTATTCATTTTCAATGCTAATACCACACTATGATTAAGTTTTATAAGATTTTAGTTGCCTTTTGGTACTCTAGATAAAATGTTTATATTTTATATTTTCATAATATTTTTTTGTCCCCCAAAATTTTGATCTCATGAATTTTTTCATGTCTTTATCGTTGTTTTTACCCACCATGAGGGTTGGTAATGCAGTTGTGAATTTTTCCACCTGTATCATCGTTTTATTTCAGTCCATGTACTTGTCATTATACTTTATTTATTATATTGTCAGAGGCTTGATTCTTGAAGCCACAAATCCCTTTGTACTGATTGATAAATCCTGTCTGTTTGAAAGTAATCTTTTCAAACAGAATCTTTTTATTTCAAATAAGATAATTAAATGAAATTCTATTGGAAGTTTTGGGCGCTTCACCGAAAGGGTTTTTCTCTTTTTGTATCATTGAATCCTATTCCATGATCCTGGGAGAGATTGGAAAGGGTAGGTTGGGGAAGAGATACGGAAGTTGACTATCATCGCTTTAGTCACTTCTAAAGCATTAACTTACTGAACACAACTGAAAGTCAAATAAGCATCACAGTATTTATAAATAACCTACATTATAATATTTATTCATATACATGAATACACACATTTTCTGTGGTGATATGTCTTATAACAAATAATAAACATAGGAATTACAGATCTTGCAATATTCTATAAATTAAATAAAGTAACAGTGCACTTTGGTACATATTGGCTGACAACATTAAACCATCAAACAGCTAGCAAATACTCAACGTCCTACCATGTGTTCGACTTTCTTTTTCTGGAGCCCTTATTGGTGCTCGATCACAGATTGCAGGGATCACCACGGACCAGCTCTGACGAGGATAGTGCATTCACGAACACAAGCGGCGAAGTCTCTCGCAAAGCGTTGCAAATTGTTGAACACTGGAAGAAACTGCCACATCTACGTGTCGCCATTCCTTTCCGCAGGTGGCAGGGAAACTTGAACTCCTGGGAGAAGGGATTGGCGCTCGCTTCTGCTTCAGGGCCCACACTGCAGTCGCGACGCGTCGATACTCCTTGCGTCAGGGCCTCTGAGTCCGCTCGGCGCGCTCGGCGGTCGCGGCGGCACTACCCCACGCCGACTGCCCCGATGGCCGTTGCGTTCACGACGACGCCATGAGCTTGCTGTGGTGGTGACTATGGTGACTGTGGTGATGGTGGTGGTGGGCGTAGTCGGGGGGTGACGAGGACGCGTGGTGGTGGCCAGGGAGGCCGAACTGCTGCGCCGCCGCGAAGGGGCCGTGGGTGCCGGGGTAGCCGACGTTGGGGGCGATGGAGCCGAGCGGCCCCAGCGACCCCAAGCCGCCCCCGAGCGCGCCCCCCAGCCCCAGGGGCTCGGATTTGATGGGGTGGTGCGCCGCCTGGTACATGGCGGTGATGACTCCGTCGGCGCGCTTTTTACCGCCTGCAACGACCAAACGTCCATGTTATCGAAACTTTTTCTACGATATAGCGCGGGTGGTTTGGGCGCCAGGTCGGCAGTACCCACCTTGGTCCGGGGAGGACGACAGCTTGTCGCCGCCCGAGTGCTTGGTGTCGCTGGAGGCGGCCGAGGACTGCGACAGCGGCGACGACGCCGACGTGGAGGTGGTGGTCGTGGAGGAGGTGGAGCCGGAGCCGCCCTGCTGCTTCTTGGGCTTGCGCTTCCGCGTCTGGATGCCGTCCTTGCGCATGCTGATGGGCCTGTTGACGCCGTGCAGCTTGAAGTACAGCCCGCACGCGTTGCACACCGGCTCGCCCTCGTTGTTGCGCCGCCACAGTGTCGTGGTGCGCGTGCCGCAGTTGGTGCAGCACAGCCCCAGGCGCCGCGTCGCCGTCTGCAAAGCAAGGCCTCCGTCAACAAGTGCCGCAACACCGTGGCGCGAGGGGTTCACAGTGGGCCAGAAGAAGACCGGTGGAGGCGGACAAAACTCTAGACGCGTTTTGAGTTGCAGAGTCGCTAAATGGGACTCGAACCGAACGTGTGACCCCACCAATGGACTGCTCTCCGAAAGAGGAATCCATTGGTGGGGTCACACGATCGGTTCGAGTCCCATTTACCGACTCTGGAGCTCGCAAAACGAGTCTAGAGTTTTGTCAACCGCGTCAACCGGTCTTCTGTTCCAATCCCAATGTGGGGCTCCTTCAAAAGTAGGTGTACCGACTGCATTGCCACTTTGATTAGATTGAAAATCTCACGTAATGCGTCGAAAAATGCTGCCACAGGGCAAATTTATGTGGTCTTAGAGACAGACTGAGACATGGACAAAGTGAGGCGCCCCTTTGCAAGGGCGTAACCCATCGCTCGCACGTAACCAGTGAACGCGAATAGCTCCTCGAACAATACCATGCGATTTGACGATGGCGTTCCAAACCGTCAACTACGTACCTCGAGTGGATGGCAGAGGTTGCTGACTTCGTTGACGAGTCTCTTGGACGGCTTGACCAGCGGCCTGTTCATGCCGTTCATCTTGTGGTACAGGCCGCACGCGTTGCACAGGTAGTGCCCCGTGCCGTCGCGGCGCCACAGCGGCGTGGACACGGCGCCGCAGTTGACGCACTCGCGGCCCTCGCCGAACTGGAAGTCCATGGAGCCGTCTGGAGGGGAACAACGCCACGCTTGAGATAGGGACTAAATTAAGTAAGAAATCGACGAATTCTCGAAAGTTCATTCCCCAAAGTCGTTTGATTCCATACCCTCCTCCCAGTCAAAAGTTCACTCGATCCTCCTCCTCCCCCAGGACAACAAGAAATTCCAAATGTCAATATGATCTCAAAATGAACGATTTTGGTCAAATTTTGGTCCATTTCGATGCCAAAATCACATCATTGTACTATTTTGACTTCCTGTGGGGGGGGGGAATCTCCCTCCTTTTCCTTCCTTACCGTAGGGCGACGCTCGTTGGAAGGCCGCGCCGTCGTAGGCCCGCCAGGGGTTCATCATCATGTTCTGCGCGTACAGGGCGTGGTGGGCGGCGTGGTGGGCCGCGTGGTGGGCCGCGTGGTGGGCCGTGTGGTGCTGGTACTGCGACACGTAGCCGTCGTGCCCCGACTGGTGGCCGCCCCACGACGAGCCCCACGCCCCCGTGGACCCCACCCCCGCGCCGCCGTACTGCGGGGGCAACACGGCTCTCGTCGAAGGCACGTACACCTGGACACGAATTTGCATTTTAGTTTCGATCATTCTGCGATGGCCTGAATGTTTTCTGCCGCTTCTTTTCAACACGAGAGAAGGGCGGACAGTGGGCTAGAAGACCGGTGGAGGCGGCCACAACTCTGGACGCCTTTTGAGCTCCAGAGTCGCTAAATGGGACTCGAGCCGAGCGTGTGCGACCCCCACCAATGAATTCCTCGTTCGGAGAACAACCCATTGGCGGGGCCACACGTTCGGTTCGAGTTCCATTTAGCGACTCTGGAGCTGAAAACGCGTGTAGAGTTTTGGCCGCCTCCTCTGGTCCTCTGGCGCACTGTGGAGCACCCTTCGCTCATGTTTTCGCGTCGCTGGAGCTTACAGGCTGTTGGGCGTCTTGTTGTTGGTGCGCGTGCTGCTCGTGCTGTTGGTGGTGTTGGTGGTGTTGGTGGTGCTGCTGGTGCTGGTGCTGCGACTGCTGCTGTTGTTGCTGTTGCTGCTGTTGCTGCAGGTACCCCGTTGTCCCGGTGGATGTTGACTCCGGATACATGTCGGAGTTGACCGCGCAGCTGCCGGTCTGGAACATGGTGCGTGCGGACCTGCGACAAAGCGAAGCAACGCGCGCGGTGAGACACACTGTGAGACACGGGGCTCGCGGCTTCCGGTGTTGGCCACTCCTTGCTGCTGACGCGCACACTGCAAATCCACTCAGGAAGAACGGCAAGAAAAAAACAAAGTCGAAATGAAGTCAAAATGATGCCACAGGATGCCGTTTTCGACACCAAAACGACATTCGTAGACCCCTTGTTAGACCCCGCATCGCCCCGCATGGCCTCTTTTTGGCCTGCTTGTTCTTTTTGGGCAAGTTTAAGACGCTTTATATTGGCATTGCACATTCCCGCAACCATGGTTCGTACATAAAATTGTCAACCCTCGGGAAATTAAAAGTTTTTGGCCTTGCGAGAGGCACAGTCCATAGCTGACGCGAGACGACGAATTTAGTAAATTGGCTTTCATCATATAGTGAAAATCAAAATGCTACTCCCGGGAATTTCAACTGTATAATGTCAGTTAACTAACCCGCGAATACTTCCGTGTGTGTGTGTGTGGTGGGGGGGGGGGGGGGCAGAGGCCTTCCTTCTCCTCCTCTAGGTGGCGCCGCCCGGCCCCTATGCGACGGCGGCGGCCCCCATGCCCCCCGCATCCCCGCACGGGCCCCGCTTTCGCCCCGATGTCCCGATAGCCCGCCGGCCCCCCACCTGTCCCCGTAATGCCGCGGGTTGGGCCTATTTGAAAACGGACCGTCGGTGGCGCCTCCAGGCCGGCTGTCCCGGCCGGGCGGCTGGCCCCGCACAGTGGGCCAGAAGACCGGTGGAGGCGGCCAAAACTCTAGACGTGTTATTAGCTCCAGAGTCGCTAAGCAGGGCGCGAACCGAACGTACCACCAATGGATGGCTCTTCGAACGAGGAATCCATTGGTGGGGTCACACGTTCGGTCCGAGTCCCATTTAGCGACTCTGGAGCTCAAAACGCGTCTGGAGTTTTGGCCGCCTCCACCGGTCGTCTGGCCCACTGTGCCCCGCTGGGGCGGCAGAGCCCAGGGCAGAGGGGCCGCCACGCGACGCCCTCGGCGTTGGGGACAAATCGAGCCGGGGAAAAAATAAGAGAAACGAAAGCCGAACCAACGTAAACAACAACAAAGGGACGTCGTCGTTCCGGTCTTGTCTTTGATCCGGTTTTGACGTTGACTTTTAGGGGTACTAAGTTGAGTAAGATAAGTACCTACATAGGGTGAAAAAAATGCACCCTTATGGAGCTGACATTTTGACTTTCAGCCGTCCTTGAACTGTATTTATTTTAACTAAGCATGAAAATATGAGAGCAAAAATCATGTCAAATGGATAGGTAGATCCCTACTGCAGGGTAGCACAATTTTCTTTCCCAACTTTACACCAGGACACTCACTAAAATAAATGAAAACAACAACAACGAAACACAACTGGGTGGATAGAAACGCGTTTCACAAGCGGTTGATGTTACAGCTACAGATACTCTACTTCATCGAGCTAACTCGTTGAGTGTATTACTGCATTTGCTGATTCCTAAGCGTGGATTCCGCGCAGCCGATGCGGGGCTCCCGGTGCCCCCGCGCGGCGGCCGTGGGCAGCCGTGGGACCACCGGGGCGGCTTGGCGGCGTCGTCGGCGCCACCCCACCGTCGGCTCCGCCATGGCGCCGCGCCGGCCGCGCCGATAGTACCGATACTCGAAAACGGAATGGAGTCGGCTAGTCCGGACGACGGCGACGACCGCCACAATCTTATCCAGGACGTGTCACCGCGGCCGGCCGGACGGCGCGGAGGACGGCGCGGACACCGGGGACGCCGGCGGCAAGGCGGGGCCGCCGCCACGGCCTCCACGTCGCAAGGGCACGCTGCCGCACGCACTGCGGGGCGGTTCCGCGCTTCGTCGCTCTGTCTCTCTCGCACCCCGACGCGACGCCCCACGAGTGCGAGAGAGACGGAAGCAGGTTCGGCGTGCTGAATGATGGCGGTCGAGCAGCCTCGCGTTCGACGAAACGCTGCTCGGCGCCCTGCTTGGCGTTGCACAGTGGGCCAGAAGACCGGTGCCGGCGGTCAAAACTCTAGAAGCGTTTTGAGCTCCAGAGTCGCTAAACAGGACTCGAACTGAGCGTGTGACCCCACCAATGGATCCATCGTTCGAAGAGCAATCCATTGGTGGGATCACACGTTCGGTTCGAGTCCCATTTACCGACTCTGGAGTTCAAAACGCGTCCGAAATTTTGACCGCCTCCACCGGTCTTCTGGCCCACCAGGCCCACCAGGGCGGTGCCCTCCAGGACGGCCCCCTTCAGCTTCAGCCTCCCCAGCGCGCCGCAGTGGTGAACCCCCTGGCCACGGCCACGGCTTCGAGGCGGCGCGCGGTCGCCGAAGGGGTTCACCGCCCCCTTGACGCCTCCGCGCACCGGCAGCACCGGCAGGTCCTACTTGTGATGATCCTTTGAGTGCGGCAGGGCGGCGGGGAACATTAACGCGGCGCCAAGACGCTGGCCGGGAAGCCGGAGTCCGGGAGGCGCTGCACTGCGCGTTCCCAAATCGTCTGCTTATCGGGGTGGGCCTTGGCCGCCTTGGCCCTGCCTGCCTCGGCCTTGAGCCCGTGATACAGTAGGCTGCTTCCGAAATGAACCCCGTCGCTCTGTCTCCCTCGCACCCCTCCGGGACGCCCCGCGAGTGCGAGAGAGACAGGAGCAGCGCTCGGAGTCATCCCGCAGCGCCTGACAAATGCGCCCTAAGAGGCCCATCCTGGCCCAGCCCCAACGCCACCGTGCACGGCGTGTGAGGAGAGAGATATCACAGACGCCAGTCGTATTAGAGAGAGAGAGAGAGAGAGAGAGAGAGGCCGAGGCGTCTCAGACGGCGTCCCAGACACGGCGTCCCAGACACCGCGGCCGCCGCGCGCCCGGTGGCGGCTTGGAACCACCGAGCCGTGAACATGGGATCAAAAAGTAGTAGTAGTGGCTCGACGGCGCTCTTGAGGAGGGCATCGGGCGTCGATGACACGCACCAGCCGACTGATTCCGCACATCGCTGTCCCAGGATAGTCGCTCTGTCTCTCTCGGACTCATGGGGTGGGTGCGAGAGAGACAGGGAGAGGGAGCCGAAACGCTGGGTGGAATCAGTCTGCAGGAGCAGTGAGGTGCCTGGTCTCTTTCTAGGAGGGAATTAAGATGCCGTTCCTCACTATTGTACTTATTTAAAACCTCGAAAAGGGGGAAAAAAGAATCGTGCCGGGTGATACGTTATCAGCTTGTTCCTGCCGTTTTCCTTGTTCTGTCCGTGCCCCTTTTTTTTCGCGACAAGTATTTTTTTTTGCGACAAAACAAGAAGTTTCCGTGCGACACGGCGTAGACGGGCTGCCATCTTTGTAGATACGACGGCCGTTCGGGCCAGACCGCCTTACCCCAGCACTGCCCACAGAAAACTCATCATTTCCCGCTAAAAATTTAAAACAAAATCAATGATAAGGCAATTCTCTATGATGATTGTTCACATCGACTTGCGAGTTTGCTATGTACGAACGCGTGTTGCGGTTTCAGACGGTCGTTCGCTAGTTCTAATTGGAATTTGAAAACGAGAGGGAGTGAGAGAGAAAGAGGGGGGACCGGCACCGCGAGCTTATCTCACTACCCGCATGCGATACTAGTCGTCTGCGTGGGTGCAGGCAAACACCGTATTTCGCAGGGGGGGGGGGGTCTTCGTCGGGGGCACGCTGTTTTCTTCACTCTAAATGTTTTAGTACGGTGTGGTGGAAGACTGCACCAGCATATGATGGAGAAGATTGTCTCCATCTAATACGAAATAAATTCGACCAAAATATTTGAATTTTTCCACGTAAAGTTAAAAAGTTGGCTGCACCAACATAATATAGAGAATCTTTACCACAAGACTTTTGGAGTGTTGGAGTTCAGAGTAAAGTACCCTTTTAAGTTTTTTTTAAAATTATTATTTGAAAATATTTTTTTAAACCGCGACGGCTGGCTAACAAA
Organism: Thrips palmi; assembly: GCF_012932325.1. Classification (NCBI taxonomy): domain Eukaryota; kingdom Metazoa; phylum Arthropoda; class Insecta; order Thysanoptera; family Thripidae; genus Thrips; species Thrips palmi. Next base: position 1,112,188 of record NW_023144626.1, read on the forward strand.
GCACGTGAGTCGCGAATTGACTTGTCAACAGGTTGTCAAAACGCTCAGCGCCAAACGTAAGCACAGGCACTGTGAAACAGCGACGCGAGTTCGGCACACCGACAGTACCTTTATCTGGGGCCATTCGATCGACTTGTCCGGGGCTGCGGCTCGGATTGAGCGGTCCAGAGGGGCGGACTTGGACCCAAAATGTATCACTGTCAGCAGACTGATTCCGAGAGTCGTTTTTGTCGCGCTGTCCCTCTCTCGCACTCATGGGGCGTCCCGTGCAGGTGCGAGCGGGACAGAGCGACGAAAACGACTCTCAGTCTGCAGACGACGAAGTGAGGTGTGGTGCTGGCGGAGGCGGCGTCAGGTGACGCGAAAAAGGGACGGGAAAAAAGGGGGACGAAAAAGAAGAAGACAAAACGTAAGCTTACAGTGGTGTCAGCGAGAGGGGGGACTTGAGGAGCAGGATAATTTGTGTTTGCCCCTGACAGCCCCGTGTCCACAGAGGCGCGCGCACGTACGTACACACACACACACACACACACACACACACACACACACACACACACACACTGATCAGAGGGCACCCGACACAAAGTCAGGTATAAGCGTGCAGAGTGCAGAGAGTAAACAAATAAGGAGGCACCCATTAGGCGGCAGTCCGCCTTTTGTTTTTGTTATTTTTTAAAGGCGGGTGAATTATAAGATGGCAATGATCCCTGGGGTTTTGGTGGTCGTGGCCTCTTTCGAAGTTCCAAAGGAGCTTATTGGCAGTTTAGCCGTGTAGTAGCCCCGTCTGCGACACGCTGCTGGTAGTCTCCCTATGCTGCTCGCAGACCGTCGCGGAGCCCAGACAGCGTGACCATCCACCCGCATGATGGGCGCCGGCGCAGTGATAGTGCGTCCACGTGTGTGTGTGTGTGTGTGTTGCGTGCGTGTGTGTGCGCACGCGTGTGCGTGTCCACGGACTGTGACACGGCACACCGTGACGTACTTGTCTACTAACCGTCTCCCGCACGTGCCCACCACGCGCGAACGTACGTACACCTGAACGCATTACAAGCCTGAAAGTCCAAGAAATTCGACTCAAAAAAACCCTATTTTTCCGAGGATAAATTGCGGTTTCGCTGCGCCTCGGTGCGAGGGGGCGGTGTCCAACCTTGGCCGCTACCAGACTGCCGTCCTACAGTGTGGGCGTTTTTACTTGGCTTTTTTAGCCGCGGCCTGTGGTTAGCCCGTGGCGCTGCACACTGATCGCTCTGTCTCTCTCGCACTCACAGGGCGTCCCGCACGGGTGCGAGAGAGACGGAGCGACGAAAACGACTCTCGGAATCAGTGTGCTGGCCGCGGTGTCTGTCTGCTTCATGTCAGTCGGGGTGAGGGGGGGGGGAGGGGTGAATGGATCATTCGGCGTGCGAAGCGCGAGCGTGAGACTAGCGCAAAGTGTGCACCGCGGGTTACTCTGCCGAGAAACGCGCAAAGAACGACGTCACCGTACAACAGCACCTGAAGCTGCCGAACCGATGCACGTCGTTTTCACGACGCCACTGTCGTCGCTCTGTCTCTCTCGCACCCGCGCGGAACGCCCCGCGAGTGCGAGAGAGACAGAGCGACGGCGGCTCTGCTCAGAATCATCGTCCGCAGGCACCTGACGCGGTCCGCGCTGTTCTCACGGGGAGGGCGGCTGCACTGCCGCGGGGCGCAACGGCCGCTCAAGGGCGCCAGGCGGGGCGGGGCGGGGCGGGCGGGGCGGGGCGGGGCGGGGGGGGGCGGGGGGCGGGGCGGGGAGGCACCGCGCCTTTACTACCCACAAAAAGGAGTTATGGCGTGCTCTGCACCCGACGGCCCCACGCACAGTGCACTTGCAGCCCAGCGCTGCCGTCTCTGCCGCGGGGGCGCGGGGCATCTCGGGGCGCTCGCGGCCACAGACGCGGTAATGCAGCACCAGACAGTTCACAGCGGCGTGGTGGCTCACAGTGGCGTGGCACTGTGCAGCGTAACGCCCGCTAACAGAGAGAGAGAGAGAGAGAGAGAGAGAGAGAGAGAGAGAGAGAGAGAGAGAGAGAGAGAGAGAGAGAGAGAGAGAGAGAGAAGTTATTCCGACAAACTCGTGCGGCGGACAGCCAGGAAGGACCCGCGACAGCGGACGGCGAGGGGCATCTATGTTTTATCAGCCTCCGATGTTCCATTAGTCCTTGGTAAAATAATATAATCGTCTTGTATCTGCTATTTTATATTTCAACAACTGTAGTGCTGGGTCAGGGAATGTCTTTTAAAAAAATGAAACATTGTCACTAAAGCCACAAACAAGTTTTACTCAAGCAAATCGGGTGCTGTGAGATGCGATTCGATCCAAGCTTGATCCCTTTCCATGCATGCAAACCACTGCGAATAAATGCGTTTTTTTAAAAATGAAATTTTGAAAAGTTTTCCGCTGTGGCCGCGATGAAAAAAAAATGATCCACTTGTCGAGGCGCAAGCAATCAACGCGCTCATTTCGGGCGAGCGGAGTGTACCGCTCCCGGTCGGCTTTCGTGCTTTCGTATAAACCGCTTTGTAATTGCAAATCCTCGCCGCGCAAAGCGCGCGCACCCTGCCACGCGGAGGGAAGCGGCGAACCCAAAGGACCGTGTTTATAAGCCATTATCCCTTTTAGAGGCGCTTTTTAATTTTCCGTCGTTTTGCGCGCTGGACGCGAGCAGAGAAAACCACCAGCATAGAATTTCGCACGCTTAAAACCTTTGAAGTAGTTTTAGCAGATGTAAGGTACAAACTGTTTAGTTTGTAATACGAAGAAATAGTTCGTAAATTACGAACTATTTTCTTTGTAAGCTTGCTCAAAATACTTCGTTATACGAAGCTAGATACTTCTCTTCTTAAGGTAGATCGTAAGGTTATTTCAGAGTGCAGTGCCTTTCATTTGGTTCGCTGGTTTCAAACGGAATGCGCCGCGATCGTCCAAAACTGGCGAGCGGTTTAAAGCGTGGCAATTAATCAGAGCAAAACTCCTTTGCCGCGCGCCGCCGGGCAGCAGGCCGTCCGAACAGCGATGTCTTTCTCTCTCGCACCCCGACGGGACGCGCCATGCACTGGAAATGTGTGAAAGGCTGCACCAACATATTATGGAGGGGATTTTCTCCATAATACCAACCAAATTCGTCAAAATATCTATAAGGTACAGTGAATTCTCAATAATGGTATGTTACGAGGTCAGCTGCACCACCAGAATATGGAACATTTTCACCACAATATAGAGAAACTTCACTGTAGAACATTTAGAGTGTGAGTGCGAGAGAGACAGGGCGACAACGAAAGCGCGCCGTGCCGCGGTCCTTCCGGGTCACCGCGAGGGACAAGCCTTCCCCCTTCACCCATTGGTCAGCGTGGCGCGGCGCGGCGCCCAGGCCACGCCCTCCCCCTCCCAGGACGCCGCGCCGCGCCACGCCAAGCCGCGGCGGCCGCGGCCACGGACCGGCGGCGTCGCGGCGGCATCGTCGGCTTCCCACAGTGGGCCAGAAGACCGGTGGAGGCGGACAAAACTCTAGACGCGTTTTGAGCTCCAGAGTCGCTAAATGGGACTCGAACCGAACGCGTGACCCCACCAATGGATTGCTCTCCGAACGAGGAATCCATTGGTGGGATCACTCATTCGGTTCGAGGCCTCTGGAGCTCAAAACGCGCCTAGAGTTTTGTCCGCCCCCCCACCGGTCACTGGCTCCTGTGCGCTGGCGTGGGTGGGTGGGGAGCCGGTTATTATTATGGTTTTCTCGCACGCACACAGCGCGCTCATTCCGAACAGTGCCCTCGTCGCTCCGTCCCTCTCGCACTCGTGTGGCGCCCCGCGGAGGTGCGAGAGAGACAGAGCGACGCGACTGGCCGGCCGGGTACATTGATCGGCGCGTGGCCGGTCGGCGCCATGCTCGGCGGGCATTGCCTGGCGTTGCCTCGCGTTGCCCACGCCACTGCAACTAAGGCTGGAAATAATATGGCTCGCTTAAAACGGACAGTATGACTTGGAAATAGAAATACTGCACTGAGCACTGTGCGGTGCCAAGCGCTGCCCAATCAAGGTGCGCCGCGATTGTGTGTCTGTCTGTCTGTCTCTGTCTGTCTGTCTGTCTGTCTGTCTGTCTGTCTGTCTGTCTCTCTCTCTCTCTCTGTGTGTGTGTGTGTGTGTGTGTGGCCTGAATAAGTGAGTTGTGTTGAACCCAGTGATGGAGACAAAGGCGAGCCGAAAACGCCGTAGGCGATAGGCAGTCCCGCCGAACACGGCTGCGTTACGGGACTGCCTACCTCACAGGCGCCATGGCTCCTTGAGTGCCGGGGTGCAGTGCAGCCCTGCCCTGCGGTTGGAGGTCTAAGGTTCTGGGCTGTCCTGTCAACAAACGGTTCTGTCAGACCCGCAAAGTTAGGGCCAGTTGGGGTGACTATGGGACACACGTGGTAAAAATGGGACAGCTGCTTCGTGGTAAAGATGTGACATTTCAGAACTCATGCCAAACCAAAATGTTATGTTCAGAATACAAGCATCAAGTTTGGAATGGTATGAGTTCCAAGACATCAAGTCTTGAGCAAGAAACAGCTGTCCCATTTTTACCCCGTGTCCCATAATTACTCCAACTGACCCTAGGAAAACCGCGCGCGGCGTCTGTCGGCCACCCTCGGCACCCTGTTTGTTTCCATTTACTCGGCGCGTCCGGCGGCTCACCGACAGTTCCACGTCACAACTTAACTTTTTCCGGAACGTACTTCCAGTGTGCTTGCGTGTGGCAGCGCTCCACTCGCCTCGCCGCGGCGCCGCGGCCGTTTCGAAAGCATTTCCCGGAGAGCATTAGTCGTGCCGCGTCAGGCGAGGCGGCCGATAGAAGTAAAACTGTTCAAAGTGGTCGTCGGTGGGCGGCGGGCCAGGTGGCGCGGGAAACTGTCGCGTCGGTAGGCCGATGCCGATCGGTCACTCTGTCTCTCTCGCACTCGCGGGGCGTCCCGTAGGGGTGCGAGACGGACCGACGAAGGCACTGCTCGGAATCAGCTTCCTGGCGGCGGCAGGCTCCGCGCGGCGCACAGTGGGCCAGAAGGCCGGTGAAGGCGGCCAAAACTCAAGACGCGTTTTGAGCTCCAGAGTCGCTTAATAAGGCTCGAACCGAACGTGTGACCCCACCCATGGATTCCTCGTTCGGAGAGCGATCCATTGGTGGGGTCACGCGTTCGGTTCGAGTCCCATTTAGCAACTCTGTAGCTCAAAACGCGTCGAGAGTTTTGTCCGCCTTCACCGGTCTTCTGGCCCACTGTGCGGCGTCTGCGTCTCCGACATTTTGAAACTCGCCGAGGCGAGGGTGTCCACTCCTAAAAGGGCGCCGTCGACGGCCTGCCTGCCTGCAGACTGACTCCGAGAGTCGTCGCTCTGTCTCTCTCGCACTCATGGGGTGTCCCGTATAGGCGCGAGAGAGACAGAGTGACGAAAATGACTCGGAATCCGTCTGCTGGACGCCGCCTGCTCGCAATTCCAGAGTAACAGTCGACGGTCCGACGACGGTCGCAACAGAAATTAATTGAAGACATATAGGTGGACACGATAATGCCATCAAGATACATAAATTATTGCTTCAATTAAGCCCGGCGGCCCGTTGTGTGAGTGCAGGTGGGGCCGGCCCCCTCCCCCTTCCAGCACCTCGCCGACGACGCGGCGCGGCCGCGACCTGGAGGGGCCTGGAGGGGCCTGGAGGCCTGCAGGGCGGGCGGCCGGGCAGGCGCCACTCCGACAGCCGCGCCGCACGAGTTTTGTTTTCCTTGTTTCTACTTTTATTTGTACTTTTATTCAGTGCTCTTTGGTCGGCCGACCGGCCGGCGGTCCGGGCAGGGCGTAAGGCACCCCCCTCTCCCTCCTCCTCCTTCGAGAGCCCCCCCGCGGACAGGCAGCCGGGCCGGCCAATAGGGCTGGTCCGAGGGCGTGTGGGCGCTCTAGGGAGTGGGGGCAGGCACCGAAACGGAGCCAGGCCGGCCATCCGGCGTGGGCGGGAGTCGAACCCGCGCCCGCCGGGGGAGGTCCGCGCCGCGCTGCCGCCGAGCCGAGCGATGGCCGGCCGGTCCCATTAGAATGCAACACGCATTACTCATTTCGCATCGGCATGCCGTCCCGGCGCGCCGTGTCCCAAGGCAGCGCTCTGTCTCTCTCGCACCCCCGCGGGACGCCCCGTGAGAGCGAGAGAGACAGCGCGTGCGTCCCGGGGCCGGCCTGCAGGGACGCCCCGTGAGAGCGAGAGAGACAGCGCGTGCGTCCCGGGGCCGGCCTGCAGGGACGCCGTCCCTCCCAAGGAGTTGCGCACCCCCGGGCCGCAGTGCAGCGCAGTGCAGCGCAGTGCATGCACCATTAGAGCGATATGTAGATGAGGCTGCCTGCACGTGCAGTCCGCGCGGTTCAGTGCAGCGCAGTGCATTGCAGCGCCTTGCAGTGCAGCGGACAGTATAGTGCAGTGGAAGTGCGTCCGCCCAGTGTTGCCGCATTAGTAGGCAAAACTTTCCCTATGCGTCAGTGTGCAAAGGGTTGCCACCTTACGAGGCAACTTCTTGATAGAACAGTCCAGATATTGCCGACCCTCAAGGGAATTTCCGGACGACCAGGGAAGTCGCCCTCTAAAGTAGGCAGGCTGAAGTTATAACACTGCAGAGCCGGTGCTAAGTTTGCTTGCCACAAATTTGGAAAGACGTTTTGAATGCTATTGGCAAGCTTGGCCTGGAAATACTCCCCAGCTTGCCAAAATTTTGCAAGCTTATGAAGATTTCTGACCATAGCTTGCCAAATTTTGGCATTCAAAACGGCTTGCCAAATTTGTGGCAAGTAAACTTACCACTGGCTTTGCACATGAGTGCATCTTTGAACATGAGTGCATTGTGTTTTTGGCTTACTCTGTGACGACACTGCTAACCGCCTCAGAGGGTCGAAATGATTCGATTGGCGGCGCCGGGTCGCCGACAAGCCGCGCGGTTTTCTTCTCGACTCAAAATAAAACGAGGAATTTATCTTCGGCTCCACAGTGAGAGAGAGAGAGAGAGGAGAGAGAGAGAGAGAGAGAGAGGAGAGAGAGAGAGAGAGAGAGAGAGAACGCGTCGCTTCCTCCAGCAGCATTAGTCTCCTGGCGGCGAGGCTCAAAGCGCCGCCCGGTGTGTGGCGCCGCGGCGGGGAGGGGGGGGGGGAGGGGGGAGGCTGCGGGGAAAGGCGAGCACATTGCACCACGACGAGCGGCCAATCGAAGTGCGCAAATTCATTCAATGTTGTCCCTTTTTGCAACGTCCTCTACTTGAACCCAACTTGTGCAGTATGGCGATCTCGGGGGCTGGCCTTCCCAAGGACTTTTTGGGTGACATTCCCTGAAATGGAACGGCGGTCTAGGGGTTGCTTTTCGAACGGGAACAGTCCATTGGTGCTATTCAGGGTTCGACGATTCGAGTCACATTTTCAGACAGAACTCTTTACGATACTCCCCTGCAACAAGCAGCTATCTACGCTCACTGTCTCGATAACCGACTATCTACGGGCGCTCTCCCGACAACCGGCTATCTACATGGGCTGTCCGGATAACCGACTATCCAACATCGTAGCGAGGTTAGGGTTGTCGTATAACGAAGTATTTTTCTCCATGACACTTAAAGCGACCCGTTTAAACCATACTTAATCTTGCTTTGACAAACTTTTGACAAGTTTTGGTAAAGGTTTTGCGAGGGCAACTTAATTTGGGTTTGGGTAAATAAAAGCATTCAATCTCGCGAGGTGGAGAAAGCAGATAGTCGGTTATCCAGACAGCCCGTGTAGATAGCCGGTTGTCGGGAGAGCGCGCGTAGATAGTCGGTTATCGAGACAGTGAGCGTAGATAGCTGCTTGTTGCAGGGGGGTATCGCTTTACTCTTCGTCCGCTGAGGGTGTGGGGGCAAAGCGGCCAGGACACTTGCCGATTAGACCACCCGTATGGAATTGGAAATCTGGAAACGGTCTCTTAGAGGTCTTGTTCTCGTCTTCCCGGGAAGACGAGTTAGCGAGCACGGCCAGATCGATTGGAGACTATAAGTAGACCGATGTAAGACGAGTGCCAGACGAGAACGCGGTCCGTGCAGCCGTCTTCCTCTGGTCTTCCTGCAGTCTGACCGTGGTCTGTCTGCCGTCTGGATTTGGTGCCTTTCCAGACCAGATCCAGACCAGATTCAAACGAGATTCAGCCGCCTACATAAAAACAAACACGCGAGTGGCGGACACTGCGTATCGAACACAGACTGTCCGCGTCGGAAACCGGTGCCCCATGCCGCTGGGCCAGAGCGACATGGTTGAAGAGGAGGTCGAGCGGAGCCGTAGTGTATCTGATTCGACCGGCTGGGTGGAAAGAGCAAGTGTCGCCTGAACTCTGAAGTTCTTCCCGTCTTCTAGTCAACAACACTACGTACGCACTCTATTCAGAGGTTCGTCTGTGTAGGAGGGACGTAACAATATTTATTTGAGCCGTAGTAGTAACAGCGATCACAGATATCATCGGATATCATCGCGATGTAGGGAAATTTGGAGACGTTGTTTTAGAAGACGGGAAGAACTTCACAGTTCGGGCGACACTTGTTCTTTCCACCCAGCCGGTCTAATCAGATACACTACGGCTCCGCTCGACCTCCTCTTCAACCATGTCGCTCTGGCCCAGCGGCATGGGGCACCGGTTTCCGACGCGGACAGTCTGTGTTCGATACGCAGTGTCCGCCACTCGCGTGTTTGTTTTTATGTAGGCGGCTGAATCTCGTTTGAATCTGGTCTGGATCTGGTCTGGAAAGGCACCAAATCCAGACGGCAGACAGACCACGGTCAGACTGCAGGAAGACCAGAGGAAGACGGCTGCACGGACCGCGTTCTCGTCTGGCACTCGTCTTACATCGGTCTACTTATAGTCTCCAATCGATCTGGCCGTGCTCGCTAACTCGTCTTCCCGGGAAGACGAGAACAAGACCTCTAAGAGACCGTTTCCAGATTTCCAATTCCATACGGGCAGCTGTAGCTGTAGGCGCGCGGAGACTCCAACGCGAGAAAGAGAGCGAAGCGCGCACTCTCCTGCCGTGCGGTTCAGAAGAGTTCGATTCGTCGTCCTGTCTCTCTCGCACCCGTACGGGAGCGCCCTACGAGTGCGACGGAGGCAAAGCGTCTTTGTCGCTCGCTCCTGTATCGCCCGGCAGCTGCCGCGAGTGCGGAGCTGCAGACTGATTGCGAGAGTCGTTTTCGTGGTTCTGTCTCTCTCGCGCCTACATAAAGGCCCCATGAGTGCGAGAGAGGCAGAGCGACGATGGAGACTCTCGGAATCAGTCTGCAGGCTCACTCCCTTCCCTTCCGCGTCAAAGGCCGTTTACTTGAAGGCGGGAAGGGGGAGGGGGAGGGGGAGGGGGAGGGGGAGGGGGAGGGGGAGAGTGAGGAAAGATACGGTGACAACGCGTGGCACGGCGGGCCGTCGGCGGCACGCGCCCCGACAGGTGCAGATCCTCCGCCCCACCCGGCCGGCCTGCCGGGCGCCGCACAGTGGGTCAGAAGACCGGTGGAGGCGGCCAAACTTCTAGACGCGTTTTGAGCGCCAGAGTCGCTAAATGGGACTCGAACCGAACGTGTGACCCCACCAATGGATTCCTCGTTCAGACAGCAATCCATTGTTGGGGTCACACGTTCGGTTCGAGTCCCATTTCGCGACTCTGGAGCTCAAAACGCGTCTAGAATTCTGGCCGCCTCCACCGGTCTTCTGGCCCACTGTGCGCCGTCACGGGGACCATCACGGCGGCCGGCACGCCATGCTCGCCGTGCACGCCATGCTCCCCTTGGCTCTCCCCTCACGGCCTCTGCACAGTGCGACCGTCGTTCTGTCTCTCTCGCACGGGTACGGAGCGCCCCACGAGTGCGAGAGAGAGAGCCCTCCCTCTCGGAATCAGTCCACCGGCCGAGGAGCCCGGCGATACGGCCAGGGGGCACGCCACTGTAAGTAATTGTTATTAAAGGCGCGCCCGCCATTGGCTGCCGCGACCCCCCGCCTCCCCGGCCACGCCCCTCTGTGATGAGTAGTGCTCCGCCGCCGTCTCTCTCGCACTCGTGGGGCGGCCCGGCGGGGCGAGAGAGACGGCCGCAACACCCGGTGCATCTCGTCGGCCGCCATGCGAGGCAGTCGCGGTGCAAGAGGAGCCGACGCACAGTGGGCCAGAAGACCGGAAGGGGCGGTCAAAACTCTAGACGCGTTTTGTGTTCCAGAGTCGCTAAATGGGACTCGAACCGAGCGTGTGACTTCGCCAATGGATTGCTCTCCAATTGAGGAATCCGTCGGTCACAGCGAGCGACGAAACTGGACGAGTACTGGGGTGGAATCACTCTGCTATGACAAAACTCCTAAAAATGACCAGAATTTAATTCCAATTGAAAGCGCTTTTCGAAGCCATGTCGCGTTTTCCGTACCCATTAAAACCAAAGAAAAATAAGGCCTCAATGATGCACTGCGCGAATGGCGGAACTAACGTGTGCAGTCTCTGGCGGCACGGTATGCATACGTGCTTGCGTGTGTGTGTGTGTGTGTGTGTGTGTGTGTGTGTGTGTGTGTGTGTGTGTGTGTGTGAGTGAGTGTGCGTGTGTGTGTGTGAGAGTGTGTGAGTGAGAGAGAGAGTGCGTTTGTGTGTGTGCTCCTGAGTGGAGCGCTGATTAATTGTCCCTCCCGGCTCGGCTCCGTCTCGGCCGTGTCGGCTGGTCGGCCCGGCTGCGCCGCTCGGATCGACTAATTATGCGAAGCGGCAAAGGAAAGAAGAAAGAACACACAGAGCACGCCGCGGGCTTACAGTGGACGAGTGGACCGCCGCGCCACGCCAAGCCGCGCCACGCCCTGGCCGGGGGTTCTCACGCCCTGCCCGCTCAAAAGTCGATCCGATAAATAGTCCGACCGGTCAAAACTTTGGTCCTCACGGTGGCGTGAAGAGACACACACTAAATTCTTCGGTAATGTTGACACGCAAGCCACTTACTATTTGTCACATGTAAAACTTGCAAAACATTGCAAAACTGTTCACAATAACAACGCATAACATTTTACATTCTCAAGCATAGAAGCTTACTCACGTGAAAAATATAGTTCCGAACTCACAAGAGAAATGTGCATAAGGATTCAGTGTGCATGCATACCCTGCCTCTGCGCCGCCCAAAACTCGATCCGATAAATAGTCCGAGCGGCCAAACTTCGGTCCCCACGGCGCACGCCGAGTGGACGGGTCGCCTCGCCGTGCCACGCCGTGCCGCCTCGCATCACTCACTCGGGGTTTTAAGGTTTTAAGAGAAGCTCGGCGCGGCGCCGCGACTACCAGTGTGAGTACCTTGGCGCCGGCGCGCCAGCGCGGGGAGGGGAGGGGCGGGGCGGGGGGTACCTGGTCCTGTTCTGTCCCGATGCCGCGTCCCCCCCTCCCCCTCCCCCGGGGCCGCATCCCCGCCGCTTACATTTGGGACTCGAGACCTGGAAAAGCCTTTTACGTGTGTGGATCCCCGGGCCACGGCGGCCACGGCGCAGAGCCGGCCGACCTGTTCAACACATCCATCCAGACGATCCGGGCGATCCAGCAGACCGTCCCTCTCGCACTCATGGGGCTCTCCATAAGGGTGCGAGAGAGACAGCGACAAACCGATCTTCTGGATCGCTCGGCAGTGGCGCCCGACCCGGATCGCTCATCCGTCGCAGTGCGGCCAGTGGGCCGCTCGTATCACGTTCAGTGCGGCTGGGTACACCTCAAGTTTCCGGCCAGGCGGATGGGTACATCAAGAAACGACGCAGCCTCTTTCGCTGCTATGGGTACACATTGTGTACCCAGCCTAACTCAGCCAATTTCGGCCCGATTTCGACGGGACAGGTCTCGTTCAACTCGGACGGTCAGTGCGAAGCGCGGTGCGGTGGGTTCACATTGTGTACCCGCCGTGTACCCACCGTGTACCCAGCCTAACTCGGCCAATTTCGGTCCGATTTCAACGGGAAAGTTGTTCAACTCGACGGTCAGTGCGGTGCGAGATGCGGTGGGTACACATTGTGTACCCACCATGTGTCCCACCGTGTACCCACCATTTCGGGCCGCAGACCCAGGTGCGACCACTCGTTGGAAAGTTCTCATCAAGACAAGTCATGCGACCATAAAAGATTTCCTTGGACGACCCCCCTTTTTCCCAGTATACAGTTTGGAAATCGATATATTGGAAAAAGGGGGGTCGTCCAAGAAAATTTTTATGGTCGCATTGAACTTGTCTTGATGAGACCTCCAACGAGTGGTCGCAACCTGGGTCTGCGGCCCGAATGGTGGGTACCTGGTCTGGGTACACATGGGGGTACACACTGTGTACCCACCGGCATCTCGCACCGCACTGACCGTCCGAGTTGAACGACACCTGTCCGTTGAATCGGACCGAAACTTGGCCGAGTTAGGCTGGGTACACGGTGGGTACACGGCGGTTACACATGGAACCCACCGCACCGCGCTTCGCACTGACCGTCCGAGTTGAACGAGACCTTCCCGTCGAATCGGGCCGAAATTGGCTGAGTTAGGCGGGTACACAATGTGTACCCATAGCAGCGAAAGGGCTGCGTCGTTTCTTGATGTACCCGTCCGCCTGGCCGGAACCTTGAGGTGTACCCAGCCGCACTGAACGTGGTATTCCACGGCCCACTGGCCGACCCGGTGCACAGGGCAAACTCTTGGATCTCTCGAGAAAACTCGCAAGTTTCTGAATTTCTGTTGACTTTTCGCCGCTTCTTCAGTTACGGGTTCGGCCCAGAGCGCCGTCCACCTCGGCGGATAGGCAACCTGCCCACACGGCTGGCAGAGGGTTGCCTACCCTGGCCAGGTCAGGCGCTCAAGCCCGCTGCCACCACCCGCTACACTCGAAAAACTGTTTTCTGCAGTTTTTGCTGCTGTGGCAAGAGCAAGAAGAGCGGCCTGGGAAAAGTGGATTTTGTCTTGTTCTTATTAATGGATGGTGGCAGCTCACTGCGAAAAGCGGTTGGTGAAAAGGCTGCGCCAACATATCAAGGTGGATATTTTCTCCTTATAATAGGAGAGGGATTCGCCACAATATCCATTTGGTACACAACGAATTTTCAGGAGTAACAAAGTTAGCCGCACCATCATAGATGGAAAATATTCGCCATAATGTGGAAAATCGTCAGCCTTAGACTTTTAGATTGTAGGCTATGTGCACCTATGGCTGCCAGAACGCCGGTGATCTACACTATCTGACGCCAGAGTGACATCAATACCTCCGTGTTTATGTTCATTTTCTAGGAATGTTGTTCCTTCTTGCGGCGAAAACTCGCCAGTCACCCCAGGTGCAGTGCTTTACGACGGCCTCGTGACTTGTGCAGCAAGCACCAGTCATCGCCACGCAGAGTCACACAAACCGACGCAAACAGTCCCAACCGAGATATAAATTAAAAGCAAAAACAAGGCAGGGCGGTGGTCGACGCCAGCCGGCTAGTTCCGAACGGTGCTTTCCTCGCCCTGTCTGTCTCTCTCGCACTCGCAGGGCGTCCCGGACAGGTGCGAGAGAGACAGAGCGACTGTTCGGCATCGGTCCGGGGCGGTAGGGGGTGGTAAAAAGGTATCGTATCAATTAGGATGGGATTTGACGGAGATGGACGGTCGTAAACGAACTAGGAGCGAAGCGGAAAAAGAGGGTGGGGCGAGACGGGGCCGGGGATGTGTCGGGGGGTTGGTCCGGTAGTCTGTCGGTGCTAATTGGTGGAGCCTCTCGTCACGGAGGGTAAAGTTAAACCGTCGGAACGGGCGTCCGTGCGCCTCTGTGTGTGTGTTTGTGTGTGTGTGTGTGTGTGTGTGTGTGAGAGAGAGAGAGAGAGAGAGAGAGAGAGAGAGAGAGAGAGAGAGAGAGAGAGAGAGAGAGAGAGAGAGAGAGAGAGTGTGTATGCCCCGTTACATATTTGCGTATGAATGAACCAAAAATGGTAGCGACGTTGCAACTGCAACAACTGCAACTCGCCCTTGCAGCAGTGCAGCTCGCGTCACTTTGGCTCGGCTGGCATGGCAGGCACGCACACACCAACACATACTCACTCACTCACGCGCGCACACACACACACACACGACGGCTGGATTCCGAGAATCTTGCACGATTTTCGCAGAACGGAACGGAGAGCGGCGGCGGCCTTCTGGCGACTCCTTGCAGGGGCCCTTCTGTCGAGCGATTCCTCCGAAGGATGTCGCTCTGCCTCTCTCGCACTCGTCTGACGGCCCGAAGGGGTGCGAGAGAGACAGAGCGAAGAAGCGATCCTTTCGAATCGCTCGACTGGGAGACCGGCACGCGAGGGTCGCTGCAAGGTGTGCCGTATGCCTGCCTGCCTCTCTCTCTCTCTCTCTCTCTCTCTCTCTCTCTCTCTCTCTCTCTCTCTCTCTCTCTCTCTCTCTCTCTCTGTCTCTCCGCTCGCTCGCTCGCCTCTGTGAGTGCGAGATAGCTTGAGAACTAAATGAGGAATTGTTGACTTATCACAACACATACTGTATCGGAAGCATAACTACATGCAAATATAAAATCATCTTCTTTTCAGAACGTTACCGGTGTTCTGTACGATACAAAGAGGGAAAAAACAAACATTCCCATGCACAGCCCGATTGGTATCCTAGTTATGCCGTAGTTTTGTAATGTTGCACTCTAGGGGAGTTAAGGATGGTTAGAAACGGGAATGGCCATTACGAAATTAAAATGACCAAGGGATCGCCAGTTTTCTTTGTATTACGAGGCAGGTGCTCCGTAGGTGCATTTGTGTATGTGATGTGTGTTTGTTCGTGTATGTGTGTGTGTCGGTGAGTGTGTTGGTGTGTGTGTTCGCGAGTGAATGCGTGCGTGTGTGTGAGTGCGGCTCGGAGGCGCGGGAGCGGTCGCATAGTGAGTCAGTACGAGAAGTACGAACGAAACGGATCGGGTCGGCTCGGCACAGTGGGCCAGACGACTGGTGGAGGCGGCCAAAACTCTAGACGCGTTTTGAGCTCCAGAGTCGCTGAACAGGACTCGAACCAAACGTGTGACCCCACCAATGGATTCCTCGTTCGGAGAGCAATCCATTGGTGGGGTCACACGTTCGGATCGAGTCCCATTTAGCGACTCTGGAGCTCAAAACGCGTCTAGAGTTTTGTCCGCCTCCACCGGTCTTCTGGCCCACTGTGCTCGGCCAGGCTCGGCCAGGCTCGGCCAGGCTTCGCGACTCGGCGCGGCGAGAGCGAGAGAGACGGAGCGAGGACTGAAAGGATTCCCGTGTCGCAGCGCCGCTCCGTGGCGCCAGTCGCAGTCCAGCCAGGAAAGGGATGGGGCGAGGAGGGGGGGGGGAAGGTAGTCTGGACAATGAGAAGGGGATCGGCCTGGTTGGGGTGAGTAAAAGGTGCGCGAACGTTCGATCAGAGCGGCAGCCACACAGTGGGCCAGAAGACCGGTGGAGGCGGCCAAAATCCTCGACTTGTTTTGAGCTCCGGAGTCGCTAAATGGGGCAGAACATGTGACCCCACCAATGGATTTGGTTTGCGCTCAGCAAGATTGGCGCGGCCAGGACGGGCCTGAATCGGCTAACGATCATACCTGGTCCAGCCTATCAAGTTCAAGTACCAATGGATTGCTCTCCGAACGAGGAATCCAGGTGGGGTCACACGTTCGGTGTGTGCGTCTGGAGTTTCGGCCGTCTCCACCGGTCTTCTGGCCCACTGTGTGCCGCCGCGGTCAACGCAAAACAAAACAGTCCGCCGATTTCAAATCCCGTTTCGGGCTGCCGAACCTTCTGCTACTCTAGGCACGCGCAGGTATAAATCAGTGCGCGCGTCAACGCCTTTTGGTTTTGGTCGACGCTCAGCGCTCTGCGTGACAGCGCGACACGGGGCGACAGTCCTACAGGCTTGTGAAAAAAAGAAAATAGAAAATAGAAAAAAAATCTAAAAAATATTGGAACCCGGATCGCGTTGTTCTTCGGGGGGTCATCCTCACGGAAAACCGAATCCCGAAAGATATCCTGTATCGTCATCGTCACCGTATTTTAGCAGGCCGCCAGAGACCTTTCAGCGTAAATTTGAATAGATGAATAGCCAAGTTACCGAGCAACGGTAGGAGACATACATGTTTATCTTGCCTCATTCCCGTCAATCAGAAAATCCTCAGAACATTGCATTTTATTTCACATACAATGTTTCGAAATTTGGAGGTGAAATGAGACCTCCTTCACGAGTTAGATGAAGGCGGAATCGAACTTGATTGTTCCACGACATGGCGCGTGGCACAGCACGGGGCGGCGAGCAATGATTCACGGCGCGTCTCCGCTGTCTCTGTCTCTCTCGCACTCGCACGGACGCGCCATGAGTGCGAGAGAGACAGAAACCGCGCTTCGGAATCGGCCCGCTGGGCAGGCGCTGATGGGTCCATTACCAAAAACACCACTTGGAGCGAGAATCCCGAAAATGGATCCAAACGGAATGCCATTCAGAGGCGGGGCGACAGAGGGTGACGCGCGGAGTCGCGCCGACGCGGCAGAGCAGAGCAGGCTCATGCGTCGCTCTGTCTCTCTCGCTCTCTGCGGAGCGCCGCAAGCGGTGCGAGAGAGACAGAGCGATGGAGCGAGTCAACGCCGCGCTGGAGTCCGGCCGAGTCGCCGGAGTCCTCTGGCTGGCCGGCCAGACGGCCACAGGCCGCGGGGACCCGGCGCTGGCGCTGCACAGTGGGCCAGAAGACCGGTGGAGGCGGACAAAACTCCAGACGCGTTTTGAGCTCCAGAGTCGCTAAATGGGACTCGACCCGAACGTGTGACCTCACCAATCGATTGCTCTCCGAACGAGGAATCCATTGGTGGGGTCACACGTTCGGTTCGAGTCCTGTTCAGCGACTCTGGAGCTCAAAAACGCGTCTAGAGTTTTTGGCCGCCTCCACCGGTCGTCTGGCCCACTGTGCGCTGGCGCGGCCTGGCCGGCCTGGCGGCAGGCAATATGGGATAGTCTTGTTAATCGAAGCTATAAAATGCAGCTCACCGCCTTGCTCCTTGTTACGAGTCGTGTGTTTACAGGCGGCGCTGGGAAACAACAAAAACAAAGGGAAATGAGGAGCTCCTTTCGGGGCGGCGGCAGTGTGCTGGCAGTGTGGTGGCGCCCGCCAGTGTGCCAGTGCAGTGCCACGGCGCCGCGGCCACAAAGCCTTTCGACATTTTCACAACACACTGTAAACCACAGAGGAAAACCGCCGACAGAGAAACGAAACCTCGCCTACCGCGCGTCAAACTGAGGCTGAAAAACCCGACCAAAACGAAACCGCCATTTTTCTCCGCCCCCTCCAAATTAGACCATCGTTTTATCCGAGGCCGCGAAGCACAGGGAAGTACAGGGAAGCACGGCGAAGCACGGCGAAGCACAGAGAAGCTCGCCAATGCGGCCATTTCTCAAGGCGCGAGCTTTCCCACGTGGCGGGGCGGCAGGGCGCGGGCCCTATTTGTCACGACACTGCGTGCGCCTGGCCGCCCTGCCGCGCACAGAGTCGCCCTGTCTCTCTCGCACCCGTGGGGCGTCCCGTGCGGGTGCGAGAGAGACAGAGCGGCCATTCGGGATCGCGGAGTACGGTCACGACGACGGGTACTAATGCGCGTGTATTCGATGCCGTTGGAGGGCCCGGCCGCGCGAGGCTGCGGCGGCCGCCCCACAGTGGGCCAGAAGACCGGTGGAGGCGGCCAAAATTCCGGACGCGTTTTGAGCTCCAGAGTCGCTGAATCGAACGTGTGACCCCACCAATGGATTGCTCTCCGAACGAGGAATCCATTGGTGGGGTTACGCGTCCGGTTCGAGTGCCGCTTAGCGACTCCGGAGCTCAAAACGGGTCCAGAGTTTTGGCCGCCTCCACCGGTCTTCTGGCCCACTGTGCGCCCTTTCGGGAGGCGTCACTCCATCGCTCTCTCTCGCACCCACGGCCCGGCGCCGAGTCGGCGCCTGGGAGTGACAGAGACGGAGACACCAGCCGGTGTCGGCTTTTCCCGGGTGTGACGCCGGCGCGTTGGATGTCCCCGAGTAAGTTGTTGTTCCCGCCGTTAATTGATGCACGCACCAGCCAGCCGGCCAGCCATCAGCCAGCCAGGCGTAAATCACGCCGAGGGCGGACGACCCCAGTGGGCCAGAAGACCGGCGCGGGCGGCCAAAACTCTAGACGCGCTTAGAGCTCCAGAGTCGCTAAACAGGACTCGAACCGACAGTGTGACCCCACCGATGGATTCCTCGTTCGGAGAGCAGTCCATTGGTGGGGTCACTCGTGCGCTTCGAGTCGCATTTAGCGACTCTGCATTGAGAAAACCTTACAAACTATTTTGGGCCTTACAAAGAAAATTAGTTTGTATAACAAAGTATTTTGAGCATACGTAAGCTTACAAAGAAAATACTTCGTAATTTACGAACTATTTCTTCGTATAACAAAGTATTTTAGTTTGTTATATGTATGCTCAAAATACTTCGTAAGGTTTTAAGAGTGTGGAGCTCAAAATCCATCCGACATTTTGACCGCCTCCACTGGTCTTCTGGCCGGCCGTGCGCCGTGGCCACGCTGCCACACCATTCATTTCGGCTCGACCCATTTTCTTGGGTTTGAATTCGCGACGTGAAACTCGCCGACAAGGATGACTCACTCGAGAGACGGACTTCGCGATAATGATAAAGATACTACACTCCCAATCTATTGGCGGTGGCGTTAATTTCTGTACCACCTATCTATTGGCGGTAAAACCTGGACACAAGCAAATACAAAATTACCTCCGGTAACACGTGGATATTTAATATTTCCGCATTTTGATTTTGATTTGGAGTGCTTATGAAATTGGCTGGGGTTCGCTCGCATGTGCACGTTTTGTTGATGAATTACCTTTTTTTAGGCCTTCATTTCCACGAGTTTAACTCTTTAAGATCCATAGACAGTGAATCGTGTCTTTGAAACTCACCCAAAAAAAGGCGTTTCTTGAACCAAGAAAATTTACTTGCAATAAGTAGTGAATCATCGAAGTTAAATAACTTTTGGCAAGCATGTTACCTTTGTTCAAGAAACGCCCTTTTTTGGATGCGAGACGCGCGAGCGATGATTTGCGGTCGTCCAGAAACCAGACCAGTAAAAATTGCCCCGCTGACGTGATGCTGCGCGTCCCGGCCCGTCCAGAACACTTCCTGGGAGTTCCTCCGGACTCCTCCGGGCTAGACGGGGCCTCCGAGATCCGCCCCGGACCTCGTAGACTGACTCCGAGAGCCGCTTTAGTCGCTCTGTCTCTCTCGCGCCCACACAGGACGCCACACGAGTGCGGGAGAGACAGAGCGACGAAAACGACTCTCGGAGTCAGTCTGCACCGTGGGCCCCTCGTACAGCATTTTAAGGTGTCGCCGTGTAGCGTCCCGTCTAACGTCCCTATTTCCGGCGATCGTATTCGGGGGTCCTGATTGCCTTTTAGGGTGGGAGGAAGTGTCCGCCGTCGTGTCTTTCATTTGGGTCGATTTACAAACGCGGCGTCCGTCCGGGCGGCACCGCAGGGCGGCACGGCACCCAAAGGCGCCCGTCCGTCGCGACCGTGGGTTCGACGCCGGTCCAGTTCCTCATTGTTTTTTCTTGGCTTTGAACCTCAGCTGACTGCGAGCCGGCATGGAGTGCTCTGAGAGAACACGAGAGAATATACGCTTGGCGGCCTCTGCCCCGGCTCTCGAATGCGGACGGGTGAATGACTAGCGTAAGTACACTCCAAAAAAGCCCTTTCTCCTACCAAGAAACTTTACTTGCAATGTAAGTGAATTTACTTGATAAGCATTTTATAAGCATTTGTACTTATTATCTTGGTTCAAGAAACGGCTTTTTTTTTCGTGTATACACATTGGCCCGTTCTCATCGAAGTGATTACTTCACAAGAGCAAAAATAATTATATTTCTACACGATTTGGCACTGTTTGTGCTGAAAAACGGCTAATTATTGCCCCAAACGATTAAAATTGTGAAATTCAGAGTCTTTTCAGCTGAAATATCCACCTGTACTCATGCAACGCAAGTGTTCACCGAAACATAGGGTAATTTAATCATGAAATTGAACGCGGTTTGCGACTTGCCGGCGGTGTTTTGGTCAGTAACGGGGCACTGAAGTGCTCGCGACAGCTCTGAGTGCGTGTCCTACGCACTTGGAGTGGATGGAGACTGGCCGGATAAAAAATTGACTGGCCATACGGCACACGTCGAGACGAGGCCCTTCTGCCCCGATGTCCCAATTTATTGCGATTTTACTGACTGCTCGGGGAGACAAAGACTGAGGCGAGACCCGCCGTAAAAAGCGGCCTTTTTATTCAGTCTGTGATCCTCTGCGGCCTCGTCGCCGACGGCGCCTGCGCGCCCCGGACGACAGGGACCCGTCGCTCTGTCTCTCTCGCACCCCCTACGGCACGCCCCGTGAGTGCGAGAGAGACAGCGACGAAGTTCGGCGGCGGCGCCCCGCGCGCGGAGACAACAGTGTGGGACACTGGGACAAAGTGGAGCCCGAGCCCCGGAGTCACCGAATGGTGAATTCGTCACGGGGTTGGCGCGCCAACGCGTTTCCGGTGGAGTGGCGCTAGCCTCGCTATCGTTCCGTGCGAATCCATTCGGCACCCATTCGGCACCATTCGGCGAACAGCCTCTAACGAGGCGTCTCGGGGGATGGCTTCTCGAAATACATCAAAGCAGGATTTTTCTGCTGTTTTCTTCTTAATTGCTGAACCTATAAAACCGAATGGGTCCAGCAATAACCATAGCAGGTAAACCATGAAAAATATGGTCAGGGTGTTTTTTCGCTGACGACTACAATAGTGTACAATCATAAAACTATTGCATAATGTTCCACATTTATGACTGCGGACTGTGGTTTTGCTTGAACCCGTTCTATTATTTCGATCGAGGAAGCTAAATGATGGCGTGAAGATTTTCATAAAATTACAATGATGACAAATAAATTAGCACAACTTCAAAACAAGACAGCAGCTCCTGTTCACTCCTGACTACACACACAAAAATCGAAATCAAAAGCAACGACCCTTTTTGAAAATTGTTGAGAGGGTATACGTACTTACACACATTCACGGGGAGTAAAAATGGGCCGCGGCGCCGCAGCCAGACTGACTTGGCCTGCCCTCCCCTTTCCTTTGGCACCGCAGCAGACTGATTCCGAGAGTCGTCGCTCTGTCTCTCTCGCACCTATACCGGACGCGCCCCGCGAGTGCGAGAGGGACAGAGCGACGAGAACGAATGTCGGAATCAGTCTGCAGCAGTGTGTCCCCCCTCGGTGTCCCAGTGGTGCCCCCACAGGCCCAGCTGACATTGTGTCGCGCGTCCCGGTCGGCGGAGGGGCCAGGCGAGCCAGGCGCCAGCCAAGGGCTCGGCGGGGAGGGGAGGGGAGGGGGAGGGTCAAACGCTTAATTACAGGTAGCGCTCCCTCCACCATCCCCATAAAAACGACCTGGGTAGCACACACACGCACACACACACGCACACACACACACACTGACACTCACACTCTCGCAGGCGGGTCCTTCCGGGCCCAGGCGTGGGTGGTGGCCGTACAGCGACACATTCCCCAAATTCTTCCCATTGACTCGGCCTGGCGCGCCACGGCGTGTCGTTGTCTTTGCCAATTGAATGGACCGCCGCCGGCCCGGCCACGTTGCTGTCCCACTCGATGGCTGGAGCCGAGAAGTCGTTTTTTGGCGCCGCTGGCTTGGCCTCGGCCCGGAAGTGCTCGGTTGGAGTGGCCGCGGGAGGCTCCGCGGGCTGGACGCGCGGAAGTAGCCCCTGGTGGCCAGCTTGGCCAGCAAGCCGCCCTGGGCTCCACCCTGGACTCCACCCTGGGCTCCTCCCTGGGCTCCACCCTGGACGCCGTCGTCGCGGCGAGGTGGCGGCGTGCACTGGGAGTTATTTACGATTATGGCTGGGTGTCGTGACGCGTCACCGTGCGACGCTTGCGTCTCGTTTCCTTTTTGTTGATTTGAACTTTTTTCGCAGTGCATTGGCACCCTGCGCCGCACCGGCCGAGGCTCCAGAAGCGCCACAGGACTCCGGAGCAGACTGATGACGAAAACGACTGTCAGTGTGCCGCGCGCCGCAGGGGGCGTCCGGGCCGGACTGTTGCAGTGGAGTGGAGCCACCACACTGCACGCCGTGTCTAGACTGGCACAGTGACATCGCCTCGCGGCATCGGCTGCGCGCCGCCTCGCTGCCGCCGTCAGACTTGTCCACAATTCCACGTAACGTGACGCAGACTCATTCCGAGAGTCGTTCGTTTTCGTCGCTCTGTCTTTCTCGCGCACCCGGGGCGTCCCATAAAGATGCGAGAGAGACAGAGCGACGTGAAAGACTCTCGGAATCAGGGTGCGCTGTTGTTAGCGGGCGTGTTCGTACAAGTCAAAGAGGACAGGCAAAGGGACACCGGACGCGTAATTTCACTGATTTCGTCAAACAGAAACGAAAACACGAACCTATCCATGGTCCGCGCTTTAGGGGATGCCCATTGACCAGGTCGCAGGAAACCCACACAATCAGGACCACGGCGCAAGCACCTGTCGTATCTGGCCTTGTATTGACAGTGCCTTCAGCTGCTGAGTTTCAATTCGGCGCTTGGTTGCGGGGAGCCACAGTGGCAAGACAGCAGAAAAATCATAATGAGGTGCTTTCATGGCGACTCCGAATAACGAGATAACTTGACCCATCATTCACGTTGATATTTTTCCCCGCTGTAAGTCATAATTCCGCTTCCGGCGTTGTTACAAGCAGGCTTATTCCGAGAGTCGTTTTTGTCGCTCTGTCTCTCTCGCACTCATGGGGCGTCCCGTATGGGTGCGAGAGAGACAGAGCGACGAAAACGACTCTCGGAATCAGTTGCACACCGCCTTGATGGCGGGAACGCCTCTTCGCACTTCCGGCGGCGCTCTCAAAATGAGTGCAAGTCAACCTCGCGTGAACCGCCGCACTCCGCCGGGAACAATGTCATCGCCTCACCATTTCTCAGGGTTTTCTTCTGAATATTTTTCTTTCCATTCATTCGACACATTCTCAACCCTTACTGACCACTTTAGGTACCAAGAAAAGTATAGCTTGTCACAAACTAAGTATTTTAAGCAGTCTGCAAGCGATTTCATTTTTCTAATAACAATAACAAGACGTGTGTACAACATATGCTCCAATCACTTCACAAGGTTTTAATGGAGCCAGTGATCAAAGTTAGTTTTACATCGCTGCATCGCCCATTGGTCCAAAAAACGGGTGGAGGTGGCCAAAAAATTCTAGATTGAGCTCAAGAGTCGCTAAACAGGATCGAACCGAACGTGTGACCCCACCAATGGATTCCTCGTTCGAAGAGCAATCCATCGGTGGGGTCACACGTTCGGTTCGAGTCCCATTTAGCGACTCTGCAGCTCAAAACGCGTCCGGGATTTCGACCTCCTCCACCAGTCTTCTGGCCCACTGTGCATCGGTTCGACTCTAAAAAGTGTCTCCAGTTGGGAGACCTTAACGCGCTGACAACGGCACCTGCACTGGGAAGCCTGAGCTGACATTCTCCGTGACGCGTTTGCTGCTTTGCTCGTCGTGTCGCACACGGACAAATAATACCCTCTCCTCCTCCATCACCGCGCAGCAGAGTCGTTCCATCGCTCTGTCTCTCTCGCACCCGTTCGGGGCGCCGCCGGAGAGCGACAGAGACAGCGCGACGGAGCGGCCTGCTGGACAAGGAGAGGGTCTCCGACTCGGTCCCCGAGGGGCGCGACTGGTTATCAGTCTCATTAGCGCTTCAATAAGGTCGTCACGTCACAACCAACCTAGATTGATCTGCTGTCGCATCCGGCGACGAAGGTCGCACTCACACCGACACGGGGGACACTCACACCGACACGGGGGACACTCACACCGACACGGGGGACACTCACACCGACACGGGGGACACTCACACAGACGCAGAGGACACACACACAGGGCGCGTGCCTGCCTTTGGCGCCTTTGGCCTGCCTTTGGCCTGCGGGACTCACCTGCAAAGGATCCCCTCGATGGGTCGCAGCGATAAGAGGGCCGGGCCGGAGACTGCGCCCACAGGGCCGGGCCGGGACGACGGTTCACGCCGCCGTCACGCCGTCCAGGACGCCGTCAAGCCGTGCACGTCGTCGTCATGCCGTACTCCGCCATGGTGCGCACCGACACCGGCGTGGCCGAGCACGCCGCCTCGCTGAAGACGGCCGCCGTCCGGTGGGTCGGCGGCTGAGGAGGCACACGACTACGGGTTTGTCCAGTGGAGGCACTGGTTTATCACTTCACTCTCCACCGACAGAACTGTAAGTTGTTGTTGCTGTTGTTTCTAGTTGTTTCACAAAATTTGCCACACTTCGTTTTGCGACTGGCCACTTCACACTCACGCACACAGACACAACACACACACACAGTCACTGGTCCACTCCGCGGCCGCGCGGCTCCTCGAAGACACGGGACGCGGCGGTGCGGCTCTCCGGTCTGCTCGGAGGCGCGCCAAGCACTGAGCGCGGCCAGGCCGGCCGGGGCGCCGCCTCCGCGCCGCGGCCCCCAGCGGCCCCCCGGCCGGGGGCGGGGCGAGGGGAGGGGTGGGCGGCGCCGGGGCGGGCCGCGGAGGCGCCGGCCGGTGGAGGGGGCAGCGGCGTCAGCCGCGGCAGCGAATGGAACCTCGCGTCCGTCGGCGTGGCTCTCGGCGCCGGCACCACTGCACAGTGGGCCAAGACCGGTGGAGGCGTCAAAAATTCTAGACCCGTTTTGAGCTCCAGTGTCACTAAACAGGACTCGAATCGAACGTGTGACCGCACCAATGGATTCCTCGTTCGGAGAGCAATCTATTGATGGGGTCACACGCTGGGTTCGAGTCCCACTTAACGACTCTGGAGCTCAAAACGCGTCTAGAATTTTTGACGCCTCCACCGATCTTCTGGCCCACTGTGCACTGTAAGGACTTCCACCAAAGCGGTCCAAGACAAAAGGGCCGCCGCGAAAAATTGAAATCTTAGCTGCGTCCTTTCGTGATTCTGCGACGATTCTCTGTTGATTTTGTCCCTGCGGCCGCGCGACGATAGGATGGCCCAGCTGGCGGTGGTCCCGTCGCTCCGTCTCTCTCGCTCTCGTTGGCCGTTGCGTAGGGGTGCGAGAGAGACAGCGCGACGCCAAACAGCGCCGAATCGCTCTATGCAGCTAGGCGGCACTTGATTCTCCGCACACCTCCGTGTTGCCACCAGTCAGGCGGCTTCGACAGGCGCGGAGCGCGCCGCGGCGGGGCGGGGCGGGGCGGGGCGGGGCGGGGCGGGGCGGGGCGGGACGGCCTTGTGGGTGGTTATGGACGCCGCGTGGAGTCAACGGCCGGAATGCTAAAACGCTCTGCTCCGCATCGCCGCGCCGCCGCGCCGCCGGTCTCAGACCCAGAGTCTCAGCACTGCGCCTGCCAGCCAGCCAGCCAGCCAGCCAGCCAGCGGACGCTGGGTCTTCCCTCGTTCTCTGGACACGCCGTATGATGATTTGCCCCTCGTGGGGCCCGTTCACTTGTCCGCGTCGAGTCATCCCTTTTTATTTGACACATGCAAAGGATATTTTGAGCGTTCTGGCATGGTCCTCCTGAGGACTCCCTACCCTTCCAAGATACGGATGTAGCCAACCCCAGGCTTCTAGCTGGAACCCCTAACTTGAAACTGGAAACTTGAAAACTGTTTAGCGACGTATACATCACGTCGACGTCGACGATTTGGGTATCCTGGAGGCGGCTCGCCACAGTATGTATCGCTGACGGGCAGGGTCCGGCCGGCCCGCCTCCGCCTGGAACTAATTTGCCATTTGTACGACACCTGTATTTTGCGGAGGTACTTTTGCCGCGCCCCGCCCCGTCCCGCCCCGCCCCGCCCCGCCCCGCCCGCCCCGCCCCGCCCCGCCCCGCCCCGCCCCGCCAGGGCACGACTCGCGGCGCGTTGCTGGGTTCCTGGGCACGTGTGGCTGGATCCATACATAATGAAAGCCGCGATAGCAGCGCCGCCGTGCCCTGCATTTGTTTGTTTACCAACAAAAGTGTTTCCCGCACGCGTGCGGGGAGAAAGATCTCCCGCCTGAAAAAAAACCACAAAAACAAAAACGAGGAAAAAATTACAAAATGAATTTCTGCGGCTGATTTAAACATCCACCGAACGGGTATACATAAAGTACAAGACGACGCCCAGGTCGCCAATGGTGCGCCGCTGCCTATCGGAACAAAGTGAGTCGTCGAACTCAAACATGTAATGGATTGTTGTTGTTATCCAAACGCAGCCCGCTGCCTTCGTATTTCATTTGACGCCGTTTGTCCTGGCGCAAACACACACACACACACACACACACACACACACTCACTCACACTCACACTCACACACACACAGAGTTCATCCGGAGGGCGCTATAATAAAGCGGTGTTATCAGGGAGAAAGGTGTCGTACAGGGAAAAGTACTCGGCCGCGCTGCATTCGCAAAATCGCCATCTGTAAATTACGTAATATAACCATTGCCGATGTTGCAAAAATATTGTGGTGCGAATTGGCCGGGCGCTCTCTCGAGGGCCCAGCGGCCTGCTGCGGGGGCCTGCTGCGGGGGCCTGCTGCGGGGGCCCAGGCTCGCCGAGTGACGGACGGTGTAGCGTGTGAGCAAACGGGTGGAAGGTCTGCATCGGGGTTTGGTTGGTTAGGTTGCACATTGCTTGCACACTCTGAAAGTCTTGAAGGGATGGTGAAGAATCTCCATGAAAAGATCCTCCTGGATTCACCATTTATGGTGAAGAACTTGGTGAAGATTCTCCTTGAAGGTAAAGATCCTCCTTTATCTTTAAGGATATCTTTACCTTTAAGGAGAACTTTACCTTTAAGGAGATCTTTACCTTTAAGGAGATCTTTACCTTTAAGGAGGTCTTTACCTTTAAGGAGATCTTTACCTTTAAGGAGGTCTTTACCTTTAAGGAGATCTTTACCTTTAAGGAGATCTTTACCTTTAAGGAGATCTTAAGGAGAATCTTCACCATCCCTAAGACTATGGTAAAGATCCTCCTAGATTCTCCGTATTATTGTAAAGATCCTCCTGGATTCTCCACATCATGGTGAGAATTCTCTATCTATGTTGGTGAAGCGACTTTGTAGCTTACCACTGAACATTGACTTTTGCACCATGGAGGTGCAGCCTTTCACCGAAAGATTTTTAGAGTGCAGTGGATTGGAGGCATTTTAAGGACTTTCTTGGGAGGCCGTTTCGGTGGATTCCGAGGCAGCAGGGGTTGTATAGTGTAGCGGGTTGGGGCGGAGTCGCGCAGCATAGCGCAGCATAGCGCAGCCACCCTGGCCGATAAAGCATTAGAGTTTATAGTGGCGGGGCCGACTTGGCCCGACTTATGCGCGGCCTGGCTTATCGGCCAACATTGTTGCATTTTAATGAACAACTTTATTACGAAAATGAAAGTGAGATGTCATCGTCTTTGCGGGCAAGGGCGGCGTGGGCGGGCCGTGGCCTGTGGGCCGTGGCCTGGCGGCCTGCGCGGGCCGCGGGGATGAGATGTGTGGCAAGGCTCGCCTATGCCGTGCCGCCGTGCCGAGCTGGGGTTGGCAGTGCAGTGGACGCCGTCACCGTCCACCATGCCAGGGCCCGATACACCCAAAAAAAGCTGTTTCTCAAACCTAGAAAACTGAGCAATTTTACTTGAAACATCCAAGTAAATTCACTTGATACACGTATATTATCGTATTGGTTCAAGAAACGGTTTCTTGAGGCGTTGACGACGGTTTTTAACTATTGTAATTTTTGTGTTTTGTTTTCAAAATTGAGTTTGAAAGAGGCAGGAGCCTGATGCTAGCAAACACGTACGTTTTTTGGCCAAATAAGTAACAGCACTGGATGCTCCGGGGTGTCGAGAGGGTTGTCAACCATCACCTTCAGCCGTCTCAATTTGGCCGCAGGCTTCACCACGCGCCCAAAAGTTTTTCTTGTGGGCAGGCGACGGCGATTTGGCCACCCGAGTGAACTCTGTTTTTGCCTACTGGCTTCTAGAGCGCAGGCACAAGGCACATGGATGAGCGTGAGAAACGAGACCACCCCATTCATATCGCGTGTTCGAGACGCGTGGTGACAACCCTTTTAAAGTCCGGTCCTCGGCCTCCTCGTCGGTCCGTCCTTGGCCGTCCTTGGGGCAGCCGAGCGGTGCCGACGAGTCGTTTCGTCGCTCTGTCTCTGTCGCACTCACGGGGCTCTCCATAAGCGTGCGAGAGAGACAGAGCGACGAACCGCTCGTCTGAATCGCTCGGCTGACGAATGGACCGGACCGCGGCCTTTTATTGGCCTAATGGATTCGCTCTTCGGTCCGAGGAGGCCCAGAAGGACGTACTGCCCTCACACTGTAAAAGGCATGGCGGGGCGCGGTTCAGATAGGGTCGATCTCGCGACCACGGTGTGATCCCACACAGTGCCTTCGTCACTCCGTCTCTCTCGCACTCTTGGGGCGTCCCCTAGGGGTGCGAGAGAGACAAAGCGAGGAAAGCATGCACAGTTTGTGCCGCCGGCGCCGGCCGAGACGAAATAAAGAACCAGTGAAAGGCGGGTCGGCTGGCTTGTACTGCGTTCAGGCCTTGCTCTGCAATACGGAGTCTGGAGGGGCAGAGAGAGAGAGAGGGGGGGGGGGAGAGAAAGGCAGAGAGAGAGAGGGGGGGGAGAGAGAGAAAGGCAGAGAGAGGCAGAGAGAGAGAGGGGGGGGAGAGAGAGAAAGGCAGAGAGAGGCAGAGAGAGAGAGAGAGAGAGAGAGAGAGAGAGAGAGAGAGAGAGGGGACCGACGGACGCACAGCACACGGGAACAGACGCACACAGAAACGGGGTCTGTCTCTCTCGCGCGCACACACTTACCCAAACGCATCAGAGGGGCATAAGTGGCCCCGGTAACACACAGACGCACTTGGGCTGCTGCTGCATCCCCCCCCCCCCTTTCCACCGCGCCACCGCGCCCCCGCGGTCCAGCGGCCTGGCCGGGGCAGGCTGGGGGCGGGATGAAGTCACTAAGAGATAATCCATGTATCTTTATTGCGCTTGTCGCAGATACGTGACTAGTCGGCGGGGGCTGCGGGGGCTGCGGGGGCTGCGGGGGCCCAGCCCGGCCGGTGGGGCGGGGCGTCGTGGACCGGAGTGGACGACAGGCCGGTCGACCACGCGAGCACCGCGCCACCCCACGCCGAGCGGGGCAGCACACTGACTGATTCCGAGAGTCGTTTTCGTCGCTCTGTCTCTCCCGCACTCTTGGGGCGTCCCGCACAGGTGCGAGAGAGACAGAGCGACGAGAACGACTCTCGGCATCAGTCTACAGAACGAGGCACGCCGCGTGGACAGCGTCCAACGGGCGGCCGGCGCCAGCGGGCTGTCCGAACAGGGCTGCCGTAGCTCTGTCTCTCTCGCGCTCTTGGGGCGTTCCGAAGGGGTGCGTGAGACAGAGCGCGACGGGTTGTTTACAGGCCCGGACTGGCCCGGGCCGCGGGGGCGCGATCGCGCCCGGGGCCTCGCGCGAAGCGCGGGGCCTTTCGGCCGCGGGCCACGGGGCCTTTCCACCGCGGGGCCTTCTTGGCCGCGGCAAAGTCGCGGTCTTTAACTATTTACGTACTTAAATCAAAGGGGTACCCATTTGAAAATTTCTCAAGATTTCGCAGAATTTTGCGTCAAAATTATGCCGGATTCCGCGAGATTTTGTTGGTATTCCACGAAATTTCTGCCGATTTTACGCATGATTTCGGCAAATCAAGCGCATTTTTTGGCCAACTTTGGTCCCAAAATCGTTGCGGTCAAAGGCAAAATCGTTGTGGTCAACGTCTTCCCGAGACAGGGCATGAAAGAGTGGGGTCTTAAGAATACTAGAACGTCGAGGGAGGCCTTTTACGTCAACTAGATTGGACACAGTGGCCGCCCAAAGTCAGCAAAATCAGCAAATTTCCGAGACTCGACCACTTTTTGACCAACTTTGGCCCCAAAATCGTTGCGGTCAAAGGCAAAATTGTTGTGGTCAACGTCTTCACGATACAGGGCATGAAAGAGTGGGGTCTTAAGAATACTAGAACGTCGAGGGAGGCCTTTTACGTCAACTAGATTGGACACAGTAGCCGCCTAAAGTCAGCAAAATCAGCAAATTTCCGAGATTCGACCACTTTTTGACCAACTTTGGTCCCAAAATCGTTGCGGTCAAAGGCAAAATCGTTGTGGTCAACGTCTTCCCGACACAGGGCATGAAAGAGTAGGGTCATAAGAATACTAGGGCGTCGAGGGAGGCCTTTTACGTCAACTAGATTGGACACAGTGGCCGCCCAAAGTCACCAAACACGGCTTACCCTCCCCTGGCTAGTAAATTTAAAACAATGGACGCATATCGGAAAAGGGGGCCCTTGACGTCACACTGCGACCGGGGCCCTGACTTAGCCAGTCCGGCCCTGGTTGTTTAGAATCAGCTCCTCAGCTTTTGACAGAGCCAGAGCAATGTTCTGCGTGGTGCGCCGGTTAACTCTGAAAAAGAAAAAAATGAGAGCGCTGTCGGATTGAGATCAAATATTTGTCAGTGCAGGTGATGATGATGATGATGATGGTGGTGGTGGTGGTGGTGGTGGTGGTGGTGGTGGTGGTGGTGGTGGTGGTGGTGGTGGTGGTGGTGGTGGTGGTGGTGGCGGTGGTGGTGGTAAAAGCGTCGGCGTTCGTTGGTTGTTTGAGAGTTTGGGCAGAGCAGGTGGCTTTGAGGCTAGACCCTTCCGTCCTAGTTCAGCACGAATGCTACCCGTGCCCCTCCCCCGAATTCCCCCGGCTTCTAGACTTGGCTCGTGAAAGGGCGTGAAACCCGTTTCGCGATGTCGATCTGCAATAATCGGCCACGGCCGTTGGCGCCAGACGAAACACATGTACGCATAAAGCTACTCAATGAAGTTGATGTCATTGGGCGTTATCTCGTCCGTAGATACCCCGCGTCCTTGCCGGCCGGCCGGGCCGCGTGAAGGAGTATCGCCGACAGGTACCGTCGCGGTCAGTGTGCGTGGGCCGCACAGTGGGCCAGAAGACCGGTGGAGGCGGCCAAAATTATTCTAGACGCGGTTTGAGCTCCAGAGTCTCTAAATGGGACTCGAACCGAGCTTGTGACCCTACCAATGGATTCCTCGTTCTGAGAGCAATCCATTGGTGGGGTCACACGTCCCCAGTTCGAGGCCCATTTACCGACCCTGGAGCTCAAAACGCGTCTAGAATTTTGGCTGCCTCCACCGGGCTTCTAGCCCACTGTGGGCCGGGCCGCAACCGCTTCGCAGTCATAGCCCATTCACGAAGCTGCAAATTCTATTTTCTCCGGGCCACCGG
This sequence comes from Thrips palmi, assembly GCF_012932325.1. NCBI lineage: Eukaryota > Metazoa > Arthropoda > Insecta > Thysanoptera > Thripidae > Thrips > Thrips palmi. The sequence continues at coordinate 1,143,566 of NW_023144626.1, forward strand.
AAAAGCGGTCGCTCTGTCTCTATCGCACTTACGGGGCCCTCCGCAGCGGTGCGAGAGAGACAGAGCGACGAGCACTGCAGTCTCCTCGGCTACCCGTGAGAGCACGGCGGCATGGCCAGGGCATGGCGGCGCCGTGGCAGCCTGCCCGCTGCGAGTGCGCCGCGTTTTGGCCAGTGACTAACGCCAGCCCCGTGGCGGCCGGCCAACCATTTGCCAAACGCGACATGCACTTGAGGCGCCCGTCCGCCGCCGGAGAGAGAGAGAGAGAGAGAGAGATAGAGAGAGAGAGAGAGAGAGAGAGAGAGAGAGAGAGAGAGAGAGACAAAGCGACAAAAGCGCGTTGCGCCGAATCGCTCGCCGCCTTCTGGAGCACAAGTCAACTGCGGGTTTTACGTCTTCCGGGGGCTGATGGAGCCTCGGCCGCCTCGGCCTGCACGCCGAAACGGCGCCGCTTCGTCGCTCTGTCTCTCTCGCACCCGTACAGGACGCCCCGCGAGTGCGAGAGAGACAGAGCGACGCGGCGGCTGGACCTGCTGGAGGTACTTCCCCGGCGGCACCGCGGCACCGGCTACTCGGCCTGCACTCGCGACTCGCCGGCCGCCCTGGGCATTAATCCTGCCGTCGTTTGCCGCCTATCTCTCCGTCTCTCTCGCACTCGTGCGGCGTGCCCGGCGTGCCGTAGGGGTGCGAGGGAGACGGAGACGGGGTCTTCGGAAGCAGGCGGCTGGCCGTGGCCGCGCGGCGCCAGCGCTGGCGGGACTGCCGGCGGTGAGAGGGAGAGGGGATGTATCGTTAGGCGGGTCTGGCCGGCCAGGTCCCTGATGGCTGATGGAAGAAACCACTTAGGGCGAGCTCAGCCGGCCGTGGCAGGGCGCGGCAGGGCATGGCAGGGCATGGCAGGGCGCGGCAGGGCATGGCAGGGCGCGGCAGGGCATGGCAGGGCATGGCAGGGCGCGGCAGGGCATGGCAGGGCATGGCAGGGCGCGGCAGGGCATGGCAGGGCGCGGCAGGGCATGGCAGGGCATGGCAGGGCGCGGCAGGGCATGGCAGGGCGCGGCAGGGCATGGCAGGGCATGGCAGGGCGCGGCAGGGCATGGCAGGGCGCGGCAGGGCATGGCAGGGCATGGCAGGGCGCGGCAGGGCATGGCAGGGCGCGGCAGGGCATGGCAGGGCATGGCAGGGCGCGGCAGGGCATGGCAGGGCGCGGCAGGGCATGGCAGGGCTGGCAGCTGGCAGGGCATGGCAGGGCGCGCAGGGCAGGGCATGGGCAGGGCGCGGCAGGGCATGGCAGGGCGCGGCAGGGCATGGCAGGGCATGGCAGGGCGTGGCAGGGCATGGCAGGGCATGGCAGGGCATGGCAGGGCGCGGCAGGGCATGGCAGGGCATGGCAGGGCGTGGCAGGGCGCGGCAGGGCGCGGCGCAGCGCCGCGGCGGTGAGCGCACGGCCGGAGTGGGCCGCGAAGGACGGGGAGACGCGGCGGGAGAGGGGAGGGGGAGGGGAGGGGGAGGGGAGGGGGGGGGGAGGGGAGGGGGAGGGGGTAATAAAACACGACGGCGTGCTCTCTGCTCGGTGTATTGCAAGGGCTAGTTCGCGGCTCCGCGGTCCGGCCGCGAAGATTGAGTCATTAGGTGACTCTAGGCGAGAGAGGGAGAGAGAGAGAGAGAGAGGGAGAGAGAGAGAGAGAGAGAGAGAGAGAGAGAGAGAGACGGATGGATGGATGGGTCTACACAGAGCGAGTGCGCGGCACGCGAGTCGCATCATTTCCATATCCGGCCCAGCCTGGCCAGTGGGTGTCCCGTGTACTTCATGCCCGGAGAAAAATGGATCGGAGTGAGGGAGTGAGGGGGGGGGGCACGTGTGGCTTGTGGCTTTTAGAGTGGCGCAGGTCGCACCGACACCGACAGGCCAGCCCACGTGGAAAATGAACAGTCTGCTAGGAAACAGACCACCAATCTACCCCCGGAAAAAGACGTTCGAACAAGTCGGTGGCGAGCGGTGGAAAACCTTCTAGGAAGACTTTTCGAATAAACTTAAAACTCGGAGTGTCTTGAATGCATATGGGAACAACGTTGTTTTTGAGGTGAAGTCAGTTTGCCAGCTCTTCTAATTCAGAGAATACTCTCGCATGTTTCTCATTGTACTATTCAGTCACTTATTTATTTTCGGATACGGTGTGCCGGTAGCCAAAATGCGTGCACTCTCGAAAAAGTCCCAACACACCACAAAGTGCCGCGAGAATCCACAAACTAAATTATGTTTCTACTTGAATTATTGCCTATTGCCATGCATCTGCAAGCTATGCACACGGTAAAAACGGTTCCTGGTTTTCCCAGGAACTCCCTGGAAATCGCCTATGTCTCTACCATAGGCTTCCTGGGAAAACCAGGTTCCGTTTTCACCGTGCACAATTTAATACATAAGTTATAGGAACAATATTTGCATTGTATTTATAATATTTAACCTTATTTATGTCAAAACTGATGTACAGCAAGTCCATGAGCATTTGCCTGCAGAGTGGCTTGGCGCCTGCAACGCGCTGGGTAGGCCACCCGCCCGGCTCGCGGAGCGATTCGATTCGCGTGCAGCACACTGACTCCGAAGGGCCGCTCCGTCGCTCTGTCTCTCCCGCACCCCTACGGGACGCCTCACGAGTGCGAGAGAGACAGAGCGAGGGCCGAGGCGCCGCAGCCCTCTTAGTGTAACCGCCGCCCCCTTAGGGGCCCCCGTGACGGATTGCCGCCTGCCCCGGTAATACAGTGTAATGCCCTACGCACACCGGAGGGCTGTCTTCGAACATTGCTTTCGTCGCTCTGTCTCTCTCGCACCGACGCGGAACGGCCCGTAGGTGGGAGGGAGACAGAGCGACCACACTGTGCTCGGAAGCATGTCCGCCCTGGTTTGGGGGAGATTGCGCCCCTCACGCACCACAGTGGGCCAGAAGACCGATGGAGGCGGACAAAACTCTAGACGCGTTTTGAGCTCCAGAGTCGCTAAATGGGACTCGAACCGAACGTGTGACCCCACCAATGGATTGCTCTCCGAACGAGGAATCCATTGATGGGGTCACACGTTCGGTTCGAGTCCTGTTTAGCGACGCTGGAGCTCAAAACGCGTCTGGTGTTTTGTCCGCCACCACCAGTCTTCTGGCCCACTGTGCGCGCCGCGCTTTGTGTGCGTGTTTGAATTTCATTGTTGTCGAAGTAAGAGTCGTCTGGACGCGGTGCCGTGGCCGGCCGGCCAGTCCGGGAGGCCCAGGAGGCGGAGCCTGGCGGAGCCTGCGGCCGCGGCGACCAATGGGTCGATGGACCGTCGCCCCGCGGCCGCGCCATGGAGCGGGCAGCATCGCGCACTCTCATCTCTATCGTTTCATCTCCCTTGGCTGATTTGACTATACACTGTAAATGTCTTTCCGTGATAGGCTGCGCCAACTTACTGAATGGTGGAGATTTTCTTCATTTAGTAATACAAAACTCCGTAAGGTACAATGAATTTTCAAAAGTAATCTACAAAGTCAGCTGCACCACCGTAATGTAGACTATTTTCACCACAATATGGAAAATCTTCACTATAAGGCCTTTATAGATTTGTGCATTGCGCGAACCGCTAAAGGTCTGCATAGGCCTAGTAGCGTTGATGATGATGATGATGATGATGATGATGATGATGATGGTCAAAGCTGAACAGAGATGAATGCATCTTGTTGTTGTTGTTGAGCCGAAGAGAGATAAAATAGCACGACCCCTTGCGATGAATGAGCTACTGTGATTCAACGTCCTGCGTTGTCGCGCTCGCCCCGAACTTATACTTGAGTTTGAGGGTTGACACTGTTGGAGAGCTGCCTCAACTAGTTTCAAGTTGATTGACCCCGATTGACCCTCGTTCCTGTCATTGTGATCACAGGTGTGACATGGAAGGGAGGGAAAAGTCCTTTACGTTTTCTTTGCATAAAATAAAAAGACAAAATATATTTACACTCCAGGCTTTCCATGAATGTCAAAGTCTTAGACACAAAAACATTTTGTTCAATAAATGAATAAATCAAGCTGCACGTGGTAACGAAGTTGATGAAAGACAGAACAATGATGAAGCTTGATTATTCTCATTTGTACACAGTTATCATTACATTAAAGTAGTCAGGATTGGACGTTAGCTGTAATATTAATCACAGGGACTAGCAGGGCTCGCGCCCCAAAACTTAAAGAGTGTCATACAATCAGTAACCTATTAAACGTATTAATTTTTTTGTTATAAATTAAGTCCTTAGCATATATAATACAAGTCCGTTCAATATTCTCTCCAAACTCGTGTTGTGACTTTGGGTGGATTTTGCAGTACCCACTGAGCCCTCCTCAGAAACTTTTCGTATTCTTTGTTGGTGCAGGCCAGCCACCCAGGTACCGTCGGTACGGCCGGTACCATCGGTACGTTGCACTGGTGCGAGGCTTGGCCGCAGGGAGGCGCCACCGAGCAGGCGCGCGCAGGGCGTGGCGGCGTAAACCTCTAGCGCCGAGTCGAGGCCTCATTCGTGGTGGTTCGTCCGGTCGCCGCCAGGGTGCAGGCCGCTCAGGCCCGTGGAGGTGATGACGCTACTCGGGGCCGACACGATGCCAGGAGACCGGCCTGTGCTGTGCTCTAGCGGCGGTACGCTGAAACAGACAGGGCCGTCAGAGACACCAACCCAGCGGGCTCTAAACTAAGAGGAGTTGAACGGCACAGCGGACAGAGGTAAGCTTTGTTTGGGCACAGTCACGCCCTTTGCGAACACGAAGAAGCCAGCAGGGAAGGATCAACAGTGAGGACAACCAGTTCGCTGCGTTTCAAAGCGAGGAGTGCGCTGCTTCGCCAGTAACCCAGACAAGTCACAATGCCGCCAAGGCGGTGTGCGCTTGGACAACATTTCGCCTGCTCTTGGTTCCAGGAGTCGAAGAAAGCGATAAATCGACTTAAAATCGGAGACTTACAAAAAAGGCCAATAATAGTCTGGTTAAGCTGTTCCAGCACTGGCTGATTCCAAGCGGTGTCTTCGTCGCTCTGTCTCTCTCGCACTCGTGGGAGTCCTGTGGGAAGGCGAGAGAGACAGAGCGACGGACGGTGAGGAAACAGCCTGCTGGCTGGACAAAGAACCTATCGCTTTCCTCCGTCCTCGGACCAACGTCGAGCAGCGAAACATTCCACTTTTCACATCCACTTCCACGGCTTGGTGGCCTCGTGGTCCTTCCCTGGGGGTTCCGGCCCGCAAGCGCGAACATGACCGGACAGCCAAATGCAGGGCTACATACTGTGACATGAGGTGCCTGTTGAGCACGCCCGACGGCGGCAGTGCCAACCCATCCACGCCCGGGCCGTGGCCGAGGCCGTGACCCAGGCCGTGGCCCAGGCCGTGCGCGCCATGAGCCCCGTCATGGTGGCCGTCGGGGTGGCCGAGGGACAGGTGGGCGCCGTGGCCCAAGGCGTGGCCCAGGGCGTGGCCCTGCCCGTGGCCCCCGTACCCCACCGAGGCCCCCGTCATGGGGGCCCCGTACTGCGACATGGACCCCCCGGATATCCCGGGGCTGGTGGGGTACCCGTCTGACATGAGCATTTTCGCTGTCGAAGAAATAGCACACCATGAGGGCAGAATCAGACAGCCGGCCGCTGGTGAGTCTTGAACCAGGGGCTGTGCTCTTGAGAGGCGCGGAAGTTGGAAAGACAAGGGACAAGTAAAGCTCATGAAAATGGCATTCGTCTAGGCCTTCATGGAGCACAACATGATCTGAGATGATTCGGAGCGTAGTTGTGTCCGATGCATAGACGTTAACTTGAATTATCAACTGCCTTACTAAGAGCAATACTGCACTGAGAACACAAACAGGAAAGTTTTGTATATTTTGCATATTGCATTTTTTTTAAACAAGGTGATTTGAAAACGGGACTTGCGATCATTTTCAGCAATTGCATGCCGCCTCTTGTGCGGAATGTTAACTCCTTTCGTTTCCGGAATGGAACAAAAGCACGAAGCGGAAGCGAGACTTCGCACGAGTTCAATAGACTTTTTCCCAACACACTCAGACAGACTTTGACGCACCCAAAACACGGAAAAACGTAACCATGGCAACGAAGGAAAGCGAGGCCTTACTTACGGTGCATGCCGGCGCCGGGTTTGCCCTCCTGCTTTACTGGCGGTGTCCCCATACCGGAACCGGGGTTTTTGGGTTTGCGCTTCCTCTGTTGTATGCTGTCCTTCTTCATGGTCAGAGGCCGGTTCACCTGCGTAGTCGAAAACAGAGGACGAAAGTAGAGCAATGTCAGACTCATCGGGGTGTCTGGAGCGGTGCGTTGACTAGGCAAAACAAAGGCATAAAAACTACGCCCTTAAGTACACGACAGTCTTTCACGCCCTTTTAAGGCGTAGTTAGGTGGAAGGCATCAAAATTTTGCCCACGAGTCCTATCGCAATTCACACCCCTCCCTAGGGCATAAAGCGATTCACGCTGTTCCAGGGGCGTAACAAACGGCCGGATTTTTCACCCTGGTTCGCTGCTTACCCCGTGCAGCTTGTAGTAGAGGCCGCAGGCGTTGCACACGGGGTCCCCATTGTTGTTCCGCCTCCACAGCGTGGTGGTCGTGGTGTTGCAGTTCGCGCACATCACCCCCATCCTCCGGTTGCCTGTCTGGGGCTGCAGAGAACAGGGCAGAACGTCAGTCGGGCGGGCCCTCCAGAGCGTCCGTAAAATGAACGAGATAAAGAACACGGTTGGAAGACCGTCAAACACACTTTGCAGTCTCCGTACGGGTTGGGCGCCGCGCAAGCCAAGCCAGTGGAAGCGACAAGCTGTTTCTGCTCGTGACTCACGCTAACGGCCGGCGCGGTCTTCTTGATGTTGGGCCGGACGGGCGGCCGGTTCACGCCGTTCACCCGGTTGTACAGGCCGCACGCGTTGCACAGGTAGTTGCCCTCCGTGTCGCGCCGCCACAGGGGCGTGTGCGGCGCCCCGCAGTTGACGCACTCCTTCACGTCCAGGCCGTGCCCTGCGACGTCCAGGACGGCGAGTTAGCCGAGGGGTGTCTCATGGTGCCCGAACCAAACACACGGCGCGCAGTGGGCCAGAAGACCGGCGGAGGTGGACAAAACTCTAGACGCGTTTTGAGCTCCAGAGTCGCTAAATGGGACACCAACCGAACGTGTGACCCCACCAATGGATTCCTCGTTTGGAGAGAAATCTATTGGTGGGGTCACACGTTCCATTCGAGGCCCATTTTGGCGACTCTGGAGCTCGAAACGCCGTCTAGAGTTTTGGCCGCCTCCCCCGGTCTGCTGGCCCACTGTGTGGCGGTACCAATGGATTGCTCTTTGAACCAGGGACGTCCTTTTGGTACCACCATGTGTTTGGTTCAAGCCGGTTCAAGCATGATTTTAGAAACCGTGTGCGAAATGTCCACCGAAGCAGGGCCTCTGCGGAGCGTTTCCGATGGGTCGTTTCGTCGCTCCATCTCTCTCGCACTCACGGGGCGTCCCGTAGGGGTGCGAGAGAGACAGGGCGACGAGACGACTGTGTGATATCGCTCGGCTGGCCTACTGCGCACGGCAGAGGCAGGGAAGTCCACGGGTCCTCACCCGAGTCGTAGCCGTCCTCCGCCAGCGTCCACGCGTCCCCGGAGTAGGGGTAGGACGTGGCCCCGGAGGGGAGGCCCGCGGCGCCGGACAGCCCCGGTGACTGGTGGAACACGTAGGCCTCGCCGGGCTGCGGCGACCCGGACCACGCCGTCGACGCGGACACGGAGTACGGCGGCGCGCCGCCGTTGCTGTACAGGCCGCCCTGCGGCGTGGGGGACTCGGCCGAGTCGTAGCCGAGGTGCGCGGACCCCTGCAGCATCACCATCGGGGAGCCCGACTTTACATCCAAGTGACGTCGCCTGCACCTTCTGAGACTACGGCTTGGCTCAGTGGCGGAGGGTTGGAGGACTCTCCCTGCGAGGGCCTCCCTCAGGGTGCATCTCGACCAAGGGGGCAACGGCGCACAGTGGGGAGACCGTGGAGGCGGTCAAAACCCCGGACGCGTTTTGAGCTCCAGAGTCGCTTAGGACTCGAACCGAACGTGTGACCCCACCAATGGATTGCTCTCCGAGCGAGGAATCCATTGGCGGGGTCACACGCTCGGTTCGAGTCCTGTTTAGCGACTCTGGAGCTCAAAAACGTGTTTTAAGTTTTCGCCGCCTCCACCGGTCTTCTGGCCCACTGTGCGGCATCATTGTTGAAATGCCCTTTCCATTTGGTCGGTGCCGGGACCTCGGCCCCGTTCGCTGCGCCACTGCCGCCGGGACTCACCTGAATGTAGGGCGAGTAGTGCTTGTAGGCGGGGGAGTAGCTGGTGGAGGTGGTGAGGGTGGGGTCTGCCTTGAGGTGGACCGGCGACGTGTTCGGCGAGTACGAGGAGGAGGTGGTCATGGCGTCGACGCCGGCCTCGGGTACCTTCCACGGACCCTCCATATAGTTGACCCGCGTGTAGACAGCCTCCCCGGCACCGGGCAGACACTCTGCACATGGAGCGGGAATCAGCAAACCAGGCCGCGCGCCGCGCCGGACAGTGGGCCAGAAGACCGGCGCAGGCGGTCAAAACTCTTGACGTATTTTGAGCTCCAGAGTCGCTAAACAGGACCCGAACCGAGCGTGTGACCCCACCAAATGTATCGTTCAAGAGCAATCCGTTGGTCGTTTTTTTTTTCGAGTCCCGTTTAGCGACTCCAGAGCTCAAAACGCATCCGGCCTTTTGACCGCCTCCACCTGGCCCACTGTGCGCCAGGACTCGATCCCAGAGCCTCCAAGTACAAACCTGCCCTACCGCCGGACTCCAGCGTGGTGTAGGTGGCGGCGGGCAGCGGCAAAAGCTGCTGGTGCTCCTCCTGCTCGTCGTGCTCGTACTTGAGCGAGGTGGACACCACGTAGCCCTCCACGAGGTGCTGCTGGCCGGGGACGTTGCCGCCGACCTCGACGTCGAGCTGGTGGGGCGGAGCCAGCGGCGGCGGCGTGGACATCTCCTGCGAAGGTTGCGCAATGCAGTGTCATCTCACAAATGTTCCACGTAAAACGAGTAAAAGGTTGCATCGATAGGCACAGTGGGCCAGCAGATACCCGTGGAGGTGGCCAAAACTCAAGACGCGTTTTGAGCTCCAGAGTCGCTGAACAGGAGTTGAACCGAGCGTGTGACCCGGAGTGACCCCACCAATGGATTCCTCTTTCAAAGAGGAATCCATTGGTGGGGTCACACGTTCGGTTCGAGTCCCATTTAGCGACTCTGGAGGTTAGGTGGAATCTGGCCGTCTCCACCGGTCCTCTGGTGCTGAGCGCGCGGGCCGCACCTGGTAACCGGGGACGAGGCCCTGCGTGCCGTAGCGCCGCTGGTGGTGGTCGAGCGGGGGCAGCGCGTGGTGGTGCAGGTGGTGGGGGTGGTGGGGTGCCGCCGACGCGCCCTTGGCGATGTGCGGGAACCGGGGCAGGGGCTCGCTGGACGTGAACTGCAGGATTCCGGTGTCCAGCTTGTCCTGGAACAACGCAACAGGTGGAGGTGACCTTGGCGCCTTGCTTCTCCACCACCCGGAAAGCAGAGGTGGTCCTTCTCAGCTCTGGCAAATCGAAGACATGTAAACTACCTCTTTCAGGACAAAACAGTATTTTTGGCCCTTCAATGGCGTTAGGTAGTGCATTAGTAAAGGAGCTAAAAGTCTGCGTAATTTACGCCCCCTCCAAAGGGCGCTGTTATGGGGGCGTGGTTTCTATCCCTTTGTTTTGCCACTCAAGTCAAGGCTGAACTCACCTCCGGCATCATGCTGACCATGGTGTAGGCGTAGCGCGAGTCCCCCACGTAGCCGCGCTCGGGCACCAGGACGACGCGCTGCTCGCCGGGCGACCCCGTGGTGGTGAGGAAGCTGTACTCGTGTGCCACCTGCACGCCGGCGCGCCCGTCCAGCGCGATGGTGGACATGTCCTGGACCACGAACTGCTCCTCGGGGTGGCCGGCGGCCGCCTCGCCCGCCGCGTCCACGGGCCTCTCGACGAGCACCTCGGCGTTGGCGCGGCTCGCGTCCCCGGGACTGCTGCCGGGGGTCTGCTGCCGCTCCCGGCCCTCCTGCGCGTCCTCGCTGACGTCCTCCGCCTCGGCCTCGGTGATGAGCCCCGCCGTCGTGATGGTGCGCACCAGGTTGCGGCGCCGCGTGATGACGGCGGGCCGCGACTCCTGCTGCTGCTGCAGCTGCATCTGCTGCTCAAGCTGCTGCTGCTCTAGTTGTTGTTGCTGCTGTTCCAGTTGCTGCTGCTCCAGCTGCTGCTGCTGCTCTAGCTGTTCTTGCTCTTGCTGCTGCTGTTCAAGTTGTTGTTGTTGCTGTTGTTGTTGCTCTAAATGCTGTTGTTGTTGCTCTAATTGTTGTTGTTGTTGCTCTAAATGCTGCTGCTGCTCGGCGTCGTCCTGGGCGGGGGCCTCGGCCGCTGCCTGGTGTTCTTCTGGCTGCGGCGCATCCTGCGGCACGTCCTGGTCCTCCTGCTTCGCGTCCATGGCGGCGAGCACCTGCGCGAACAGCAATCATTCGGTTAAAAACGAGAACATAAAACGCAGCGCGAACCCCGTGTGTGTGTGTGTGTGTGTGTGTATACGCGTATTGTTTTACCGGTCCCCAAAAAACGACCCGGTAGCCGCGGGGCGCGCGGTGGACACGTCCTAAAACATTTGTATATTTGGCCTCTTGAGAGGTGTTTGCGCGCTCGCGTCGTGGACAGAGCGTGCGAACGAGCGAGGCGAAGAAGAGGCGCGACGTGGAGAGAGAAAGAGGAAGTCGCCTGTGTGTCGCCCCCGCCCGGCCCCGCCCGCCCCCACCCCTTGTTTGCTGGAGCTGCTCCCCGTCCTGCCAGTCGCCCTGACCCCGCACCGGAAACTGCCGCAGAGCCTACTACTACAATCAACGAGTACCTCCCAGCGCCTTTATCGATAGACAAATTTTCCAGGGTTCATTTTTCCAGGGACTATTTTCAGCACAGCTGTTTCGCGCTCCTTTCTTGTTATGCTTGCTCCATCGGATATCCGGCCTTCCTGGCGCCCCAGCCAGGCCGCGTCATCCACACATTCGCCAGCCAGTCCAGTCCAGAGTCTGTCTCTCTCGCACCCCTGCGCGGACCCGCCATGTGAGTGCGACAGAGACAGAGTGACGGCCGGCAGACGGTCCACAAGGACGTCCACGCAGCGCCCTGTGACGGTGGAGGAAGCAGTTTGGGAGGGGCCACAAGCGAAAGGGGTAAACAAATGCCGTCCGAGCAAAGAGGAGGCGAAAGTGTAGCCGAGTTGTGGGGCACCAGGGCAAGCCCAGAGCAAGGATGAAGGCTGCAGGAAGTTGGGCAGGAAGGAGTGCGGTGCACTGGAGCCTCGGCCTCGCCTTGACGACGCGCCTATGGACTTCCTCGGCGTGCGGGACGCGCGAAGACGGCTCGGCTCCTTGTCTGGGCGTGCATCGAGGGGGCAAAAACTCGCGCAATCATGTGTACACGGCCCCCGAAATCACACGCGAATCATTGAGAATCACGCGAAATCAAGCAATCCGAAATCAGCCAAAATCACTAAAATCGACCGAAATTAGGCAGAATCACACGAAACCAGGCCAAATCAGTCCGAAATCATTTCTTTCCGAACACAATCACACGCAATCACGCTCAACATCACCCTGGTGCGTCGCGAAATAAGGCAAAATCAGCCATGAAATCAATTAAAACCATGCGCAATCATTGCGTTTTCCGAATCATGTGTACACGAAAATCCCGAGTTTTTGCCCCCTCGGCGTGCATGCACGCTGCAGCGAACCAAGGTGTAGCAACCCGTCAATGGAATCAACTTTCAAAAACAGAAGCCACCAAAAGCCGCGAGTTCAGCACATTTGTCATCGTTTTGACCAACTTCGCAGCCAGACTGCTCCCAAACCAAGGCTGGAAATCGCATTCCGCAGAAAAAGCATACTAAATTCGGAGGTAAAGGGAACTATCCTGTTACCATTTCTCGCTTTGGATTGAACGCAGTGTGGTCGGTCAAAGTCAGCTCAGCCTAACCACGATTTCTGCACATTTTTCACCGTTTTGACCAATTTTACGGCAAAATTGCCTCCAAACCAAGGCGAAAAATTGCTCTCCGTAGAAACGGCATGCTAAAGGAAGCAACTAGGAGTACTGTCCCAGAGGTAGGACCCTTCCCCGGCTTGGACGCTGTGGCCTCCCAAAGTAAGTCCAAACCACATTTTCTACACAGTTGTGCCACACTCGATTCGAGCAATGAGAGCCGGTAGCGCGCTGTACCTCACTTCACTGCGGCCTGCGGAGTAGAGACGTGAAGCCAGGTTGTCGCAAGCGCACGCCGTGGACACGAGGCACTACACTACGATTTCGGCGGCGCGGTGTTGCGACCGCGATGCCCTCCCTGCGAGTACCGCGGTGTTGTGCACTACTCTCGCCGGCGGGTACTGGCGGGGCTCGGTGACGACGACGCCGCGGGGCGCGCCAGCCGGGGCGGCCGAGGCACGGGGTGGCGGAGGCGGGGCGGGCCGCGGCGCGAGGGAGACCACGCCTCACCGCACCTTCCCGAGGACGCGTCCGGAGCAGCTAGCTACGGTATTCCACCGCACAGTGGGCCAGAAGACCGGTGGAGGCGGCCAAAACTCTAGACGCGTTTTGAGCTCCAGAGTCGCTAAATGGAACTCGAACTGAACGTGTGACCCCACCAATGGATTGCTCTCCGAACGAGGAATCCATTGGTGGGGTCACACGTTCGGTTCGAGTTCCATTTAGCGACTCTGGAGCTCAAAACGCGTCTAGAGTTTTGGCCGCTCCACCGGTCTTCTGGCCCACTGTGCACCGACTGCATTTCCCCTTGTGCTTTATGGTGTGGATTGGGCCTGACAGTCCGGACCATCACCGTTCCTGCAGACAGAGCCGAAACAAGGATTCGTCGCGCTGTCTCGCTCATCGCGCTCCTACGGCACGCCCCGTGAGTGCGAGAGAGGCAGAGGCGCGGTTTCACTCAGTCGGCAGGTGCAGGAGGGATTACAGTGGCGAAGCTTCAGGGAGGCTCACCCGTCCATCAAGAGTCACTCGAAAACAAAGGATGTGCTAAACCACCGCCGCATGGAAAAAAATAGAATCCTAGACACTCCTGGACACTGTATTTCATTGCGCGTAGTGCACGGTAAAACGGTTCCTGGTTTTCCCAGGAACCCCCTGGAAATCGTCCATGTCTTCACCATAGGCTTCCTGGGAAAACCAGGTACCGTTTTTACCGTGTGGGAAGTGCAGACTTCCTTCAGACTTAACTCTTTTCTTTGGTGCACAGTTGGTTAGTTCGGAAAAGCACAAGGGACCTGTACTGTTTGCGTTTAGGCGCTTAATCAGGAAAACAAAGCCAATGGTTATTCTTGTCTTGAGCAACGTCAACGATACTCACGGCCAAAGTCATTCCAGCACCCTGCAGCTCCCAAGCACCACCTTGCCCCCCACTTCAGCGGGGCGCCGCACAGTGGACCAGCGAAGACCGGTGGAGGCGGCCAAAATTCTAGACGTGTTTTGAGCTCTAGAGTCGCTAAATGGGACGCGAACCGAACGTGTGACCCCACCAATGGACTGCTCTCCGGTCGAGGAATCCATTGGTGGGGTCACACGTTCAAATGGAGTCCAGTTCACCGACTGTAGAGCACAACATGCGTCTAGAGTTTCGGCCGCCTCCACGGGTCTTCTGGCCCACTGCAGCGGGCGCCGCGCGGTGCACGCTGGCGCACGGCGCGGCCGCGAGTGAACCATTTACACCTTCGGGGCCTTCACCCCACTGTATCGCCTCACGGAGCGATATCTGCTGCCCTTGGGGTGCATAGTCAGAAGCTGCACGGACCCACAGGCTCGTATCTCAGACGATAAGTGATAAGTTTGGCCGTATCTACCAGCGTCGGAATGCACAGTTATCTGTTAAGATACTGCGTATGCAGATAGGAACCTATAATCTATTCCTCACTATATCTTATCCCGTTGTCACATTCAAAATATTTTGACCCGGTGTCTTGCTCCCGGTGTGTGTAGCGACCTTGCCAGCCTCCCTCCAGTGCGGCGCCGCGCGGCTGAGCCGGTAAGCATAGCCGGCCCCGCGGGCGCAGGGACGGCGGTTCGACACCCGGCAGAGGCCCCTTGGCGACATTCACTCATCCCACTTGTCACACCCAAGACTACCCGAGATTGAGACGAGCACCGCGAGCAGTGTCGAGTGTTTATCGGTAAAATAACCAGAGCGCTACTCGTCTCCCCCCTCTTTCTCTCTCGACTCAGGTGCGGCCGATCACGTGAACGGAGGCTGACCCAGTAATTGCAGTCCTCACTCGACAGGAGGAGGAGTAGCGTCAGGGGAATAAGCAAAGTCCGCCCCCTCCCTCGCCCTTCGCTCCTGATGTGGTGACACCCGCCCCGGTTCGCAGGAAAAAAATATCATGAGCGGATGACGTGCAAGGCGGAGGCGGGGAGGGGGGGGGGAGGCGGCCATGTTTGCGAAGCGCACACACAACAGCGGCAGCCAATCAGAAATCAGCTCTTATCAAGCGAGGGGAGAGGCCAGCCGGCGGAGCGGTGGGGAAGGGACTCGGTCGGACAGATGACTCGGGCGGCAGGGGGGAGGGGAGGGGAGGGGGTGATTGATTGTCGACCACTGGCCGAGGGAGGGACGGACGTGTTTGTTCATGTGAAGTGGGGCACACTGCGAAAAAGAGAGGGAAAGATTTGGGGAATCTCTCTATCTCTCTCCTTCTCGCGGGCGTCTTTGGCGCGCACGTGCTTCGCGGTTCGCGCCGCCTAGAGCGTCTCGATTTACCTGCGGACGCCGCGGCGATGTCGGCCGCAGATTAGATTGATCGAGGTGCGGCCCTCGTCACGAGGCACCTGTCAGCCTCGCGCCGTCTCTCTCGCACCCCGACGGCGCGGCCGGCACGGCGTGCGAGTGCGAGAGAGACGCCGGCGGCCCCGACGACGGATCCGGGCCAATCGCCGTGATCGCTACACTGCGATCCTCGCAATAAGGAAGCCGAAGGCGTCGAGTGCGGCGGGGGCCGCGCGTCAACGCCGTGCACTGTAAGCTCACGGAGGCTTCCGGCGCCAGCGAGGCGAAGACTGCTAAGACTGGCGAAGACGCTCTCGGTGACTCACGACATCGCTTAGGAACGCTCCCTTCCCCGCCCGCTGGCCGCAGACTGGTCTGAACAGTGAGGTTTCGTCGCTCTGTCTCTGTCGCACCCCTACGGGACGCCCCGTGAGTGCGAGGGAAACAGAGCGACGCAACCACCACACTAGCCATGATTCAACGTCCCGGACGGCGTAGGGCTGGCGGTGCCGCTGGCGGTGCCGCGTGACCTCATGCAGGGCGTCTCCGCGGCCGATCCACTCGAGATGCGCGTCACTGGCCGAGAGTAGAGCGACGGCAACTGCACTCTAAATATAGGGTGCCCAGCAACTGGGCGCCTTTGTCGCCCGCCCCACTTTTTAGGGTGCCAAATGTCGCCCAGTTTCTGGGCCCCTTTGTCACCCAGTCTCGGGGTGGACAAATCATACAGTAACCGGCCCTCTCCCATGGTAGAGGATGCACAGGTGTCTAGTTCCTGGGTGACTAAGGTGCCCAGATTCTGGGCACCTTTGGCACCTTAGTCGCTGCTGAGCCATGGGTGAAGGCAGGTTCCTTTGTGGATTTTCCACCCCCAGACTGGGCGACAAAGGTGCCCAGAAACTGGGCGACACTTGGCACCCTAAAAAGTGGGGCGGGCGACAAAGGCGCCCAGTTTCTGGACACCCTACATTTAGAGTGTGCTGCCCGTCGCGCGCGAAGGCAAAGGTCCGACGGAAAATACCTGCCGGCTTTGTGGCACGGGGACCGAGTGACGGAGTGACGGCGACGGTGCTGGCCGGCGGCGCGGCGGCGCGGCGCGAGGTAGGCCGCCACCGGCTCCTCCGCGCACGCGGGCTCGCCGGGCTGCCTAGCCGCCGAATGACCGGCGCTAGGCCGCCGACCGGTAGCTTGACGTGCCAGTGTGTGTAGGTGTGTGTGTGTGTGAGAGAGAGAGAGAGAGAGAGAGAGAGAGAGAGAGAGAGAGAGAGAGAGAGAGAGAGAGAGTCAAAATTTCTGTCCCTCTGCCTGTCAGTCCATTCGTATTTTCCACTGAAGTTCGTTCGACAAGTTCGTTTTTGAAGCGCGTCTCTTTCGTTTCATTTCTGGAAGGCGCGGCTCGCGCGTGCGTGCACCTTGCGAGGTTACTGGCTGCTCGATAAGAACGGAATGGTTGTGCTCTACCGATTGGGGAATTAGAAAAACAAACATAAGAGAGAGGCGGAGAAAGAAGACGCGTTGAGGTCATTTCACACGTGCGTTGAACTCGCGGCGGTGTCTGCCCGCCGTCCCCGCGGCGAGTGTGGGCCGCGGCCTCGGTGACGCCCTGCACGTCCGCGTCGTACTGCCGCGGGGGTGAGTCCTCGCCGCCCTTGTCGCGGCCGCCGAGCGGTGGCGGGCTGAGAGACGGCTCGGGGCACTATGATAAGATTTGCCTTTGCACCAGATATTTTCGCCCGCCTAGGAAGCGGAGAGCCCTGCCCCGCCGGGAGGAAATATCTGAAGCTGGTATCTTCAGTTTGACGAGCGCGACGTAGCCGGGCGGAGCATGGCGGAGCAGCGCCAGCACTGCCCTGGCACTGCCGTGCGCGTGCTGCAGCCGTGCGCACCACGGCCTGGCCGCCGCCGAGCACGCCGACGAGCAGGCCGAGAGCGCGCGCGTGTGGCTGTTTTGGCGTGTACGCGCGAGCGCGGGTGTGTATGAGTGTGGGTGTGTGCGTGTCGTCGGCGACGCGCAGTGGGCCAGATGACCAGTGGAGGCGGTCAAAAAGAGTCGCTTAATGGGAGTCAAACCGAACGTGTGACCCCATCCATGGATTCCTCTCCGAACGAGAGGGGTGGGGTCACACGTTCGGTTCGAGTCCTGTTCAGCGACTCTGGAGCTCAAAACGCGTCTAGAGTTTTGGCCGCCTCCTTCGGTCTTCTGGCCCACTGAGGGACGTCCCAGGGCAGCGCGCCGCCCGGGGCGCCGTCCTGACGCCAACCCGGACTCACCTGTGTGGAGGACGCCGTCGACGTCGGTCCTGGCGGCGGCGGTCGTGGTGACACTCGAAACACAGACCGCGGCGGCGCGGTGCGCGTGTGTGCTCTGCGCGTGGAAATCACAGAAATGTGTCGGCCGGGACTTCGACTTCGGGACGACACGAAAAAGCGAGCGTGCGCGGTGGACGGCGGGGAGGCCCAGACCAGCCCCCTAGTCCACGGTGCCGCCGAGCCGCAGTCGCTAGGTGTGCAGCCCAGCTTGCGCGGCGCGCCGCGGGGCTGCGCTGCCGTCGCCGTGTTCAAACACAGCGCCGGGCCGCGCCGCCCCGCGCCGCGCCATCAGCAGCCAAGATGGCGGCCGGCCTCCCGTGCACGCGTTGGCACACCGTGCACTCCGTGGCGGCCGCCGCGAGCACTGGGACTTTCGCTGAGCAGCAGCTGGTTTGTACGACGGGGAAATTTCCTTCCTGTTGCAATTTCTACGAGAGTGCTCCTTGTCTCATATTTATGCAACTCAATGCAAGCCTGCCAATCAGAATGAATGAGGCTAGCAAACTTGTTGGTGGCGCTTCTCGAGGTGCAACGAGGGCAGTGCTCCGTAAACAATAATAACGTCCATCTGTCCACAGCGATCTTTTTAATACCTTCCCTCCGTTGCCCGTTCCCTGCATTGTTTTTTAGCCGAAAGGACGACGCTGCTCGCTGGCCGCTCCTTATCTGCTGGCCTCGCGGACACCGCGCGTCCTCGCCGCGCCCTCGAGCCTCGCGGCCTCGGGCGCACAGTGGGCCAGAAGACCGGTGGAGGCGGCCAAAACTCTAGACGCGTTTTGAGCTCCAGAGTCGCTGAACTGGACTCGAACCGAACGTGTGACTCCACCAATGGATTGCTCTCCGAACTAGGAACCCATTGGTGGCCACACGTTCGGTTCGAGACCTGCTTAGCGACTCTGGAGCTCAAAACGCGTCTAGAGTTTTGGCCGCCTCCACCGGTCTTCTGGCCCACTGTGTCGCGCCTCGCGGCCTCGGACGCCTGGCTTCGCCCGGCTTTGGCTCCGTTGCGCCAACCCGCCGGCCGGACTTCCCCGCAAGCGGCGCCACTCCAACAACAACATCATGGCCGTCACCATCAGGGCCAACAAGAACAAAAGCCATCCGCGCTTGCCGTGTGTGGATGTGAGCAGCGGTGGACGCGCTGCCGTCGAAGTGGACAGCCACTCCAGGTTTACGGAGGGCCCCGGCCGCAGCTCTGGCGGGGACGGTTCGGCTGAAGTGCGTGGGACACGGGCAGGATGGGGTGCGGGGGAGGGGGGCGGCTTATGCGGCTTATCTGGCCGCGTTATCAGGGGACCGGTGGGCCCGGCGAGGTGGAGGCGAAGCGCGGGGCGGCCCGGCGTCGCCCGGCGTCGCCCAGCGTCGAGCTGCGGGGCTTTGAGGGGCTCGCTGGGCCCCGCGGGGCCCGAAGGGGCGGGGGAGGGGGAGGGGGCGGGGTGCACCTGAGGTGCGTCTCGCTGCGTGGCCCGGCGGCCCCGCTGTGCAAATACAGCGCCGTGCAGCCTGGGTCATGAGCCCGGCGATAAGCCCGAGGCGTGGCGAGGGTGCCCGGGCCGTCCCGCCGTCCCGAGGCCCCCGGCGGCCCCGGCAGTGCGAGAGAGAGGGCGCGGCGCTCTCCGCTTGGCTGCGCTTATCAGGACCAAAGGTTGCTTTTGGCCGCGCCGCGCCCTGCGCCGAGTAGGCCCACGCCGCCCCGCTGTGGGGACAAAGCGACAAAGCGCTCTCCGCTCTCGGCTGTGCGGCGCGCTGCGACCGCCACCCCTTCCCGTTGCGTCGCGCGTCTGGAGGCTGCCTCCGAACAGTCGCTCCGTCTCTCTCGCACTCGTGCGCGGCCCGCCCTGCGGGTGCGAGAGAGACAGAGCGACAACAGCCTGCATAGGGCGTACCCGGGCTGGCTGCAGGCAGCGGCTCCTCAAATATTGTCCCCTTGCAACAAGCTGCAACAGTCACGACTTCTCACATCGGCAGGTTTGGCGCGGACATTACTGTGAAAGACGATGGCGTCCTGGAACTGGGCCTGGCTCACGTGGGTACTCCCATTTCCCGCGCCGACGCCGCTAAAAACTCCCGTCCTTTTCACCCGATTTTTGTGGTGGCGTTTTTCCAAGTAGAGGGAATGACTCGGCCTTGTTCTGAATCACCGCAGTGACGCTGCGCCGCGCTGCGCCGCCGTCGCTCTTGCGTCACCGCGGTCTTCAGGATGTCCTCCAGGACGACGCGGCGCGACGCGGCGCGCAGCCTGTTTCCTGCACTCATTGGCGTTCGCCGCGCGCCGCGCCACGCCCACGCGGCGCCCCACGCCCATCCCCGTCTCGGCGTCGGCTCGGCAGGATGTTGTGGGCCAGCGCGGCCGGCGCGGTGCAGCGCGCGGTGTTTGCATAGTGTCTACTTTCGCCGCCCAGAGCACCGAGGATTCCCACGGAGAGGCTGCCGCCAGGGCTGACGCCGTCGTGGCAAGGCCGTGCAAGTTCCGCCGGGTCGTCGTCATTGGCTGCAGTCGTGACACTGTCAAGGACTAAAGGCCGCACAGTGGGCCAGAAGACCGCTGGAGGCGGCCAAAACTCTAGACGCGTCTTGAGCTCCAGAGTCGCTAAATGGGACTCGAACCGAACGTATGACCCCACCAATGGATTGCTCTTCGAACGCGGAATCCATTGATGGGGTCACACGTTCGGTTCGAGTCCCATTCAACGACTCTGGAACTCAAAACGCGTCTAGAATTTTTAGCCATCTTCAACGGTCTTCCGGCCCACAGTGCGGCGCCAGCCGCAGCCGAGCCATCCCTGGGATCCTTCATCGCTCTGTCGGCTGTAGGCTGCAGAAAGTGCTGCTCCGACCTTCCTTCAGGCCGGCTCTAGATCCATCCACCACTGACCCGAGTGCGGGCGGCGCGCCGCGGCTCCCGCGTTCAAGTTCCCCGATTGGGGCGACACATTCACTTCCACTCCCACTTTGGGCAGCGACAATCGCTCACAATCAGTCGTTGGCTGGAGTGAGACAGGTGCAGTGACAGTGCAGTGTGTTTTTATTTTTCACTGGACCAATAGTTTTGACGCTGACGTTTACAAGCAAAGGAGGGCCAAGGTTCAAGGTTCGAGGTTGGACGTTCAACAAACGGCTCCGTCACGAGTGCCTCATATTCAATCGGACCAAGCACCGAAGAGCTAAACGCGCTGAGGACTCTCAACGGACGTGGAGGTGCGTAAGCAAAAGTGTAAAAGTGTGAGGGTAGACAACCAAATAGCGCAAATGGGCATTTTGTAGGATGCCCCCGACCGCCAAGGCGTATACTGACCGGCCCCGGCCCAAATGGTAAATTTGTGAGCCACACAGGTAGACGGCGCATGGGGGGTGCGACTCGTGCGACGTCGGCAGCCAGCCTAGCGCGGCCAGAGGCGGCCACCGCGGTTCGCCAATCCCAATCTGAATCCGAATCGGACCGCCCTGACCCGCCTCAACGCGTTGCTCGGGCGCGTCGCGCACCCCCGACTGCCGCGCTGCCGCCTTGCTTCGCCGTGCCAAGGCCACCGAGGCCGCCGAGGCCGCGCGCGACGTCCCTTCCGCGATAACCATTCCGTATCTCAACCACTAACGGTCGGGGATATTTCGATAGAGACGCCGTGACGTGGCGGAGCGCGGGGCGGCGGGGTGGCCTCCAGCGCGGCAATCTGCCGCGGCGCGTGCGGGCGCGTGCCAGCCGCCTCGATAAAGGCGATAATTCTTGTCTTTCGATAATTATTTTTAGTGAATCGAAAGGCGGCCTGTGAAAGGGGCGGGCGGGGGGCGTGTGTGGCACACTGTGTGCGAACGGAGCGCATTGCGATCGGCCGCTATCTTATCGCCGAACGGCTGAACTTGCCATAACGGTGCGGAAAGCCCGCAAAGCGCCGCAAAGCGCCGCAAGGTGGTTATCGTGCCGGAAATTCGAACGCGCGCCTAGCGGCGGACAGTGCGCCAGAAGACCGGTGGAGGCGGCGAAAATTCTCGACGCGTTTTGAGCTTCACAGTCACTACTAAACAGTACTCGAATCGAACGTGTGACCCCACCAATGGATTCCTCGTTCGGAGAGCAATCTATTGATGGGGTCACACATTCAATTCGAGTCCCACTCAGCGACTCTGGAACTCAAAACGCGTCTAGAATTTTAGCCATCTTCAACGGTCTTCCGGCCCAGCCGCAGCCGAGCCATCCATGGGATCCTTCATCGCTCTGTCTCTGTCGCACCCATGGGGCGTTCCGTAGGGGTGTGAGTGAGAAGCAGAGCGATGAAGCGATCCTTCGGGATCCCTCGGGAGAGGTGATCCATATTCGGACGGCTCGTCGTCAGCTGAGGTCACACTCATGGACAAGGCGGCGGGCAGGGACTGGAGAATGCCCCACCGATACCTATTCGGTTTCGACGACGGCTTTTGCAGAAAAATCGAATCAAACCAATCAAGTATTACGATCAGCAAAGCGGCATAGTGTGCGTTGTGTGTTACTCGAGTCGAAGAATGGTCGCTCCCTGCGGCTGCGCGCGAAATTCAGACTATGTACGTAGACGGCCATGAGGCGATACCCCGGCCGCGAGAGGCCGCGGGGTATTGGCGCACTCGGCGCCGCCAGGTTAGGCCGGCAAGGCTGCGCCGCTGTGCGACGGGTTGCTCACCCCGCAGGGAAAAGCGACGACCATTTGCCCCTTACGCGGGAGCCAACAGAAAAAAGCAACAAAGAAACGGAAGTTTTCCTTTAATATAGCAATTTTTTGTCGTCAAGGTCCAGAGCACCGCGCCAGGAAGGTAGACCACCCTTTGGGCACGCCACAGGGAAGTGCTCTGCTTGGGAGTGAAACATAGGTCTTCATCTCAGTGGCCTTCTTTGCCCATTGCTCTGCCACCTGAGCTACGACAACACATCAAGCCATTGTGTCCAATCTTAGAGTCATCGTACTAGGTTTGAGAAGCTACTTGAAATTTTTTGACATGCTTGATATTTGAACTCCAGCCACTTGTCGGGACGGGTCGACGGCTACCTCTGTCCTCCAAGCCACCAAAACACTTGAAAGTACAGTATCTTGCCCTCGGGAAAATTTTCACTGAGGTTAGAATAATGAAGTCTTTTTCAGTCTAGTTCTTTTAATGTAAAACCATTCGGTCCATGAAAATGGAAATTGGCAGCATATTTTAATGATACTATACAGTAAGTAACAAGGTGAACAATCAAGTAGAAACCTAAATTTAAAATTCATTTACGAGCTATATCAACGTTCTGTACAATTTGTATAAAAATATATTTAACTCAAAAATAAAATTGGAACAATTTTCTTAAAAAAATAAACAAGTACATGGGTGAGTAATACATCCACCCATGTATAAAGTATATATACCAAACATATATATATTTTAAAACATCTTAATCAATCTATATACATAAATCATGATGATAAAAAGTCCTCTGATGATAAATATTTGTCTCTATGCACAGAGGAACAAATGATATAAATTCTTACATATGACTGGAGAACACTCAGAAAGCCTGAGGGGATTGACTATGACAGCCTCAGGCATACGACTACAATGCTATATTCAAAAACACAGATACACACACATACATATACAAACATTCAGACACTCACTCTCACATGTGGCAGTTGCACCTTTAATTACAACTTTCACCACGAATGATTCCAAAAGCTGATTTTTATATTTCAATTTAAAAATCACAGGCCAACGTTGGGCAACTAAATAACAATACAAAAAGAAAATATGACTAAAATGAGAGTGGAGATCAAATATTTCTGAAAAGTGATTTTATGTACAAGAAAATAAGACTTTCCATTTTGGCTCTGGGCCTAAGGGAAACCTCTCTAAAGAATTGTTAGGGAGCTCTGCCAACATTCATGTGCCTCACTGTATACTTTCAGGAGCGAGTGGGCATTTTGGTATTACGTCTTTGGTTTTCCAGCTTACACAAAAAAGTTCCCAGAGTTTGCTGCTTGACTGAGAGCTGTCTAAACTCAAGATAACAAAACATGACCGCATATGACTTGCGCATATGACTAAAAGTCTCTTTACAACAACAACAAAATATTTACATCATTTGGAATGGTAAGTATGGGGGAACAAGGTGCAACCTTGCAACGTCGCTCTACAGTATACAATAAATTTTAAACATCTACCACGTATTTCAAAAACATTTGTCTTTACAAAACTTGATTGTGACGACTTCCATAGTCAACGAGTATTGTTCAGAGGGTTTATTCCTAGATTACATTACGTACCAGTCAGCTTACAGGCTGGACACAACCGAGGGCCTCTCGGCCAAGCCGCTATCCATCATCAACACCTTGGTGTTGTTGTTGTTGGTGCTGCTGTTGTTGTTGTTGTGCAGCTGCTTGCTCACGCTGACGATGTGCGGGGACAGGTCATCGTTGGCGTTCCGGTGGTGGTGGTGCGCGTGGTGGGCGTGGTGGGCGTGCTGGCTCTGGTCCGCGGGGGGCGACGGGCACTCGATCTTGGGGGAGACGCCGTCGGGGCTGTGGCTCACGCCGCTGACGGCCGCCGCGGAGAAGTCGAAGAACGGCGCGCTTTCGTGGCTGTAGTGATGCTGGTGGTAGTTGGTGGGGCTGGTGGCCACGCCGCGGTGCTGGTGGGCCTGCTGTTGGTGATGGTGGGCTTGCTGGTGGTGGTGGGCCTGCTGGTGGGTCTGCGCGAACAGGTTAGGGTAAGACAGCCCGCCAGTGCTGCTGAGCGTGGTGGCCAGCGTGCTGACCAGGCTGGTGGCCGCGCTCGTCATGCCCAGCAGGTGGTGCGCGTAGGAGTCCCCTGGAAAACGGAAAGGAACATCGAGCGTCAGCGTCGCTGATAACAAGTGACGATGCCAGCCTGAAGGCGCGGGGTATCGCCGCCAGAGTCAGCCGGCATGGGGTAGCGACGCCTTGGGCCACGCCGTGCCGCGCGACAGCGGCGCCCTGCGTGCTGCCTGCCGCGAGGCGCGCTCCGCCGGGCTGGACCATGCACGGGCGTGCACAAGGGGGGGGCGGAGGGGGCGATCGCCCCCCCCGAAGGACCCCTAAAGGTATACTTTTGAGGCAGGTTTTGCCGTCTAACTCCTGGAAGTTAGGCAAAGTCCCTGAAAAGAAGGTTCCACCGCCCCTCCCGAGGAGGCGAGCTGTGCACGCCCCTGGGACCATGTCGTCGCTGTCTCTCTCGCAGCCTCTCGAGACGCCCCATGAGTGCGAGAGAGACAGACACACGTGCGCCTCCTAACTTACCTGCGGTGGGGTGATCGTTCTTAGCGGTGTGCTGCGTGGCGTGCTGCGTGGTGTGCTGCGTGATGAGCGACGCCCTGGACACCGCGGCGCCGCTGGACGAGCCGATCACAGACTTGGCGCTGCCGCCCTTGGGCTTCCGCTTCCGGCTCTGCAAGCAGCAAGACGCACTTCGTCAGCCTCGAGACCGCCGCACGGTGGGCCAGAAGACCGGCGGAGGCGGCCAAAACTCAGAACGCGTTTTGAGCTCCAGAGTCGCTGAACTGGACTCGAACCGAATGTGTGACCCCACCAATGGATTTCTCTCTGAACAAGGAATCCATTGGTGGGGGTCACACGTTCGGTTCGAGTCCGGTTCAGCGACTCTGGAGCTCAAAACGCGTCCGGAGTTTTCACCGCCTCCGCCGGTCTTCTGGCCCCGACTCTCGGAATCAGTCTGCAGCAGACGCCGTACCTGGATGCTGTCCTTCTTCATGGCGAGGGGCCGGTTGATGTTGTGCAGCTTGTAGTACAGGCCGCAGGCGTTGCACACCGGCTCGCCGCTCGCGTTCCGGCGCCACAAGGACGTCATCTTGGTCTCGCAGTTGGAGCAGGACAGGCCTTGGCGGCGGGTGGCGCTCTGCAACGGACACAGTGCCACGGTCAGACAGCGAGTCAGAGAACCCATTTTGAAAATGTCGTGGCCCCGACTCGGGTTTGTTGTAGCTAGCCAGCGGGAGCGACGGGAAGCCGTGCCCACCGCGCACGGCGGCGGCGGCGGCGGCGGGGGGGGGGGGGGGGGGGGGGGGAATTGAGCCGCGAAATGTGGCGCCAAAGCGGAAAGAAACGACCACACATCCTTCAAGCGGACAGCGGACACGACAGAGTGCGGCAGGAAGCCCAGGACGCCGGGCCGACCCTTCGGGCACGGGACGCGACGGGTCGGGACGGGTCGGGGCGGGTCGGGACGGGGCACTGCGCGATAAGAAGGTGTGGGCATGCGGGCACCACGCCGAGGCACCACGCCGCCGACCCCACCGCGCCACGGGGGCGGGGCGGGACCACCTAATGGGACTGTCGGGGCACGACGGCTACCTGCTCTCAGGAAAGTAGTGGCCGTCCGTCGGCACATAAGTGGTTCGAACGGTTCGAACGCCGGCCGCCCGACGACCAAGGGGAAGGGGGCAGGGGGATAGCGGTCATCTTAAGGTAGCTGGTGATGTACACAAATGTACTACGAATACTGGAGCGGAAGGGGGGGGGAGGCAGCAAAACTGATGGCGCTCTCGGGGCGCTGCAGATGCGCCTCTGGCCTGGATGTTCGTCTACAGAGTATCGTGGGTTGCCTAACCACGCGCGACGACGTCTCGTCACTCCGCCCCCCTCGCACCTCTGCGGGTCGCCCCGCGAGTGCGAGAGAGGCGGAGCGTCGGCGGCGATGTGCGGAATCAGGCGGCAGTCCATGCCACTGCATAGTCGAGCACAGTGGATTTGCCAGAAGACCGGAGGCGGCCAATACTCTAGACGCGTTTTGAGCGCTCCGAAGTCGCTAAATGGGACTCGAACCGAGCGTGTGACCCCACCAATGGATTCCTCGTTAGGAGAGCAATCCATTGGTGGGTCACTCGTTCGGTTCGAGTCCCATTTAGCGACTCTGGAGCTCAAAACGCGTCTAGAGATTTGGCCGCCTCCACCGGTCTTCTGGCAAATCCACTGTGACGAGCTCCGCAGCCGCATAGGCGACTGCAAATGCGGACAGAATACCAGAATGCGACCCCAGCCAAAGCAAACTAGTCATGCACTACAACTACACTGCGAGAGGGACTGAGACCTACCAAGCGACGGCTCGCCTTCTCGTCCTGTAGGGGGGGCCGGGGTCCTCCGGGTCCTCCCGCCGGAGGGCCCGCGGGGTTAAACCCATAGTTGAACCTCGCCTTGTAGATATCCCCGGACGCGGCCACTGCAAGATAGCAAACAAGAGAAGCCGGGCAATTAGGCCGAGGTTCGCAACCCTACTTTCTTTGGCTCGAGAAAGTCCGAACCGCGCGCGTCAACATCGTACTTGGTGAGGAGCCGGGGAATCTACAAGGCTTCGGTCCGCTGAGCTTCGGCTAGCTTCGGCCCCCCTAAGGACATACCAGATACACACCCACCGCCTGCTTGACGTGCTTGACGTACTTGGCGTGCCCCAGCTGGCGCTAGCGTCGCGTTGTCTGTGTGGCCATGCCTGCCACCGCATGCCACGCTGGAAGCACACAGCACGCAAACGAAGCACACAGTCACCCCCGAGAGCCACTTCTCATGCGCCCTGCTTCGCGGCAACGCAAGACAAGTGCGACAAAGTCTCAAAAAAGAGATTCGGTATGAGAAATTAGACAGACAGCGGGCGGCTTAGGGCTCTGGAAGCAAAGCAGGGAGAGGGTCAGTCGGGGGTGGAAGTGGGGATGTTTGCGTGGAAAGACTCTCAAGCACGGGGTGGATGTGTATCTGGATGAAAACGTCACGCCGGCCTTGCTCCACTCCTGATCTGCCACCAACACCACCGCCGGCGGCGAGGTCAAAGTGTCCTTTGTTTCGCCGCCTTGGTGCTGGTGGTGGTGGCTGGCCGGAGGGGGCTCAGGCCCACACGCACCCCCTAGTTCCCACTCTGTCCGAACGAAGCCTTGTGAATTGAACCCGCTCCCACCCGCAACGCCCCGCCCCGCGGCCGGGAGCACACCCACGCCCTGGTCTTGGCAAAACGCGAACCAACGGACGGAAACAACGACTGGACGGTGTGCTTGGTGTGCTCCACGGCGGGCGGGCGCAGCACAGTGGATTTGCCAGAAGACCGGTGAAGGCGGTCAAAATCCCGGGCGCGTTTTGAGCTCTAGCGTCGCTGAATGGTACTCGAACCGAACGTGTGACCCCACCAATGGATTCCTCGTTCGGAGAGCAATCCATTGGTGAGGTCACGCGTTCCATTTAGCGACTCTGGAGCTCAAAACGCGTCTGGAGTTTTGACCGCCTTCACCGGTCTTCTGGCAAATCCAGTGTGCGTTGCCGGTGAGGGCGGGCCGCGGATGCAGCGCGGCCACTGCAGTGCACTGCCTCGCTGCACCCGAGTTCCCCAGCTCACCATCCTGCGCGGCTGCTTGGACAGCGGCCTGTTCATGCCGTTCATCTTGTAGTACAGGCCGCACGCGTTGCACAGGTAGTGCCCCGTGCCGTCGCGGCGCCACAGCGGCGTGGACACGGCGCCGCAGTTGACGCACTCGCGGCCCTCGCTGAACTGCATCTCATACTCCGGGACTGCAACAAGCGGCCTGGTCAGGCAAGGCCTCCGCAGCAAACACAACGCCAGCAATTCGTTTTTGTCATTGTTTACTTTACTCAGATCGGAAATTTAAAAAAACTAAGCTCAGACATTTTTAAAAGTAATTTCTTTTTCTATTTTTTCGTCTGGCTGTGCACTCAAATGTATTCACTGCAAATAATACTACGACAATCGGCTGAAACGTAGGCTGTTGCATTTGCTGCACATGGAAAAACAACAACGCGCACAAAAATCGTAAAAGAGAGCTGGAGAAAGAGGTAAAAACAAACAAACACTCAGGCAAAAGCAAGAGCCACGCGCTGATTGCACGCACGTCAGCTGGGATGAAGACCTGGCAGGAAACAGAGTCGAGACCGAACCACAGATTCGAGGAGGGAACGAAACGAGATCTCGAACGAGATACACGGGTCGTTGGCCTCCAGTCCGACACCACCCCGACACTACACTGCCCTCGTGCGAAATGCTGCACGTAATAAAGAGGTTCATTGCACGGTCCCGGCCGAGTGGGGCCTCACGGGGCCTCGGCCGGGGAGTGTGGGAGTCGCACCTCTCGACGAGAGCCTCTCAGCCTCTCTACCTGTATGCAGCAGACTGAGAGTCGTTTCCGTCGCTGTCGCACTCATGAGGCATCCCGTACAGGTGCGAGCGAGACTGAGCGATAAAAACGACTCTCGGCATCAGTCTGCAGGACGCAGGACAAACACGCGTGGGCGGCCACGCGCCCGTCGTGTGCTCTGAGGGAGGGTATGATTCCGATCCGTGCTTTCGTTGCTCTATCTCTCTCGCACCCCTTCGGTGGAACGCCCCGAGTGCGAGAGAGAGAGAGAGAGAGAGAGAGAGAGAGAGAGAGAGAGAGAGAGAGAGAGAGACGGTGATTGTTCGGGATCGACTTGCTGGTCGGCCAGCACAAAGGGATGCACTGTTTGATTTGCAATATGTCGACTCAGATTAGCCCGGACCCTCACGTTCTCAAACAAGCCGAAATGGAGGCCCCCGCCGCCGCCAGGGCCGGCCGAAAGGGCCTCTTGAGGGTCAGGTGTGCCCTCCGTGAGCCAGTTTTGCATCCACCTGAGTCTGTTTGCAGTGCAGGCAATTTGGGAACCGTGTCAACACCATTCAGCCCCGGAGGTGGGGGTGGGTGTGGCTCGGCCGGCCGGCCGGCCTACCCCTTTGTGGCAATAAAAGGTGCATTGCAGTGCATTGCGCGAACCCGGCCGGGAGGTGCACTGGTAGTGGCCGACGCCGTCCCCGCGTCCCCGGAAACAGCGCAGACACGGCGCCAGGCAAGGTGACCGAGACCGTGGCGGCGGTGGCACGACGCGCTGCCGGGCGATCCGATCCCGAAGGCGAATTGCGTCGCTCTGTCTCTGTCGCACTCACGGAGCGTGCCGTGAGGATGCGAGAGAGACAGAGTGACGAAACGATCCTCTTCGGAAGGACGCTTGCGCTACCTGCGCCATGTTCCGGGAGGCTACCGTTCGGGGGTTCGGGGCGCCGCTGCGCCGCACAGACGGAGCAAGTCCTCGAGCAAGTCAGACGGAGTCGGACAAAGCCCCAGCGGGGGTCCGACAATGACGACACGACTCTTCGGGGGGAAAGGGCTGTAAAACGGCGATGGAATATCGATGTCAATCGACTGGACGCTCGTTTCGCGCAGGTAATAACTTCCGCCCCCCGAAGTTTGTCTCTCTCGCACTGCGTCTCAAGAGTGCGAGAGAGACAGAGAGAGACGCGCAGTGGGCCAGAAAAGGGCGCCGGCAGCCAAAACTTGAGATGCGTTTTGACCTCCAGAGTCGCTAAACAGGACTCGAACCGAACGTGTGACCCCACCAATGGATTCCTCGTTCGGAGAGCAATCCATTGGTGGGATCACACGTTCGGTTCGAGTCCCATTTAGCGACTCTGGAGCTCAAAATGCGTCTTGACCGCCTCCACACCGGTCTTCTGGCCCACTGTGCAGCCGGGACAGGGACAAACCGGGACGAGGCGCGCCCTGGACATATTTCATGGACCTGGCAATCGTGGCTGGTCTACATTCCCGGAATTGTGGAGCGCGTCTGGAAGGGTAAGCCACAGGACGAGGGCCGGGAGGGCCGGGCAACGCGGCCGGCGGTCGCCATGTTGGGCTCGAGTCGACTCAACGCGGGTCACGTCGCTCCGTGTTTGTCCTTGATTTTCGGTGGTACAAAGTCGGTTTTCCGGGTCGAACGTGGTACCAGTCGGTCCGTGTGGACGCCGTGCGTCGAGGCTCGAAGTGTCGCGGTGATCGGTGCAACAGTGTCCGAGTTCTGTGCAAATTAGTTTTTGGCGCCTTGTTTACAAGGCAGCGTCCGTCCAGCCAGGCCACTACAGCGGCGACCGTGTCCACCGACCTGCCGGTCGCAGGGCTGACGTACCGCGAAAAACCAGCAGCCAGTGCCCCAATCGGTGTCCGCGCAGTGCCCAGTGTTCAGTGTTCAGTGCAGTGTTCAGTGCAGTGTTCAGTGCGGTGTTCAGTGCAACACCCAGTCCGTTGCGTCCGTTGTGCAAGCGGCCCGGCCATGGATCCACCAGTGCAGCGGTTGTGTGTCCCCCGCGTCGCCCCCCTACCTGCCATGCTGACCCGATGTGCCGTTCACCCGTGTTCAACAAGGCGATCAGAGAAGCATTCACTGCGCGGGAAATTTCTCGGCGGGGCCCTGTAGCGGACGGGAAAAGTCGCCATCATTGTGCGAGCGAGCGCGCGCACGGCGGCGCACGTGCAGCGCACCGCCTGCAGGCTGAGTCCGGGGTGTGCCTTTGTTGCTGCGTCTCTCTCGCACTCGTGGGTTCCCCCAAGGGGAGCGAGAGGGACGGCGCGACGAGGCGGTGTCCGGAGTGGACCGGCTGGCCCGCCGGGCCATGCCGAGCAGGGACCTGCCGGAGGATTGGGGATTACCCGGCTCGGCACACCGACCGCGTCTCCTGGGGCTCGGCTAGGCTCGGACAGCTCGACTCGCACCGACGGCGCCGACCAGATGCAGTGCAGTGGCAGGCAATGCAGATTGCCAGGTCAGCGCGACAACGTCCCGTGTTGCCACATTCCTAGACACCAGACAAACTACTGCGCACCCGGAGGGGCGCACCAGGATAACATCACGCCGTGGAGTCATAAGGAAGGAGACAGACACCTACACCTATGGATGAGTGCCGATTTTAACTTTGGTTATGGTTCTTGGGCTGGTTGTGGGTTGGTTTTGGTGTCCACCTCTCTGCGGTTGGCTGACCGGGCGGTCACCCCCTCCCCGCCGTCGCCGCCACCGCTGCAGTCAACAGGGGACGCACGGCCTGCCGAGGTCGCGGTCACAGCGGCGATGCGGCGCCAACCACCTACGCGCCCGGCGTGTAGGCAGCACCAACAACGGTGGGCTCCAAGGGGTTGCCTACCTATCGGGCGCTCCCATCGGGAGCACGACAAACCCCGTCCGCATGGCGCGGCCGGCTGCCAGCATGGGCCGCGGATTGGCGCTCAGCAGACAGACCGGCCGGCCAGCCGGGGCCCGAGAGCAACGCGCTGTCCCACACCCCGAGAGCGGATACAGCGCAACGCCCCTCCAGCCCCCACGACCCTTGTGACCGAAGAACACCAGCCTCGCACCTAACCAGTCGTTGCATGTTGTGTTGCACGGAGGAGACGGGGCACATGCCCTCTCTCTCGTAGTCGCAGGCCTACAACAGCATGCAGAGCGACACAGAGGAGCATCGCGGGGAAGGGCTCCAGGCCTCACACCGACGGACGCCGTGGCGGCCGAACACGAGTATGGGGTGGGCGTAATGCCTCGGGTTAGAGTCCTGTTCCAGCCGAGAGGTCACATCAAGAAAAGGGTAGGGGTGAAGCAAAGTAACAATTGCCAGGACGCGTCAAGAAAGAAGAGAAGAAGACACCGAAGGTGCAACTGTTCCCGAGAATAAGGGACGAAGCAGGCGGGTTCCGGACTCGGTCAAGCTCAAAAGAGGCTGGCCCAGGGTAGGGACGGCACAACCCTCACGGGAAAGGCCTGCCACTAACCCGCGGGGAAGGCACTCTGCGAGCCAGGGGCATGTAGCCGCTTGAGGTTCTTCCCCGCCGAGGTAAAGTTCTCCCCTAGTAAGGACGACCATGTCCCGTTTTGCAGTGCAGGCGGGCATGTGTCGGGCCCGAAATGGCATACGATCATATGTGGTCTAGCCATTAATGGTAATGGTAATGGCAACGCGGCCAACAAGGGAACGGACGCACGGACCGAAATGAAATGGTATCGCCGGGGCCGGGACGGCCACCGGGGGCAGCACCCAGCAGGCTCACTCCGAACAGAGCTTTCATCGCTCTGTCTCTCTCCCGCTTACACGGTACTCCTCAGGGGTGTGAGAGAGAGAGAGAGAGAGAGAGAGAGAGAGAGAGAGAGAGAGAGAGAGAGAGAGAGAGAGAGAGAGAGAGAGAGAGAGAGACGGAGGCTCTGTTCGGAATGAGTGAACCGGGGCCGTGCTGAGCTGGGCGCGTGTCCCGCGCGATAAGAGACTGTCACTCGGTCTACATCCAGCCAGGGGGGGGGGGGGGGGGGCACAGACGCACAGCTTTTCTGATCACTGCAGCACAAACCCCACGCAAAAAATAAGTTCGGAACATGAGTTCTACACACTACAAACCTAACTGTCTACTAAGTACACACTTTTTGCATTTATAAGTGTGTACTTAGTAGACAGTGAGGTTTGCAGTGTATTTGTATTATTTCTGACATCTTCGTGAAGCCGACTGCTGCGCTCCGCCAAATGACAAATGAATGATTAATTACGATTCCCTTTCCAGAAAGAGGTGGGACGGAAAAAACCGGAGCAAATCGAACGCAACTTTGTCAAAATTAACGCGCTGTCTGGCGAACGTGACCTAAACCCTACCGCCCCAAAAAAAGAGGAAAAATAGGGAGGGGAAAAAATAACTATGCCGTTGCGCTTTGCCTGAGCTATGCGAGCAACTATACACGAAAAGCTAGCGAGCTTTACAGCTAATTTATGCAGCAATCAACAACAGTTTACCGCGGTCTGAAGTGCCGTGAGGGACGTTGGTCGTGTGACGAGATGGGGTCATTTGGAGACAGACTTTGTCTCACCAAGTCCACGCCCACTGCCGGGACTGCCGCGGGGCGCAGACTGCACAGACGGCCCCCGGCAGCACCACCAGAGGGCTCATTCCGAGAGTCGTTTTCGTCGCTCTGTCTCTCTCGCACTCATGGGGCGTGCCGTATAGGTGCGAGAGAGACAGAGCGGAGAACGACTCTGCAGAGGGCACCACCTGTGCGCGCGGCGCGCAAGGCACGCGGGGCACGGCCTGACCCGACGCTCGTAAACAAGTTATGTTATTCCTATATGTCCCCCGAGGTGCGAAAAAAAATGACGCGCCCTCCCCCAAAAGAAACAACGCGCTTTTTCTTGCCCGTTTTTTGGGACGTCGTGACAGGAGCGGGCAATCCTTGCTTGGCATGTGAAGGAACGCGACCACCTGGGGAAAGAGTTGCCAACTGTCGTAAATCGAGTACAAATAATGCCCAAATGTGACTAACCGAGGCGGTGCACAGTGGGCCAGAAGACCGGTTTTAGACGCGTTTTGAGCTCCAGCGTCGCTAAATGGGACTCGAACCGAACGTGTGACCCCACCAATAGATTCCTCGTTCGGAGAGCAATCCATTGGTGGAGTCACACGTTCGGTTCGAGCCCCACTTAGCTACTCTGGAGATCAAAACGAGTCTAGAGTTTTGGCCGCTTCCACGGCCCACTGTGCGGTGCGGCGGCGGCGGCCGGCTGACTAGAACCTCCCCCACCCCTCCCCCGCCCCGAGTCGGGCCGTGCGGTGGGGGCGCTCGGATTTCACGCAGTCACCAATAAATCTGTCAAACGCGCCATTAACATGAGTGGTGTCCAGGGTGAGGGGGGCGTTGGGGGCGCGCGGGGTAATCGGCAGCAGGTGCCGCGTTTAACACTTCCACCGGGATGCCCGTTCTCTCCCACGGGACCGACCCGCAGAACCGCTGCGTCGCGGCGGAGGAAATTTGCCACATTCGTACGGCAAAGTTGGAAAAACAGAAAGACGGGCGTCTTCTGTCTGATCGTGGGCTTTTGCCTATCCTGCAAGGCTCCGAAATAGCACGCCCTTTTGTGCTTTGGTCACGCCAGCAAGTACAAGCACCTCGACGTCTGCGGTCGCGCAGGGTGTGCTTCTAGGTCCAAGCAGCTCGAGGCAGGTTCAAGGACTCCCCGCAAACGGCCCCGTCTAGCGTGGGGGTGGCGTTCCTTTTCCCACGACGGGGAAGTCTGGAGTAGTTCACGGTGATGAACGCCTCGCCACGCCGGCCGCGACGTGAAACCAAGTCCGGCGCGTGTGTGTGTTTGTGTGTGTCACCACTAATGAAAGCAATTCCAAGCTCGTTACCGCCGCCGCCTCGACCTACTCATTCAAACATGCCCCCCGTGGGGCGCGGTGGGAGCACCCATGGCAACCTGCGCGTCCTGCACGCGGTCCTTCACTCATCGCGGAGCGCCGCAGCGCCCGGTGACTGGCGGCTCGAGCGTGGCTCCAGCGCGGGGGCTCGGGTTCGAATACCCGCCGCCCGTCTTGTTTTCGTTTTCCCACCCCGGGCCGTGTTGACATTCCCCGCGGGCACGTGCACCGGTGGCGCCGCGACGCGGGGCGGGGCGGGGCGGGGTGGGGTGGGGCGGCATGAACCCACATTCCGTGTCCGCCGTCGCGTCAGGAGGCTCATTCCGAACAGTGCCTTCGTCGCTCTGTCTCTCTCGCACTCACGGGGCGTTCCGAGGGCACCGAAGGGGTGCGAGAGAGACGGCGCGTTTTTAATTACGGCCTTATCGACGGACGGGCTGGCCGGGCGGCGGCGGGCCGGTTGAGGGTAGACGCCATACGCACGGCGGCCCGCGGTTTTGTGAGTTTGTCACGAGGCAGACGAACTTTCCAGAAACGAGATATCAATCATCGCGGGCCAGGTCGCCGCCTCGCCGCCGCAGTCAAAGCCGGGGCCAGGCGGTAAGGCGGCAAGGCCTGGCGTGATTCGGCGCGACCGCGGAGAGCGCACGGCGAGGCCCGGCCACCACCATGGTGCACCACCACGCCCACGTCCTCCCGCACTTTGATTCCAGGAGGTCGTTTCGTCGCTCTGTCTCTCTCACACCGGTACAAGACGCTCCTTGAGTGCGAGAGAGACAGAGAGACAAGATCGGCTCTGGGAATCAGCCAGCTGTACGTCGTTAGTTCCGAACAGTCGTTTCCTTTTCGCTGTCACCGTCGCACTCGTGAGGAGTCCCGTAGGGGCGCGAGAGAGACAGGTGCAAAGAGGCGCAGCAGACTCCAGGCGGGACCGACGCACAGCTTCACGCTTGCCCTAGTCGGGAACCTACACCCCGACCTCCCCACCCTCAGCCGTTCCTACGGTAAAAAGTCCTGGTTCCGTTCGGCTCATAGCACCATCGAATCTGTTGTTCGGCTCTCGACTTCCAAAGTTGTTAGTACACAAGGCGGCGTCCACTTCGTACTCCACTAGGTACTCACTCGCTGTCAGGGACGCGGACGCCGTGTTGGCCAGCGGGGCGATGCGGTGCCGCGGACTGGTGGAGCCCCCCGAGTACATGCCGCCGTCCGTGGCGTAGGCCGGCCACAGCGCGGTGCCGTCGGGCGAGGCCACCGCCGAGGCCCCGGCCGCCGTCGTGGTGCCCAGGTAGGAGGCGGTGGAGGGCGCCGAGCTGGGCGGGCTGTACGGCGACGGGCTGCTGCGGGACGCCATCGGCGACGTCACGAGCGGCGACGTCACGAAGCGCTGGTTGCTGAAGGCGGGCAGCGTGATGTGTGCCGGCTTGGCCGTCGTCAGCGAGCTGTAGTCCGAGTCTGCAGCAAAACCATGCAATTAGTACAGCCGCGTTCAGAAGTGCGGAGCGGGCAGCACAGTGGGCCCGCCGCAGGCGGCCAAAAGTCGAAACGCGTCTAGAGATCCAGAGTCGCTAAACTGGGCTCGAACCGAACGTGTGACCCCATCAATGGATTGCTCTCCGAACAAGGAATCCATTGGTGGGGTCACACGTTCAATTACAGTCCCGCTTAGCTACTCTGGAGCTCAAAACGCGTCCGGGGTTTTGACCGCCTTCACCGGTCTTCTGACCCACTTGCGCACCACTCACCTGTCGTGTTCCACATCTGCGACGCCGAGCTGTGCGCTGGGTCCGGGTGGAAGTACTGCATTGTCCGGGAGTACGCGTTGGGGCTGCAACAGACAAAACGCGGAGTTAGTATGACAGCCAACGGTGCCTCCGCCAAACCACGGCCAAACAACACGTTGTCGTGTCCCGAAAAGAGGTCGTCCGGACTCGGACAGCGCGGCAAGCCAAGTCCCGGACGCGCCCGCCTGATAGGCAACCTGCCTGACCGGAACTATCAGCTCGGCCTCACACTGTAGTAGCATTCCCCTGGCAGGATGTCGCGACCACGCCCGTTTTTGTACAAGTGCACTACTTTCTCCAAACGGTTTTTGCTTTGTTTTCGAGTATGCAATTGCCTGCTGTTTTGCTGGTTTTGCTAGTGTAAGTATCAATAACTGCGGAGTGACCTTTATCTATCCCCGACATTTTCTGCGTAAAGAACGCCACAGTTTCGGGTGTACCCGGTGTGACAACAGGCTGATCCCGAACAGAGCCTTCGTCGCTGTCTCTCTCGCACTCACGGGGCGAATCATGGCGCGACGAGGTCGCCAATGTCAACAAGTGCGCGCAATAATGAACTCGTACTTATTTTTCGGGGGCGAAACAAGGAGAAAGAGTGCGCCTTCCTGGCGTGTCCTGCTTATCAGCGGAACATGCCCGTCGCCATGTCCTGGTTTGCCGGTTGGCCACGGCCTGTGCCCGCCTCGCCTCGCCTCGCCAGGGCGGCTTGGACTCCACACAAATCCCACCGACGCACAGTGGGCCAGAAGACCGGTGGAGGCGGCCAAAACTCTAGACGCGTTTTGAGCTCCAGAGTCGCTAAATGGGACTCGAACCGAACGTGTGACCCCACCAATGGATTCCTCGTTCGGAGAGCAATCCATTGGCGGGGTCACACGCTCGGTTCCGGTCCCAGCGGCTCTAGAGCTCAGCGCGTCTAGAGTTTTGTCCGCCCGCCGCAACCGGTCTTCTGGCCCACTGTGCGACGTGTCGCGGGTGTGGGGGCCCAGCGAGCGCGCACAGTGGGCCAGATGAGGCCGCCGAAACTCCAGAAGCATTTTTAGCTCTAGAGTCGCTACATAGGACTCGAACCGAACGTTTGACCCCACCAATGCTTTCCAGGTTCAGAGAGCAATCCATAGGTGGGGGTCACACGTTCGGTTCGAGTCCCTTTTAGCGCCTCTGGAGCTCAAAACGCGCCTAGAATTTTGGCCGCCTCCACCAGTGCCCACAGTGTCACGAGGGCACGCACGGCACGGCCACGGTCAGGGAAAATGTTGAAAAATTGGAGGGGCGCGGGTCTGCCGTTTATAAGGTGACGCAATCCGGACCGGAACCTGCCGGAACCCATGAAGAAATATATCTCGATCCTTCATGAGAAATTGTGAGTGCGGAGGGCATTTGCACATTTTGCACGCAATTTGAGGATTTCCGCACACCTGATTTCTCATACCCAATCCGGTTACTATTTCTACCGCGTTGGTTGCGATGCGGATTGCCGTATAGAACGACGCTGCCGTCAGTCTGTCTCTCTCGCAACCATACGAGACATTTTGGCGCCATTCCTCGCACGTTTTGAAAAGGGATCGACGAGGTAGAGGCGAAATCGAAATCGGCGTGATCAATACAGCTGTACCGAGACTCAAATCGGACCTCTCGACCGTTGGACCGTTGGACTTTTGGACCGATACGTGATACAGCGTACACTTTTCCATTTGCGGCAGGTTGCTCAAAATGCCGAGGCGTAACACGTATCGCGAGGGAAGGTCAGCAGTTATCATACATTGTTGCAGTACACCACGACCAACGTGGAGATACAGCCGGAATTTCAGAGTAAGTCCAAAGATCAATTTTCATCTTCAGATCAGCGCCGCAAAATAGGCGGGCTTCGTGTGTATCCGCGGGATCAACCAAATCCTGCGACGATTCAAGTTTAGATCGCCGGGACATTCCGCCGAAGAATAACCGAAATAGCTGCATGGCTCGGCGGGGCGGACGTCTAGAGAGCTCCACGGCGTTGGTCCAGTCGGTCTAGTGATAAGTTGATTCATTTTTAATGATTCCCGTCGAGAGTTACGACCGATACAGCAGACTGATTCCGAGGGGGAGGCCCCTCTCTCGCACCCACGGGGCGTTCCGTAAGGGAGCGAGAGAGACAGGCCGACGAAATCACTCTGCTGCTCATCGGCTATCAGTCCAAAATAGAAACAGACGCGTCAAGCGCCGAAGCATCGAACGAGCGCAGCCGAGAATACAAAAAAAGAGACCCGATCCTGCCAGGATTCGAACCTGGAATCTTCTGATCCGTAGTCAGACGCGTTATCCGTTGCGCCACAGGACCGCTTGAGTGCCCCAGACCCGCGCGGCCGCCACTAGCAGTCGCTCAGCTGCGCGCGCGGTGTTGCCGCTGTTCGCCCACCGGCGGCGGGGGGGCGGCCGCGCTCGACGCAGGAGTGCGAGAGAGACGGACAGCGAGCGCGAGGCGGTGCCGAGACCGCGGCGCGGCGGCCGTTCGAAGGTGGGCCCGTGGGCCCCGGCCGCGGCGGCGGCCCCGCCTCCTGCCCGTCGGAGGAGCACCAATACGGCCCCAGGGATGCCCGCCTGGCCCGCCTGGCCCCGACAGGACAGGTGCGCCATGTTCCTGCCGCCGTGGCTCCTCGCTCTCCTCGGCGGGGCGCCGCTGCCATGGCCGTCGGCCGCCGTCGGCGCCTGCAGTCTGATTCCGAGAGTCGTTTTCGTTGCTCTGTCTCGCTCGCACCCATGCGGCACGCTTCATAAGTGCGAGAGAGACAGAGCGACGAAGACGACCCTCGGAATGAGACTGCAGCGCGAGGCGTCGTGGCGGTGACTCCAGGGCTGCAGCCAGGCCGCAGATGCTGCACGATGCGATGTGAGTCACGAGTCTAGTGCCGCATAGCTGCGTTGAGGCAGCGACGACGCGGCGGCCCGCGGCGGCCCCGTAGTAAACACATGCCGATGCGCTGACAGCGCAGCGACGCGCGCCGCGAGGTGCACCCTCACCCACTCGACGGCCTCCTCGGCCTGCTCGAGGGTGTGAACGCAACGCCCCGCTGCGCCCCGCTACCCGTTGACATGCGGGAGGCGCGGGGCGCAGCCCAGGCACGTGCACGACGCGTGGCCGGCGTCCCGCAGGGCGTCCCGCCGTGACCCCGCGTCCCTGGTGTTCCTACGGCGGCGCGGCGTGTTCGTCGCCGAGGTCCAGTGCGCAGCAGACCCCGCCGCTCTGTCTCTCTCGCACCCCTCACGGTACGCCCCGTGAGTGCGAGAGAGACGGAGCGACGAAGGCGCCGTTCGGCATCAGCCCGCAGCGCGACGGCTAGTTACAGTGCACCTCCGGTGGGAGCGCGGCGACACGCTTGCAACGGCTCGCGCGGACACCGGGACACTTTGAGCACGCACGTGCAGGACGCGTGCGCCGGCACGCCACGGCGCGGAAATAAACCGTCCTGCAGGCTCATCCCGAATACGCGGTTTCGACGCTCTGTCTCTCTCGCACTCACGGGGCTTTCTGTGGAGGTGCGAGAGAGACAGCGCGACGGACCGCTTACGCGCGGCCCCCACGAGGAGTGCACGATGCACGACTTGGGACCACGCCGCGGAGTGCCACCGGCAGAGCGGAGTCCACCTGTGACGTCTGGCGGTCTGGCTCGAAGCGCGACAGACACCCGCTGACAGACACATTGCGGATCCAGTGGGACTCACAAGCAAGGGGGGGCCCCCCCTAAAAAAGGCCCCACGACCACGACGAAATGACCCGAAAACGGGGATTCCGCCAATTAAGGCCCCCAAATTTTGAAGAGAATTCTGTCAATAACCGTGGGGGTTATGGGGTCTCCATCCGCCGGCCGGGGCTGATTCCCCGAACCCAAACCGTGATTTCGTCACTGAGTCTCTGTCGCACTCACCGGCGCGTCCCGTAGGGAAGCGACACAGAGAGAGACAGCGTCACTCTGCGGGCCTCGGAAGGAAATGGCCAGGGCCAGGGGGCACTGGGCAGCCTGGCAGCCTGGGCAGCCTGGGCAGGCAGCAACTCACCTGGAGACGGGCGTCACGTCGGTGCAAGCGGCTCGGCGGGGTGCGCGCCAAGGGGCGTGGCAGTGGCGTGGCGGGGACAGCTTCGGCGAGAGCGTTTGCCACTCGTCCGGTCTGCGCCAGGGGACCTCGCGAAGTGCGGCAAGCAAGGCCAGGCAAGGCGCGGGGCCCGCTGGGGCGGCACCACCGGGCACCACACGGTAGGGGACGTGCGACGTGAGGAGCCGGCTCGTTTTCGGCGGGGCGTGGCGGGGCGTGGCGGGGCGTAGCTCGGCGGGGCGCAGTGATGGACGCGGACGGCGCGAGCGAAGCGAAGCAGCGAAGCTGGCAGCGTGACTCCGTTCCGCGACCACCGTGCGCCAACCGTCGGCTACGACTGGCCGCCTCGCGCATAACCATTCACGTGGTTAACGCCCAGGGCGTGAGGCGACACCCCGCCGCGCCGCGCCCCGCCGCGCCCCGCGCCGCCCGCCTAGTCCACGCTCACGTCCCAGCCCAGCCCCCAGCTTGTTTTAAAAACACGCCCGGTCACCGCCTGGCTGGCGAAGCTGGCGAACCGCGGCGCGACGCGTCATCGCTATAGTCACTCATTTCTCTCGGCTCAGGTGGCGAGGCACGTGGCCGACACGGTCCCGCCGACGATCCGGGAGTCCGGGACCGTCCGGGAGGGCGGCGACACCACATTGTTAGGTGCCCGCGGATGCCCAGACGGCCGCCTCGCGGTGGCAGCGCCCCTCCGCTCCGCCCCGCCCCGCCCCGCCCCGCCCCGCCCCGCTCGGGGCCACTTGGTCGCGAGTGGGTCTCGTCTGCGCGCTTCGCCGCTTCGGCCGCCGCGGGCACTGGTACTCGGGACTCGGATCGGAACCTCGGCAGGCACAACGCCTCGCGGACGCGAAATCGAAGAGGCGAGGGGGCCGGGCTGACTGCAGAGCCGACGCCGTTCGCGGAAAGCCGGCGGCCAAGCAGACCCAAATCCGATCAGCAGGGAGGGGCCCGATTCCGTGATCGGAGCTTCGCTTCGTCGCTCCGTCTGCCTCGCACCCCTACGGAGCGCCCCGGGAGTGCGAGAGAGACAGGCACTGTTGGAACCAGCCTGCGGAAGGAAAGCGGTGGCCGCCGATGAATGGAAACTCAAAGCGCGCCAGGTGATTGGGTGATTCACTGGGAACCGGACAAGTCTCAGTCTGCGCGCCGTCTACACTGCAGCCGGCTGGACTTCGCACCCCGGCACGGCGGCACGGCGGCATCCCCGGGGAGCCCCTCGACATCGGCATGCATTACCCGGCCGTTCTCCCCGGAAGAAATGGCCACAAGAGTTTGGCTCGGTTCGACGCTCCGGCGCGCCCCGCGGCGCCGTGCGCTGCCCAGCCAGTGCACCCACCCGAGCCAGCAGCCTGGCCCACGCCGGCCGCGCGGCCACCGTGGGGTGAACGCCTCGGCGACGGCGACGCGGCCCGCGAGCCGCGAGGTGCAAGCCGGGCGACGCCGGCCGCTCGATTCCGAGCAGTGCTTCGTCGCTCCGTCTCTCTCGCACCCACACGGGACGCCTCAACGAGCGCGAGAGAGACAGGGCGACGAGGGCACTGTTCGGAATCGAGCTGCTGGCCGAGCCGCGCGGCCTTGCGACGCCCAGCCGAGCGAGCACCGCGCCATGGCTGGGCCTGGCTGGGCCTGGCTGGGCCACGCGCCGCCACCGAGGGAGGCACGTCGGCGCGCACGTCCGCGTCAACACCCATGCCCGCGAGACCAGCACGCCGCCGTGCACCGCTGGGCGCGCGTCCAGCCGCCGGACGTCAAAGCGCCGCGCGTCCCCCAAAGGACATGAACTAGTGCGTCACAGTCGAAAGCAGCAGCACGATTCCGAAAGTCGTTTTCGTCGCTCTGTTTCTCTCGAACAGTGAGGGGCGCCCCGTGAGAGCGAGAGAGACAACGGACGGAAACGACTCTCTGAATCAGCTTGCCGTAAAAACTGCAACCCCCGCGGATTTGGTCGCTATACTCTGCATCAACTTCTAGCTGCATCGGCGCGAAGGAGAGAGGGGGCGGCCACACTCTATAAAAGGTTAGGTTAGATGGAGTGACGTCATTAAGGGACGGCCCCAGCTGAGCCAAATGGCCCAGCCTTGCGGCGACCCTGGTGCGTGACCGAAGCGCAAACACGGCCCTGCAGTGAACTGCGGCAAGGCAGTGCACTTGGCAGTGCAGGCGTCGGGTCATGAACCGGAGCTCGTGACGTCAGCCAGGTCACTCTCCCCGCGAACACCGCGTGCACCGCGAGCCGCGGCGGTAGGCAACCCAACCGACACGAACCGGAGGCACTGACCCCGCGAGGGCTGCTGGGTCGGCCGCCGATGATGACCGCGTCGGGCATCATCATCGCGGAGGTCGCTAAAACTAGAGCCTCGCAGTCACACTGTTGGCAGACTTGATGGAGAAGCTGCACGTAAGAACAGTGGACTGGTGCTCAGCTCTGCTGCAGTCTCAGCACTTCACGAAGAGCACGCGCGTATCGTTGGGAACGAAAAGCGCGACGGCGCTTCTAGTTACAGAGTTACAGTACAAGACGCGCGCCACACAACAAACAGAGCATCCGCCGCCGAGCAGGAGGGCCGTTGACCGGGTTGGCCAAGTTGACCATGTTGGCCAGGTTGACCAGGTTCAACGCATCGTCCGCAGGGTGCCCTGATGACCAGGTTGACCAGGTTGACCAGTTGACCAGGTTGGCCACGTTGACCAGGTTGACCATGTTGACCAGGTTGCCCAGGTTGCCCAGGTTCAACGCATCCTCCGCCAAACAGGGGCCGTTGAGCAGGTTCAACGCATCCTCAGCAGGGTGCCCTGATGACCAACCGGGTTGGCCATGTTGACCAGGTTGGCCATGTTGACCAGGTTCAACACAACCTCCGCCAAACAGGGGTCGTTGGCCAGGTTCAACGCATCCTCAGCAGGGTGCCCTGATGACCAGGTTGACCGGATTGGCCATGTTTACCAGGTTGGCCAGGTTGACCAGGTTCAACGCATCCTCCGCCAAACGGAGCCGTTGACCAGGTGGGCCAGGTTGGCCAGGTTGACCAGGTTGGCCAGGTCGGCGGCTCCGCTTCCGCGACCGGAGCCTAGCCGCAGTCGTTAGGGTCGGTTAGGGGCGCGCGAGAAGAGCGAAGCCGAGCCGACGTGCGTTTGCGTGACGAGGCGATGCGTGACGCAGGCGGGCAGCGTTTCGCGCGCGTCGGCAGAAGCGGCTCGGCCAGGCCAGGCGCGCTCCACTTGCGGCTCATCGACGAATCATCACGCCGATGATGGGCTAGGCCGGCTAGGCCGGCTGGGCCGGCTAGGCCGCCATGGGGCAGGTCGGGGTTCCATTCCGTTCCCGCCGCATCAGCGCCGCGTGGCCGCCCTAGTCGCGTGCAACGGCTGCGCGGAGCGCCCATCCCGCGCGCCTGGACAACCACCCTATGCATGCCTACAGTAGACTGATTCCGAGAGTCGTTTTCGTCGCTCTGTCTCTCTCGCACCTATACGAGACGCCCCATGAGTACAAGCGAGACAGAGCGAGCGACAAAAACGACTCTCGAAATCAGTCTGCAGGCTTCCGAACAGTGCAGCCGCGCGTTGTCCCCACGACGGCACACCCAACGAGTGCGAGACGATGGCCGACCCCGGGCCGCGAAAATGATATCAAACGGAAACAAAAGGAACACAACGGTAACTTGGCAGGGTAGGACCTGCCGGGAAGGGTCGGGTAGACCGCGCCTCGATGTATGTCGGCTTGGGACATCGGAGCAGACCGTGCAGGCCGAGCAGGCCAGTAGGGTGACCGGGCAAATAATAAAACAGCGCAGCGCCCTCCTGTGGCATCGAGTGACAGTGAGTGTGAGTGTGCCTCTGTGTGTGTGTGTGTGTGTGTGTGTGTGTGTGTGTGCCTGTGTGTGCGTGCGGGTGCGGGCGGTGTGTACATAGCGGCAGCCGTGCACTCGAGCCGTCCCGCGAGGCCGAAATTGCCTTGTTGCGTTTTCAGGACACCGGGGGAGGGGAGGGGGGAGTCGT
Source organism: Thrips palmi (assembly GCF_012932325.1). Taxonomy (NCBI): domain Eukaryota; kingdom Metazoa; phylum Arthropoda; class Insecta; order Thysanoptera; family Thripidae; genus Thrips; species Thrips palmi. Next base: position 1,187,567 of record NW_023144626.1, read on the forward strand.
GAATCGCAGTTCCGAACTTCCAAACAGCGTCCTCGCCGCGCTGTCTCTCGCGCACTCATGGGGCGTCGCGCAGGGGTCGCAGGGGTGCGAGAGAGACGGAACGACGAGGACGCGACAGCCCGCCGCGCGCGTCCGTGACTGGTGCCTTCCTGAAGCCGCCACAGACACAAGACACACGACACCAAAGAGCACCTCGCGGCCCTGCGTCAAGCAAGTGTCTGTGTGCGTGTGTGCCTGTGTGCGTATGAGCGCGCGTGCGTGAGTGTGGGTGAGTGCTGAGCGCGCTTCTCGGAAGACAAAAACAGAGACCTTGCATTGCAGGAGTGGGCCGGCCGGACTGACTGAGTGACGCGGGACGCGGCGACGCGCGCCTCGACGGACGAGCCTCCCTGCCGCCGAGCGACTCCGAAGTGTCTCCGTCTCTCTCGCAAACCTGCGCAACGCCCTACGAGTGCGACGGAGACAGTGCCTCTCTCTGGACGCTGTGTGTCCCCGAGGTGTCGTTGATCGACCGGGAGTCTCAAGCAGACGTTGCGCGGGCCACGGGGGTCGGGCGCTTCTCTCTCTCTCTCTCTCTCTCTCTCTCTCTCTCTCTCTCTCTCTCTCTCTCTCTCTCTCTCTCGCACGCAACGCACATAGCGCCATCTCTCTCCTGCCGTGCCAATGGTTGGATCTCTGAAGAGACCCCTGATGTAAACATGATTCTGAAACGGAAGAGGCAGAGACGGGGAAGGCCTTACTTGAAGGCCCTTTCTGAACTCGAGTCCACGAAGCACGAAGTGAGCGTGCCAGCCTACAGTGCTATGCGTCCCGTCGCGCGACCTAAGGTCTTGTTTATGGAAGCAGCTTCCACACGCCCCCTCTCCCCGCGCCCCCTTGATCCGCCCCTCGCCGCCTCGGAGCGCCTCTGGCAGCCTCTGGGCGAGCGACGCGCGGGACGGCACTCCGGGCGTGGCGTTCCGCGAAGACCCGCCTGCTTGCTCCAGCGCCTGCCAGGTCGGCACAAAGGGCGGGGCGGGGCGAGGCGGGGCGGGGCGGGAGCCGGAAGGCCGGCAGGACGAAGAGGACGCCTCTGGCGAAAACACGGTGTCACAAAACAACGCGAAAAACTAACGGCAAACAATGGGCGGTTTTCCAGCTGACCCCGGCCGGCCGGACCCTCAAAGCCCCGAACCCCAACACCGCGGCAATGCGGCCGTCGTGGCGCCCGGTAATCCGATTTGCACGCAAACACGCCAGCAGCCTCCCCTCGCCGGCCCGAGAATAGTACTGCGTTATACGTACACCGGAATTTTAAAAGAGAAGCACTGGATGTGAACCAGGTGGATGCGAAATTTGCTCACCGTGGGCACAACCTCCAAGTGAAACCACTGACCCGAGAAGTGTCCAGGCCACAATGGCGTGCCCCTTATTGGCCACTAGACAGCCGCCTGGAAGGTAGGCAAATTGCGTCACATTCCCCCTGTAAGCAGGCAAAAAGCATGGCCTGACCCCCACCCCCACCCCCTTTCAAAATTTCTGCGCACGCCACTGCCCAGGCGGCAAGGCCCTGCGGCGCGCTGCGGTTTGTTGGAGGCCGTGGGGGTCGGCAGCATGGCCAGGCCAAGGTGTACGTAGACGCCAGGCGTCGATTGGCGGAACGGCATGGCGAATAGCCTGTTTGAAGAGACGCGGCACTACTACTATTCGAGTCCTATTTTAGAGGAACTGAAGCGCTCAAAAGGCGGCCCGCGACAGGCACCGCATTCCAGACTTGGCCCGCGGGGCTCGCGGCTAGCAGGCAGTCCTTGCGCAGGCCTTGCGAAATCCTTCTCAAGTCCTCGTCAAGTCCTTGCTAAGTCCTGGCGAAGTCCTTGCGAAGTCGCATCGCGGAGTGGTCGACGCCTTGGCACACCTCGGCACGCCTAGCCTTGGCCTAGACTGGCGGCATGCTGCTGAAGGTGCACCGCCGTGCCAGCCTCGCCTGTCCAATGAACCCCCAGCAGCACGCGGCGCGCTATCGGCCCACCCCGCCCCGCCCCGCCCCACCCCACCGCCCCTTATCGCAGCCCCACGTGGTGCCCGCCCCACCCCGCCCCGCCCCGCCCCGCCTTGTCTAGGCCCTATCAACACCTCTATCGCGGTCGTGACGTCAGCAGAATAAGGTAAGAGGGGAGGGGCGCTATCCTGCCCTGGCCATTCACGTCGCGAGTGAGAGAGACAGGACAAAAACAAAGCCGGCGTGGTGCAGGACATCGCGAGTGCATCGAATCGACGCCCCGCGATAACGCCTCGGCGGGGGGGCGTACCTGGCGTACCTGGCGCACAGTCACAGTGTGGGGCTGGCAACGGCACCGGGCCACCGCCACCCCGAGGGTGCGGCGCACGAGACTGCCGTGTTGGCACAACAGCGCAACGAGTGCAACGAGGTGTGCGGCGGACTCACCTGGGCAGGCTGTGGTGGTTGGCGACCTGCTGCTGGGTGAGCCCGGACCACGACGGCAGCAGGGCGTGGCCCTGGCCGTAGAGGGCGTCGTCGGGGGACGCGCTGCCGGCGGGCTGCCCGGGCTGCAGCGGCGTCAGCTGGTCGTACTGGGCGTCCTCGGCGTCCTGGCCCGTCGACGGCGAGCCCTCCCTGCTGCCTTGCAGCTCGGCGTGGCCGGGCAGCGTCGGCAGGTACTCCACGTGCTCGGCGTGCTGGCCGTTGTGCAGGTAGCGCGCCGTGTTCTCCACCACCACGCTGGCCTGCTGCACCTGGGCCTCGCAGTGCTTCTCCGTCTTGAGCACGCTGATGACGTCCTCCAGGGGCCCGCTGTGGCCGTGCACGTCCATGAGCGGCGAGTACCCGATGTAGTCGTCGTGCAGCTTGGCCGCGTTCAGGTGGGGGAACAGCGGGGGTAGCGACTGCCTCATGCCGGTGGCCGCCAGGTCGCCGCCGTCGAAGTGCTGCTCGCTGTCGGCGTGGTGGTGATGGTGGTGGTGGCCGGCGTCCGCGCTGCCGGGTCGAAGGCGCTGCAGCTCTCTCAGGTGCGGCGACGGAGACATGTCATGGTGCGGGTACAGCTCGGAGTGGAAGGTGTTGACGAGCACGCCGTCGCTGGAGAGCAGCACGTACCGCGCGCCGTGGACGTCAGCCTCCTCACCGTCCTGCTGGTGTGGTTCGGCGTGGAGTACTCGGAGGTCGCGCGCGCCGTAGTCCAGCTCCTGGTCGTCGAGGTCCGTGATGCCGTGCGCCCGGAGATCCGTGGCGGGAGACTCTTCGTCCTGCACTGCGTGCGGGTCGGGGGCTGGCTCGCCGGGACCGGGCCCCCCGTCCCCCGGGGCCCCCGCCGCAGCCCCCGCCACTCCCCCGGCCCCGGCCTCGGTCCCCATGGCGGCCGCGGCGTCGTCCCCGTACCGCAGGCGCGGCTCGCGCGGCTCGCTCTGCTGGCTGTGTCGGGGAGGGGGAGGCGCCGGGGAGCCGTCCTCCGCCAATGGGGACTCGGGGGGCGGGGCGAGGAGCTCGCCGCTGTCGCCCTCTGGCGGCGCCACGTGGAAGCTGGACTCGGATTCCTCCTCTGCAACATGGAGAGGAACGGCGGTGAGACAGCGGCTTGGCCAGGGGCCGGGAAGCCCCATTCGAAAAACAGTGCCAAACAGGTCCTTGCAGGATTGCGGGTTACTTGACCGCCACCGCGCCTAGGCCCGTCACCCACTGAATAGACCCGCGGGCGAGGTTGGCGAGGTTCGCGAGGTCACTGAGGCAACGGAGCGATTACGAAGGATAGTTTGATCGCTCTGTCTCGCGCCCCTGCGGGACGTCCCATGACGACGACAGAGAGAAGAGCGACGAACCGAAACGCTCCTCCTGACCTTGTTCCTAGTGGCGGAGTGACGCATGCATGACGCGCGTTGCGTGTGCGTTTGCGATAACGGGCGAGGGTCTTAGCAAATTTATTTCCTCTAGACGCGAGGACATTTCGCACAAGTGTAGTTCTGCACGCTGCTACGATCGAACAAGTGTCGTTTATCGGGATATTTCTGTTTTCTCCAGAGTTCGTCGTCGGTATCACCTACCAGAAGCCCCCTCCCCCTTTTCCCCGCTTCCCTCGGGGAGCACACAGCAGTAGGCTCACCTGCCCCACCACGGCCACGGGGTGCCCCGACCACCTAGAGACAGCGCTATCTTTATGGGATGTCATGGAACTCGTTAACAACCCCCCAGTGGCATCCGCGGGAGAGGTCACTCATCGAGGTCAGGGAGGAGGAGGAGGAGGAGAATGAGGGAAAACTCGCCAGAGGCGGTAGTCGAACCCTGCGGCGGCGCGAGGGCGTGGCGTGGGCGGACTACGTATTACGGAGAAGTGCGTCAAGTACACCGAGACTGTGGGGGCACGTTTCCCAGAGTCATTTAAACGTCGACTTTTTGTTCCGGCAGCAGCACACGCCCCGCCGCCCCCAGCAACGCGCTGCAACGCCCCCGCGCCTTCCCCAAACCGAGCGGCCCCACTCATTACCCCGTGTCACTCGGTCCCGTTAAAACAAGCAGCGTTATTGTTTCTTTGGGAAGCCAAAGTTTGTCCTGCGTGCCCAGAGAAAACAATCTGTTTTCGTCCTGTCAGCATGTCAGCCGCCGAGGGCCGACCGGCCCCGCCCGGACTGCCGCACTGCCCGGCACGCCCCAAACCCGGCCACCACCCGACAACAGTCACAGTCGTCGTCTGGTCCGGACCTGCAGACTGATTCCGAGAGTCGTTTACGTCGCTCTCTCTCTCTCTCGCACCTACATGGGACGCCTCATGAGTGCGAGAGAGACAGAGCGACGACTCTCGGAATCAGCCTGCTGCACCCCTCCGCCCTCCGGTCTGCAGCAAACGAACAGGCGGGCGGCCAGGCCCAGCGTCAAAACAAGCCTTCAAAGAAGTGTCAAAAACGTCCAGAAGCTCCAGAAGCCAGTGCGGCTGGAGTGGGCGGTGCATGTGTCGAGGCAGCCGGGCACCGTTAGCTTCGATAAGGAGTCGAGCTGCTTGGACCGCGACCGCGAACGCAAGCAGCAAGGAAAGGGGCGACGCGACGGCACTGGCGACCTCCCCCCCCCCCCCCACACACACACACACAGACTTCCGGAACAGTTCAGACCAAGACGAGAGTGGTATGCCATCCACCGCACGGGTTTGAACCGCGAACCGCCCGCGCCGCACCACGTCACTTTGGCCATGGCTCATTTCCGGCACGGCACGGCACGGCACGGCACGGCACGGCGCGGCACGGCACGGCGTGGCGACGCGGCTTTTCTATCTCGGCGAGGCACTACTTTTGCTCCAGCCAGCGATAGAGCGGCTGGCGCGCTGGCGGTGGCGGCTCCGCCCGGCCAGGTCGTCGACCAGACGCCGCCGCGGCCGCGATGCCGCGATCGGCGGCGACCAGTGCGCGGTCGCCGTCGTGGATTCCGCACGCCCGCGAGTCCGTGGGTGCTGGCCTGAACTGGAACTGGAACTTGAACTGGGCTGCTCAGTTTATGTACGGCGGTAATGCAAATTTATTCAAAAATGTTTCTCTTTCTACTTAGAACCACAATGACCCCTGGCGCGAGGGGCGACTGCGGGACTTGACTGGTGGGAACCGGGGGCGTTTTGTGAGTCGCCAAGGCCCACATGGGTGTTGGATTTGGCGCGGGGGCGGCGGGGGGGGGGGGGGGGGTGGCAGTGCGGAGCGACAGGTCGACGGCCCCACCCCGTCTGGCCCCCGTGTCCCACTCAGCAGGCCGAGTCTGAACGTTGCTTTCGTCGCTCCGTCTCTGTCTCTCTCGCTCGCATTGGCCGTTCCACGAGGGTGCGAGAGAGACAGAGCGAAGTCGAAGAGGCACTGTTCGGCCTCAGCCTGCAGCTGCGGTCGTTAGGGTGGCCCCATCTACGCCAGCCAGCCCAGCCAGCCGGCTGTAGCCCCCGGCCACGGGGACGGGGGGCCGCGGGGCCGCGGGGGCCGCGAGGAGGGAGGGGGAGGGGGAGGCATCGGCCACCATGCGCCCAAAGCCACCCCATGGGAATCATCCTACATTTTTCGAGGAAAAAATAAATAAAATGAAAACAGAGCAATAATGTTACTGTCTCAAGCTATCGAGCTTGTGATAAGCGCAGACCAAAAATCCCGTGACAGATCAAAAGCTACGCAATCAATTTCGATCTACTGGGCTAGTATTGGGGCCACCTGGTAGCGTGCAGTAACAGAGGGGCTCCTGCGGCTCTCCGAACAGAGAGCCTGGCAAGGGGCGTAACCTGTACACATCGAAACGAACCAGACTACGAGAGAGAGAGAGACAGAGTGCGTGTGTGTGCCGGCAGCAGCGGACACAGGACATGTCTGCTGTGTGTATAATGTCACTTGTGCAGAGTAATGAGAACCCGCCACCGCCGGCGTCGAAGGGCATCTGGAGTACTGCAGTACCACACATCAAGTACAAAAAGTGATTTTGTGAAAAAATGAAGGGAGACATAAGATATAGTCTGCGCCGAAAATTTTGGCGCAAAAGTACTGAAAATATTCATAAACGCCAACTGAATAATGAAGGCAAACTCGCGAAAATTGGAGCGAGGTCGCCGGGACCCGAGACGACGGCCGGCGGGGCGAGGCGGAGCTGAGATCTAGCGGCGGGCGCGGAAGGCGTTCGCGGGCAGCGCGGGCAGCGCGAGGTCAAAACGCGAAACGCGCGCCAAGAGCTTCCGCCGTTGGCCGCAGGAGGGCGCCGCCTGCCGGACGGCCCGCGGACTAACGGCCAGCAGACTGATTCCGGGAGTCGTTTTCGTCGCTCTGTCTCTCTCGCACCTACACGGGACGCCCCGTGAGTGCGAGAGAGAGAGAGAAAGAGCGACGAAAACGAATCTCAATCAGGTTTGCGGGAGTACCCCAAGTGCAGTGTTCCGTCGCTCTGTGTCTCTCTCGCACCCGCGTGCGCATGAGTGTGACTGAGGCGTCTCGTACGACGGGGTCGTCAAGAACAGGGAGGGCGTCTCCTGGAGGGCAGGCAACCCAACGCACACCAGTCAGCTGTTTTGCGCCCCGGAAGGCGCTTCCGTCGCTGTGCGTCTCTCTCGCACTCACGGGGTGTCTCGTCTCGTACCCTCGGAATGGGTCTCCTTGGCGTAATCCAAGGCGCGGGTTCCCGTGCGTTGGGTTGCCTTCCCTCCGGGCGCTCAATTCTCGTGCCATCATTCGCAGAGACAGATATAGGGGAGCAGCAGCCACACACGTAGCAGGCTCCGTCCATACAGTGGACCCTCCAGTCGCCACTCGCGGCAGCAACGCCGCAGCGACGAGGCGAGCACCCACCTATCGCCATGTGTTTGCGAACAAAGGACTGACCTGCTCAATTCTAGATAATTTCCCTATCTAAATTTTCTATTGGTTGACAGAAGGAAGATAGGCGATATCGGCCAAGGCGCGGAGGCAGGGCGCCTATTGCCATAATGACGATAAGTAGGGGGCGCACCACGAGCACCACGAGCACGGCAGCCTTTACACATACGGGGAGATAGTCATTATCTGTTAGGACAAGTAGCTCACAATGTAGGCAAAAAGCGAAAGTGATCTTCGGGACGGGTTCTCGAGCCGCCAGCGCGCGGGCGGCGTAGCGTATCGTCGGATCTCTGTGACAGTGTCCCAGTCAGTTTTCTGCTCAGCCCGGACGATTAGAATGAGTGTAACTCTGCGCAGCCCTGTGAGTTTTTCGTTTGCATAAGTTAATTTTATTGTTAACGAGTCGAGCACGGGGAGTTCCTTGACTTGAACCACTTGATGCTCGCACAGTGGGCCAGAAAACCGGCGGAGGCGGTAAAAATTCTGGACGCGTTTTGAGCTCCAGTCGCTGAACAGGACTCGAACCGAACGTGTGACCCCACCAATGGATTCCTCATTCGGAGAGCAATCTATTGGTGAGGTCACACGTTGGATTCGAGACCCACTTAGCGACTCCGGAGCTCAAAAGAAGTCTTGAGTTTTGGCCGCCTCGACCGGTCTTCTGGCGGTGCAGCAGAGGAGTCATTTCGTCACTCTGTCTCTGTCGCACCCATAAGGGCGATCCGCAGGAGTGCGATAGAGACAGACCGATGAAGCGAGTCTTCGGAATGGCGCTGCAGCAGATAAACTTCATTCACAGCGCGTAGGGCGACACGGGGCAGGCCGTCGGCAGGCCGGCAGGGTGGCCGAACAGCTGAGCGCTAGATAAACGCGGTGGTTCTGCCGGGCGCATTGCAGAGCTCCGTCTCTCTCGCACTCGTGGGGCGTCCCGTACGGGTGCGAGAGAGACAGAGCAATGCGGCCCGCTGCAACCATTACCGCTTTGGCTCCGCGGTCTCCGGCGCGCTCGCCGCCGGGTCTGCTGTCCGCGGCGAGCAGCGACGAGTGGAACAGTGGAGTGGAGCCGGCGAGGCGACAGCATTTTAAAAACGGCCGCCAACGCTATTTTCGGTCAAAGTTTCCACGGCGGGCGAGGGCGGGCGGACTGTCGCCGAAGGCGGTAAGGCAGTACCCATTGCACAAAACGCAGTTGTTCCGGGGCACCCTGTACCCGCACTACCGACGGGGAAGCGATGTTCGTTTCAAACTTCAGGCAAGCTCGCCAAGCCGGCCTGAGCATCTTTGCAGAAGGCTGATTCCGAAGGTGCTCTTCCGTCGCTCTGTCCTCTGTCGCATCTCTAAAGGGACGCCCCATGAGTGCGAGAGAGACAGACCGTCTTGCCCGCCTTGGCGACGCGGGTAGACGTTCGGGCTGCGCGACGTCCTCACGGCTTCCGGCCGGCGGATCCAGTGGCCTGGGGCCGCCTGCGGCCTGCGGGCGTCGCGCGGCAGCCAACGCGGAACGCGGCCACAACATAGCTGTCTCATTCCAAACGGCGCTTCGTCGCTGTCTCTCTCGCACCCTCGTGGAACGCTCATGCATCCGAGAGAGACAGAGCGACGAAAGCACTGTTCGGAGTGAGCCAGTTCGTAAACAGAGCCGCCGCACTGGCCGGCATTGCCACTGGCCCTACTCGTGCGCGCTGCGCGTCGCGGTCGCTACGCACTCCAAGATAACCGCGTTCATTCACAGATGGCTCGGCGGACGTCGCACCGCGGCGCACGGCGCACGTGGGCGCGGCGCGGGGGCTCGGCGTCGGCGCGCCATAGTGGGCCAGAAGACCGGTGGAGGCGGCCAAAACTCTAGACGCGTTTTGGAGCTCCAGAGTCGCTAAATGGGACTCGAACCGAACGTGTGACCCCACCAATGGATTCCTCGTTCAGACAGCAATCCATTGGTGGGTTCACACGTTCGGTTCGAGTCCCATTTCGCGACTCTGGAGCTCAAAACGCGTCTAGAATTCTGGCCGCCTCCACCGGTCTTCTGGCCCACTGTGCGCGCTGCAGTCGCTACAGGTGATGGACTTGGCCACCTCGGGCACCCGCACCGCGCGCCCAGCGCATGCTGCTCGTTTGCGGGGCGTTCCTTTGCCCTTCGCCTCGTCGGCCGCCTCCCAGGCGGTGCATCTCCTGGTACCACTGGTCCGCCGCCATCACCCTGCCGCCCTGCCGCCCTGCCGCCCTGCCCCGCGAGACACCCGCTTCCCTCGCCGCCGCTGCTGAGCGGCCACAACCACAACGGAACATTCGGGGCAAAGTCCAACGAGGGGCTGCTGGCTGCTCGGCGTCTGGGCCGCGACGGGCGCCCCGCCCCGCCGCGCCCCGCCCCGCCACACCACGACCAAGCCGTCGGACGTGCGCCGCCCCACGTGCCGCCAACCCCAGTCCTGGCAAACAAGACTCGTTCGCAGTGCCCGCACGGCCAGCCCAGGGCCTGCCAAGCGACTGCCATGCCAAGGCCCCCGACGACAACCCAAGCCGCCGACCGACGCGGACCGAGCCCCCTGACGGCGGACGGCGGGTGGAGTCCGGCTGGGTCCGCGGCCGGCCGCACGGATACAGCCCGGCGGGGACTTTCCTCTGACCCGAGGGGTGAAGGGAGGGCGCCTTGAGCGTGACCTTGGTGGACCGCTCGCGCCGCTCGGCGAGCTGCTCAGCCTGTCACGTGCGTTCCTTGTGGCCTTCCTGGCGTGCCCTGTGCCGACCACCAAGCCGCCAGGCCGCGGGCTTATCGCCCCAGAATAACACTCGATGTGGCAATATGGCGTCTGTTCCTCTGATCGCGGCTCCGCGTCTTCGCGGCTTCGCGGCGTCCACCTCGCGGACCTCCCCGCCATGCCGCGGCGCGCGACGGCCTCACGGCGCGCCGTTTGAACCGCAACCCCGCGGACTCGGCGGACACGGCCTACGGAGGTCCTCAGGCCGATTCCGAGATCCGTTCTCGCTCCCTTAGATAGCGCTCCCGCTCCATGAGTGCGAGAGAGACAAAGCGGCGAGAACGAATCGCGGAATCAGTCTTCTGAGCGTTACTGGAAATGCATTTCGGCCGCTTTGAGGCGCAGAGGCCCGCGTGCTGCGGGCTGCCGGGCTGCCACCACGCCGCTGGGCAGGCCTCATGGATGTAGTATTTCTAGGCCTACTGTACCGAGACTGGTGGAGTGTAGTACAGCGCGGACCGCGGGCGTCACTAGAGACCCTGGAGGCGTTGTGGCAACGCTGCCGAGTCGAACGCCAACGCCGTGCCCAGCCCCGCGCAGGCACCGCAGGCACACTGGCCGCACTGCCGCGGTGCGGTACCCGCGGCAAGCTTCCGGCCTCTAGTGCCGTGCCGCCAGTGTGCCGCCACCCGCACCGCGCACGCCGCGCACCGAACGGCCGGCCGGGCTGCACAGCAAAAGAAAGCTCTGGCAAAGCGCGGCGCCTCCGAACAGCGCACAGTGGGCCAGAAGACCGGTGGAGGCGGACAAAACTCTAGACGCGTTTTGAGCTCCAGAGTCGCTAAATGGGACTCGAACCGAACGTGTGACCCCACCAATGGATCGCTCTCCGAACGAGGAATCCATTGATGGGGTCACACGTTCGGTTCGAGTCCTGTTTAGCGACGCTGGAGCTCAAAACGCGTCTGGCGTTTTGTCCGCCTCCACCAGTCTTCTGGCCCACTGTGCAGCGTTCCGTCGCTCTGTCTCTTTCGCACCCCGGCGGGACGGGCGCGACGCCCCATGAGTGCGAGAGAGACAGAGCGACGGTGCGCGAATTACCGTTCGGATTACGGTGGACTATCGCAAAGCGCCGCGCCTGCACCACTGCGACGATAGTGGCCGAACCGTGTTATCAGGGGAGGGAGTGTGAGAAAGAGAGAGATAGGTGGCGCTTGACGCTTTTAGACAATCGCACTTTTACTTTCCCTTTTATCGTACAGCGTGGCTCGGCGGGGCGGCCTGACTCGCATCGCGCTGATTTCGTCCCGACGCTCTGGACGCCTCGACTGGCGGCGCGATCGCGGCGTGCATATCGAACTCGATATCGAATCTCGACTCGATAAGACGACATCGTCATCCTGTCCCTTGGGCGGAGGGTAGGGAAAGCGCGGGCGCGTCCAGCAGACGGCTGGTTCCGGATTTCGTCGCTCTGTCTCTCTCGCACTCAAAACCGCAGTCCGCACTCGAGCCAGGGGGTTGTTTGCGCATTGCGTCACACAAGCGCGTTAGTGCCCTCTGCCATTTATATTGCCCAATCCCGATTCCAATGTGGCTCTCGCGACGAGGCGAGAGGGTGAGCGGCGACTGACCCCGCCGCGACCCGGGGCAGGCCAGGGCAGGCCTTAGGCCAGGCTGGGCAGCCAGGCTGGGCGGCCAGGCGGCAGGGCGGGCAGAGGCACGATCCCGCGCCACGCCGCCCTCGTCGTCGTCATGGCAGTCATGGTGGACGCGTCTGTTTTTTCTTTTCGGCTGACTCTGTGCCGCGGCATCGCGCAAACAACAAGAGAGAAGAGAGCGAGAGGGAGGGGAGGGGAGACAGTGCGACGTCTCGCCTCGTCAGCCACCATAGCGCTGAATGGCCACCCTTACAGAAATGGATCACGTCGTTGTTGGGTGCTAAAAGTGGGTGATAAAGTGTGTCAAAAAAGGGGTCCTCACGGTACCTCCTAGATGCAGCACTAAAAGGTGTCTAGCCGCACACACCCTTTTAACCGCGAGAAAGGGGTCCAAAAGGGGGTCTGAGGTGGGTTCCAAAGAAAGTGCCAAAAGTGTGTGCGGGGCATGCTCCGCGTAGGCGAAGCGACGCTGTAGTCGGGATTCGATCCTCGGACCTTTCTGTTATGAGACCTCCACTTTACACCTGAGCCATAGCGCTTCTCCTGTCAGAGGGTCCGCGCGCCGCCCATATGCTTCTACAAGTCTGGACTTAGAACGCCAGGCTTGTTTTCCTTGCCGGGCGCGTATCCGAAAACGAAAAAAGAAGAGTATTGCGACATCGCTCCCCCCCCCCTTCCTTTCCCCAGGTCCAGGTCCGCGGTTTCTTTCTCCAGTTACAAAAACAATAATTCGCGCGAATATGAAAATTTACGATAGACCTGAGGCTAGAACCAGATTCTAATTATAGAACGCCATCCTCTCATAGAAACCAGGACTTTGCAGGACTTGGAAAGCCGCGACGTCGTGACCGTCACTCCTCTGAATAGCAACTTGGTGGCGTGCATGGAGAGTCATCACCTGCGCCGTTCTGCATCGCGTCAAAGGCACCCCTTTTTGGACCCCCTTCGCGTGAAGAAAAGGGGTCCACGTCCGTTGGAGGACCCCCTGAGCTTGAGCAGCAAAAAGGGGGTACTGAAAAGGGCCCCTCGTCTCTTTGAGAGGAGAAAACGGGGTCACGAAGGGGTTAAAATGAACGAAGAGGGTCGCAGTGGGTGATTTTGGTCAAAAGGGGTATGAAAAGGGGCGAAAAAGTGGTCCGCAGTACCACTTATCGACCACCTTCCACAAATCCATTTCTGTAAGGGCACGCGCTTCAAACTTTCCACAAATCGCGAAAATATAAATAAAGTGCAGGCGCCACGCGCCACCAGCACTGCGTCGTGGATCGGTTTCAGATGCATTGCACAACACGCTCGGATACTCCGTGCCGAAGTTCCCGCTGCATCCTGTGTGCGATTCGTACCTGTGGGTGTGTGTGTGTGCGTGTGTTTGTCCGGCACTGGCAATGCCGGTGGCTCGAAGCCTGTCACGCCTGTAACGCAGGGCATAACGACTGCATTGTTACAAGCCCCCCACCCCCACCCCCACGACGTGGACGGGCCGAGGGGCCCCACTGCCAGGGCACGGCACTGCCAGGGCGTGCGGCAAAGGCAGGTAGCGGCTGTGGCCAGCGCGTCGTGGGAACGGCGAAGAATGGCAAGGCCCCCCAGGGACTCCGCGTCGTCGCGCATGGACGCGCCATCGAGAAGGCCGTCGTCCAGGCCGTCGTCCAGGCCGTCGAGAAGGCCGTCGAGAAGGCCGTCGTCTAGGCCGTCGAGAAGGCAGTCGCTCTGGCCAACCAGAAGTCCGTCGAGCAGGCCGTCGCTCAGGCCATCCAGAAGGCCGTCGCTCTGGCCAACCAGAAGTCCGTCGAGCAGATCGTCGTCCAGGCCGTACAGAGCAAAGGGACCGACGGCGGCCGGCTCCCCCGAGGACGTCCTTGCCCACTACGCGACCCTGGGGTGCACGGCCCGGCCTGCACGGCCTTCGCGCTGGGCATGCACGTCGTTGTGCTGGTCAGGAATCGGAGAGTTTATAGCCACCTGCGCCGTGCGTCGCCGCGTCGCCGTGCCGCAAGCCACCGTGAATGAAAACAACCGGTGGGGCCCTTCGCCCTTTTATAGGTCGCCGTGCCCTACAGTGCACTGTGCACTGCCGACCAGCTGGCCTGTTCCGGTGCAGGGCCCGACCGGCCCGAGCGGAGGCAAAGCTACGACGGCAGCCTGGAGCTGAGTTCCGTCGCTCAGACGGCGCCCCGCACGGCCCTGCACCCCTGGACGACGCTGGAGCGCCACCCGCGACGCTTCCGTAGTAGAGCATAGTAGTAGTACGTTGCATGCAGCTGATTGCAAGCCCCCCTCCCCTGTTGGCCTGTTCTCCGGGGGCGATAGCATATCTGGGCGAGCCGGCCGCCCGCCCCGCCCCGCCACGCCACGCCGTATCAGCCCTTCACCTTGGTGGCTATCGCCGCCGTGACATCACACCGATATCACGGGGGTATCGTGTCGTGACGTCACTGTCCAGCACCGTGTCCGACTTGCCGCTGCCCAGCGCAGCCATCACGGGGTGACGCCCCCCGCCGTGACGTCGCGGTCCACCTTGCAGAGCGATTCCGCGCACGGCGCTCTCTGTCTCTCTCGCACCCTTACGGGACGCCCCATGGGTGCGAGAGAGGGCGCTGTTCAGCCTGACGGGGAGCGCGGCCTGCTCGCGGAAAGGGCGGCCCGTTCGAGGCTGGCCGCCCCGTGGCCCCGCTCTGCGGCAACAAGCGGGGCTCGTCGTCCAGACGAGGAGGGGAAGGGGGAGGGTCACGAACCCGGGCCAAGGGGCTATCTTATCAGAGTATGGGTTTCTCGCTGCTTCTTGCGTTATTCCTTCTCTCTCACAGCACTGCCGAGGCACTGCCAAGGCACTGCCCATCCCCGTCCCTTCGGCCGCGCTATCTTGGAGGAGGCGAGGGAAGGGGGAGGGGGTGGCGGGGCCCGCCCAGGCCCGCCACGCCGTCGAACCAATAAAGCGATAACGTATTTAACACAACAACATCGCCACACATCGCCGCATCGGCGCGGACGCTCAAGCCAGCCGTGCGTTCGAGCGGCTGCGCTCTTTGGCATCGCCGGCCTGTCGGATTTGAAAATAAGGCGTCAGTAAGCGAGATAGAGTGCGATCCTAGGCGGGCTGAATGGTGAATGAGTGAGCAAGACTACTCTGGCGCGACGCTCCGTCAGGGGCGCACAGTGGATTTGCCAGAAGACCGGTGGAGGTGGCCAAAATTCTAGACGCGTTTTGGAGCTCCAGAGTCGCCTAGTGGGACTCGAACCGAACGTGTTACCCCACCACTGAATTGCTCTTCAAACGAGGAATCCATTGGTGGGATCACAAGTTTGATTCGAGTCCTGTTTATTGACTGTGAAGCTCAAAACGAGTGTGTTGGCCGCCGCCACTGGTCTTCTGGCCGAATGTGGGGCGCTGCCTTGGGCACTGCTTGCTGCGCTTTCTGCGAAACGCAACCCGTTTGTCAACGCACCAACAACAAGGGCTTTGAAACAAAACGTCGCAGGAGGAAAAAAAATTAAGAGCGATTTGGAGGCTCCCGTGGGGGCCGGCTCGGCACCTGTTGGACGAACGGGTAAAGGGGAAGAGGGGGTGGAGAAAAAAGAGGTGAGCCGAGCCACCCCGGGTCAGATCCAGAATCACCCCTAACGCCCATCCAGCTCAGTCGAACCCCATTCGGAGTCGAACGCGGGGGAGGGGGAAAAGGGGCAGAAGACAGCGTTGACAACGTTTGGCCCCATAAACCAAAGTAGCAGTTCGGAAGAGTGGGCGAAGACCTCGGAGCAGGCAGTATTAGGCCAGACATTAACTCAAATCTCTCGGCCCGGCTAGGCCTCCGTCTGAAGGGCAGGGCACACAAGGCGTTCGTTCGAAGGGACGGCCGCGTGGAGGCCGGAGGGGCGAGGTGAAGGAAAAACGATCGTAGATCAATGTTATCTCGAACAGACACGGCCGATATCGCTGTCTACGAGAATGACCTGTTGTGCACTTGTTTGACAACAAAAATATGGCCAGGCCCCCTCCCGAAGGACATTAGAAACTGGTTGACTTTGACGCCGATAAGACACTCGAACGCCGCTAGCGACAGAGTTGACCCTCTCACCCCCGACGGAGCGCTGGAGCTTGGAGGGGCCAAGACGCGCCCCAGGCAAAGGTCACCGTGAAGCCCTCTCCGACGGGACGCTTTCCAACTATCCGACTTTTTAAATGACTAATCGAACCAGCATAGTCTTGCCTTGCTGCCGTTTTGGCAGACTGCGTCACGCACCGATAGCGTGAGTCACATCGCCGCAGTCTGCAAGTGACTCATTAGCAGTGCACTGCTCCGTTGTCCAGCGGCCTGCCGCTCTGTCTCTCTCGCACTCATGGGCCGTCCCGCAGGGGAGCGAGAGGGACGGGGCGACAAAGCACTGGGAAGCAGCCTGCAGCCACGCCACTCTCCAGCCGCCCTTTACCCAGGCCGAAGGGCCCTTTGGACTGCCGGCCGGCAAACACGCCGGAGCTGGAGCGGGCCGGGGCGGGCTCACCCACGGCAAACACAAACAGAAACGGGAAAGGTGAATCGAGAATTCTAAGTCTGACCGGATTATCGGTCCTCGGTCTCCCACACCCGAAAAAGTCGTTTCTTGAACCGGGATGCATAATTCCGGTGGAACAAGCGAATTTACTTCAAGGTTTTAAGTAATTTCACTTGTTTGTATTATTATTTCGATTCAAGAGCACCTTTTTTGGAGGGGGAAGGGGGGGGGGCGCTTAGAGGCCGCTCGTCGCACCTCACCGGTGCTCAGGGCAGGGTGAGTCCCCTCGTCGTCAGGGGCCATCAAAATCCGATCCACACCTCGTAAAAGCCTTTCTTTTTTCCGTGGGCCCATCTAGAAATAATTGACGTGTAGCGCCTCGTAAAACACGCGCCGTTTTCAGCATGTGTGCCTTTTGGCTCGCCTTTTGGCCTCCACGATTCCCACCCCTACAGTGGGCCTGCCAGCAGGCTGGTTCCGTTCCGAGCAGTGCGCCGTCGTCGCTCTGTCTCTCTCGCAGTCGTGGGGCGCGGCGCAGGGGCGCGAGAGAGACAGCGATGAAGCGCTGTTCGCAGTCAGCAGACTGATTCCGAGAGTCGTTCTCGTCGCTCTGTCCCTCTCGCACCTACTCGGGACGCCACATGAGTGCGAGAGAGACAGAGCGACGAGAACGACTCTCGGAATCAGTCTGCAGTCTCCAGGACGGTAAGGGCCTGGAACTGCTGCTGTCACGCTGCGAAAGGAGAGCGTGCCACCGCGCCTCGCCCCGCCCCGCCCCGCTGGCTAAGTAAACAGTAGAGTTTGGCGACTTCTGGGGAACTTGGGCGCGAGGAAGAAAACCGTACGAGGGGGAGTGTCCCGTTGCCCCGTGCGTGTGGGGTTTGCAAGCACCGCGACAGTTTGTCAAAACACCCCTTTGACCGCGACTTACAGTGTAGTCCACGTAAAGGAAACCCCGGTTGGCGCGGAAGGGTAGCGTGGAGACGCCGCAGTGGGCCAGAAGACCGGTGGAAGCGGCCAAAACTCTAGACGCGTTTTGAGCTCCAGAGTCGCGAAACGGGGCTCGAATCGAACGAGTGACCCACCAACGGATTCCTCGTTCGGAGAGCAATTGTGTGGGCGCCACACCCGGTTTTGAGTCCCTCGACTCTGTCGCTCAAAACGCGTCTTGAGTTTTGGCCACCGGCGCCGGTCTTCTGGTCCACAGAGCGACGCCTCCACCCCCTTCGATTCAGGAAAAACGCGGCACTGGAGACGGGAGGACGAATGAAAAGAAAAGCAAATTGGGAGCCGACTTCGCGAAACGCCGCGCCTCACGCGCTTGTGCCTCGACCACCGCCGTGGATGGAAACACCCGCGTGGACAGACGCGCCAACTAGAAAACAGACCACGCTAAAAAAGCGACACACCGCAGTAAGGCCCAGCTGAAAAGAGCGCGTGTGTCCGTGTGTGTGTGTGTGAGTGAGTGTGTCTGTGTGCAAGAATGTGTGTGAGTGCGTGCGCGCGCGTATCCGCTGGGATATCGCCCGAGGAGTCGCCGGGCTGGCTGTGTCGCTGCGGCGGCGTGGCCGAGGCGTGGCGGCGCGGTGCGGGGGGGGCGGCACCGCCACGCCAACTGGTACTCGACCGCCACACCGCCGACTCTAATGTGAGTCCGCGCGCGTATTTTGTATTTTCGGCATCGCAACAAAAACGACGGAGTACCGTCCGAACGGGAACCTCGACGCAAGGGGGTGTTGCACGGTGGGCGGAGGAGGCCAAAACTCTAGACTCGGTTTGAGACCGAACGTGTGACCCAATGGATTCCTCGGAGAGCAATCCATTGGTGGGCTCGTTCAGTTCGAGTCCTGTAGTAAAGCGACTCCGGAGCTCAAAACGCGTCTAGAAGTTTGGCCGCCTCGACCGGCCTTCTGGCCTACTGTGTGTTGGTTCGAACGGCGCGAAAACGTATGGAGCAGTTTGGAGGGAAGCACTCACCTGACGTGTGGATGTACTCGGCGTGCGACGTCATGTCGTCCTGACGGTCAGGAGAAGGAGGCGGTGCCGCGGTGGAGGCTGCGCGATGCACTGAGCAGAGGGGCCGACGGGCGCCCAATCCCCAGCCTGGAAGCCAAGAGAGCCGCGGCCGGTTACTTTGATTCGTGGGACGCCCCGCGGGGGCGGCGGGGGCGGCGGGGGGGGGCGGCGGGGCGGCGGGGGCGGCGGGGCGGCGGGGCGCGACGCCCCGCCCCGAGCAGCGATCGACGCGGCCCTCCCGCGACTGCCAGCGGCCCGGCCGCGCTAGCCGCGCCAGCTGACGGAGGCCAGGCGAGCAGGCAGGCCCTGCCACCTGATAACACACGCACTTCCAGACCGTGCACTCACACACTTACACTGACACACGCGCGCGGCCCGCACTGATAAAACGATCGGCCGGCAGGCTGACCGCGCCGTCAAGGGGTCCGCGGGGAGGCTGTTCGGTCGCACGCGTCGTCGACGGCGTCCTCGGCCGAGTCGTCGTCGGCGTCCTCGCGGTGTGCGCGGCGGTCCGCGGCTCGGAGGCTGCGCGCTGCGCGGTGAGGCTGCGCTGTGCGCTGGTCCGGTCGGACTGCCTCGCCGCCCTCGTGCCTCGCAGCCTCGCGGTGCCCCGTGCTGGTGCGGCGGGACGGCTGCGGACTGATTCCGAGAGTCGTTTTCGTCGCTCTGTCGCTCTCGGACCTGTACGGGGCGCCCCACCAGAGCGAGAGGGACAGAGCGACGGGAACCACTCTCGGAATCGGCCTGCTGGGCCGCGGTGGAGTCGGGGCGGTGCTGCGGACCGATGCCGAAGAGTATCGCTCCGTCCTTGTCGCGCTCGAGGGGGTGCCGTGGGGGTGCGAGTGGGACGGCGGCGTGGCTGGCAGTGCCGTGGGGCCGAGGGCGTGCCGCCGCGCTGCCGGCCGCGCTGTTGGTTGTTGGCGGCACTGGGCCACATACATGCCGGGCAATGCCGGGGGCAGGCGGGGCAGTCCGCCGCCGCGCTGCCATGCATTGGCTGCTGGGCCGCCGGCTGCCGCTGGTGGGTGGACGGCAGTGGCGCGGCCGCGGCGCTCGCGGGGTCCGCGGGGATCGTCGGCGTCGTCCATCCCAGCAGACCGATTCCGAGTCGTTTTTGTCGCCGTCTCTCTCGCACCTCTAAGCGGAGCCCCACGAGTGCGAGAGAGACGGAGCGGCGATTCTCGGAATCAGTCTGCAGACCGGACACACAGTCCTCTGATCTTGGTTTTCATGTTCTCGAGAAAATGAATTTTGACGCCATGTGCTCACTATTGCTTTCTACGGCCCGGGCAGTGATCTCTCCTAATTTACTGTGCATTTGGATTTGTTTGAAAATAAATTTTATCAAATGCTTGAGGGGCCTAAATAAATATCTTTTAATTTTTGAAGCACTAAGTATGGTATTATAAATCATGAATTAACAACAACAAACAGATAGACACAAAACAAGTGTCAAGATCACATGTTAAAAATATACTTTCAAAATAAACAACAAGTAATACAAGTTTGAATATCTGGTAACATTTGAAAAAATAATCAGACAACGTAACAAAACCAAAAACTAACGTATGCCTCAAAGTTCATCACAAGAAATGACAAATAAAATTCATAGTACTCTGGAAATCAACAAGGTTTCGGGCAACACTGTAAAAAGTCTATGGACGCAAAATATGTAAGTGTCAGTAAACATAAAAATTAAAGAACAAAGTTAATGAAAGTAACGGGCAGCGGGGACCATGAGTTGGGGCGGCCGCGGGTTGAGGCCTGTAGGGACAGAACGGACCTCCAGTTAAAATTTAACCTGAACGAAACACCAGCAGGTGATGTGGGTGTTCGTTAGCGACAGCTCACAAACCGTCACGAACGAACGTGCAAGCAAAGACATAGGCCGAACAAGTTTCGCCAAGCAAAAGGGCCAAAGGCCCCGCCATTGAAGTAACTGCGTTCAAACGCTACTCGAGTGACACCACATACCTGCATCCAGCATCGCTTGAAAATTCCGTTTTGCAGAACGGTAGCTGCCCCTTTCGTAGTTTGACAGCTCATGCCACTCAGAGGCCGCAAAATAAGGACGGACATCCTCATAATCCGAACAGTCCTCACTGTCGCTGCTCATTGTGGCGATGTTGTTTACGTAAAAAGCCGTTTGCTTTGCAACACAGTGCAGGGCGAAACGAACACGACGGTGAGCGCGCGCTGGGTGTGTTCAACACCCCCCAGCTTCTGCGACCTGTGACCAGCTGTGACCTCCCACGTCAGTTTTCGAGAAAAACGGCTTTATGCTTGAGGAGCGGGTGGGGAGAAAGTGTTTTCTTTTTTTGAGGTGAAAGACACGACGAGAAATCTGTGAATGGCTCTGGACCTGGAAACGCGATGTCTCGTGCTCGTGAACGCGACAGACTGAAATCAAATTTCCCGCTTCGGCTCGCTATCACCCGGTCGGCGTCTGTCGTCTGTTTGCGGCGACAATTTCACGAACTGAGACCAGCAGACGACGCCCGCAGACGCTCAAAACTAGCAATATTTAAAAACCCTGATGATTTTTTACCAGATCTATGTTGAGAGTTCGTTCCTCAACACACAAACAGTACTCCGTAACCTTAATTCTTCAATATTTCCTTCAAAGGTTCGAATAAAGGTGGTAAATCGTGGCCTGACCCTCCAGCCCCGTTTGAACTGCCGCGCCTCTTTTCATAGACAATCAACTATATCCATAGACCAACTGCTTCATGCCCAGGCTGGGGTCCATGTGTTACGCCGCTCCCTGATTGGTCGGTACCTTCCACTTCACTCGTCATTGGTCGGCTGTGGTCACCAAGCTGCCTCGGCAGCGAACGCCGCGTCCTGATTGGTCGAGGAGGCTCGAGCTCCACCAATCAGAACGCGGCGTGCGCTGGCGGAGGCAGCTTGGTGCAGTCGATGCCACACTTGTGGAACAGTTTATACCTTTTAAGTTGATGTTCAGCTGCTTTCAGTGGGTGAAAAAGAAGCGGACATAAATGAGGAATATCATCAAACGGCTCGATTTTTCAAATGAACTTTAATTTTAGAGCCTCAGAGGAAGTTTTACGGAGGAACACCGCTCGTGCCGCTCGTGCCGACAACTGATTGTTTGTGTTTCACTTGGTATTTATACCAACAAGCTTTGCTCAAAAACCAAGAGCCAGAAACATAGATTTGAACAGGCTAAATGCAATCAGCCCACTAAAATTGACATTTGTCGAGTTTTTAACCTTGAAATGTTGAAGTGAAAGGTGCGGACCAATCAGGGAGCGGCGTAACACATGGATCCCAGCCGGGCATGAAGCAGTTGGTCTATGGATGTAGTTGATTGTCTTTGCTCTTTTCTGTCAAGCCTAGTTTCAGAAAGTATCAACTAAGCTCTCTGAAGCACTTTGGGTGAAAGAGCAAAACTTTCTGTTTCTAGACAGCGTTTTGTTTTGCTCGAGAGGCAGATTATTTTCAAGATTCGATCAATTTCTTTAGCGTCGGCTGCTCCAGACTTAGTTCGCGAGAGAACGTTTTCGTGTCCTTTACCCGGCAGTGACATAACGGTACGTCAATGCACGAGCCCTATCTGTCTGCTAGATGCGAATGAATGATCTAGTTCACGTTTTAAGGTATTTCCGATTCCCTGTGAACTGCCCGTTATGAATGTTCTTTGTTTAGGATTTCCCTATTCGATATTTTCCTAGTGATTGGTCAATTTTACCCTGCCACTCAAACGTTTGCGTTCAGTTCAGTGCATCCTATATGTTTTCTTGATTGAACAAAGCCGATTTTCGCCAAACATCTATTTTGAAACTGAATGATTTTCTGACATCCCTGAATTCTGCCTCGTAATTTATCACGATTTCGCTACCAAAAAATGTATGTTTCCCCATTGTGTCTTGCTAACCTCGCTTGTCCTCATTATGGTTACGAAATATTTTTTCCTACATTCAGAATTTTTATTTAGTTACTGGCTATTGTTGTGTTTTTATTAATTTTTTGCCTTTTCCATAAGTTTTGATGATATTTCTATTTGTAAATCATTGAAGATGTTTGAGCGTTGGCCCTAAAATTAATGTGTTGCATTTCCCTCTTTACAGTTCACAGAAAGGAAAATGTGGTCGAGAGCCCATCAGTTTGTGAGCAGGGTGCCCTCTGTCACCCACCTTCCAACTCTAAACTTCTCACCAAGCCCTACATCTGTTGCAAATCTCGCAAACTTACTTAAAAAAGGACCAATATGTCAGTGCTACCTTGTACCTTACAGCACAATTGCATCCAACAAAAGTTTTGTCCTAAATGGGAAATCATTGCTAGTTATCAACCATCCATCATCATACCAAAGAAGAGGGTATAAAACAGATCAGGACTTTGGACATAAAAGGAGACCAGGGGATCCGTTCATGAGTTTTTTATATTTATCCATTGGACTTGCGTTGATATACATCCCTCTACATGAGTATGCATTTGTCTGTTTGTTAAAAAAAAACTGATTCTATCTTTTCTTTTTGTTGTAAATTAATTTTACTCTGTTTTCTATTCAATGTTCAGGTATGTTCTGTATTATGGTCCTCATTTCAAAGACTATTGTTCTGAATGGTTCAAACAGGGCAAAGGAATCTTGAAGTCTTTGCTACCAAAAGTGGATGCTGCTACAATAGATGTGGAAAAGCACGCAAAAGTTTCTGTTGGAGAAACGTCAGCTGAAGAGACTGAAGTTGATGAAACTAAGAAGAAGAAGAAAAAGGCTATAGGATTCCGCGAGAGGAGAGTAAGTATATCCCTCCTTTAATGAAGCATATAGGTCAAGTTGCAGTAGTTTTGTTGAAGGTATATGTTCCTCCTAATGTCCCTTAGTTGGAGTTTATAATTTTGAAAAGATCCCCTGTGCATTTCACACAAAGTATTGATTTGTTGTTTCAGTTATCTTGTGTCGAACTGTAGAATAATTTTGTCACCATACCAATTGCAACATTGTGCTTGCCGTTTTGTTATTAGAGATGATAAGTTTAAAATGTAGTTATTGCATGTTAAATCCAGTATCAAACTACTTTGAGGCCACTGCATGTTAAGCCCTAATTCTTCTAAAGAACATGGGTTTTCCCATACAGAATTTCTGTATTCGCCTTTGGCTAAAATTACAGAATAATCTAGAAGTACACTCTATTTGTTTTTATTTCTTGTGCCTTAGTTTTTAATAGTGTTGATACGCATCTTCATTTTCATTGCAAAAATAAAAACTCACACAAACCATTAAAAATGCACTACAGATTATTGAATATGAAAATCGCATGAGGGCATATTCTACCCCAGACAAGATCTTCAGGTATTTTGCCACAGTGAAGGTCCAAAGTTCAGAGGGGACTGAGGTGTATATGACCCCTGATGACTTTCTGCGGGCTATCACCCCTGGATGGAGGCAGCCAGATGGTAAAATATCAACTTCTAATGCTTCTCTTGGTGTAGGGCATGTATCAACTCATTTTCAGCTAAACTGTATTCTGTCCGTTTTCTCTGAATGAGAAACACACATTAATTTTGTTGTTCATTCGCAAATTAAACCCAAAATAATTCTTCAGAAACAAAAAAATTGCCTCTTTGATTTTGCATCTATTTCTGCGCTGGCCTTTAAATTTTTATTGCACTTTGAGGTAACAATGTTGTTTAGACACTGAAACATGCATGCTAGCATCACTTTCATTTGCATGTTTGCATGAAAGCTATCAATCAGCACACTTCTCTTGTTTTATGAGAGTAAATACATGAACTTTCTTCTTTGAATGCTTTGAGTCATTAACTTTTATGTACCTACTCTGGCTTGAGTGGAACTGCAACTTCTTGAAGAGAACCTGTGAGGTGCATTGGCTCCTCTTTAATTACTGTACCTTTACCATAAGCAACATTAAAACTTTGATTAATCTATGCATGCACTGCTTTATTTATGGTGACAGATAATTGAATATGAAAATCGCATCCGCCAATTTTCAACTCCTGATAAGGTTTTCCGCTACTTCGCAACTCTTCAAGTAACTCATGTCCATTCTTCTGGATTTCAAACTCATGAAGTGTTCATGACACCTGATGACTTCCTTCGATCAATGACTCCAGGAATAAAACAGCCGCCGGGTAAATATTTGTGAAAAAAACAAAATTAGTTCATCTGTTTTGAATGAAATTATTTAGCACTAGTGAGTTATTATTTCTTCTTTTATTATTTTTAGTTTCTTTTTTACAGTCAATGCCTGTTGATATTTTTTTATTTGTTTTGCATTGTTGTTATCGATTGTGAAGTATTTAAGAGTGTCTTTAAGAGTGTCTTATCCATAGTTAGACAATCCCTAAGTCTGAAACATCCAGAAAAATCCCTTAAGCATTCTGTGCTTTTGTGAATTGGTTTCCTTTCTTAATCAGCCTTCCTACCAAACAAATCTGTTCTTCTCCCCCTGTTTCTTTTTCTTTGTGTTTGCAAGCATGGGTTCTGGAACTCAAATGACTTGCATGAAGGTGTGTGTGGCAAATATAACACTCTCAACACTAAGCATTGGTTTTGTGCTTTTTTTCTTTGACATTTCTGTTTGCTTCCTTTGTGTATTTTATTTACAAGCATGCTCTTTCTTTTTGCACATGCTTTTTAATGTTGCCATGGTAACATTTTTCTCATATTTGTATCTGTTTGCATTCTCAGGTTTGGGGCTTGATCGATACAAAAGATATGATCCAAAGGTAAGATTCCAGCAAATGTCTTTTTTATACTAAGTAACCTCCTGTATCCGAAAGAAAGTTGTGGGGAGAAAGCTATTGTTATTTCATGGTATACTTTATAAGATTGATCAGCAATGCTTGGAGAACCCCTAATGGCCTCTTATTACAAATTTCAGTCAAGGATCTGCCATAAATATTTTGAAACTTAACAACATGAAATAACAATCTTGTTAAAATTCTTGGACCTTTGTTACCTTACATTACTGCTTTCTGTGTGTTTGTGGTCTTTTTTAATGGTGCATATTTGCTTTTTCTTTGATGCTGAATGTCTCTGTTATTATTGCATAGACATCTGATTGATTGTTTTGATATTATTTGTTTGATGTCATATATCTATACCTGGTAATCAGACAGTTTAATACCACATTACAGATGTCAATCCTTAGACCTTTTAGCATCATATGCTTCTGGATGATGTATTATGCCTCTGTGCTCAGTAGTTCATATCTGTGTACTTTGCTGTTTCAGCTCTATTTAATCATCCCTCTTTTAAAAATCTATACTGCATATTGTCCTAGTTACCCTGACCACACCTGATGTTTCTTTGTAGATGATTCCTATATTTGCAAAATATGATTACCTTTACCTTGGTAGAAAGGGGGATGATTACCCATTATATATCTGTCTTCTGTATTCTTGACTCACCGCTAACGATTTATTACTTTCAAACTTTTTATTCACATCCCTTACTTCTCACTCACCCGATCAATTCTGCTTTTCTGACACTAATTATATGTTGTGCGGTTTCATGTTTTATCTGCCACCTCATCGTTTCAATGGTTTTCTGTAATTTCCAGAACCCTTCGGAGGTATTTATTGTGTACTATTTCTGTTTTCTTCCTCCTTCTCAGTGCCTGGTAGATGTTTCTCACCTTTGACAAATGCCGCTGCAAAACTCTAAACCCCATTTTGTCTTTTAGTACTGCTTTTGTTTGCAAATTTTATGTCCAAAACCTTAAATCCTCTTTTATTTTAATATTTTCATTGAAGTATTGTTTAAGTTATGGCTTTTTTTATGTAATTTAAAATATATTTCTGTGTGTGATTTCCTATGAAATGTGTGTTACTAGTTACCAAAGTGGGGTTGGTATTTGCATTTATTTTGTCTTTTGCATGTCACTTTTTAAATATCTCTCACTATGGATTCTGTCTTCTGCAGCTCTATTCACCTACGGTTATCACTTAATTCTAGTTGGCTTCCTTTCATTCATTGTAAACTTTACTCCAAACCTCGTGGCTTTCTTTAAAATACCTTGCACCCTTTGTTTTTAATTCTCATAAGAAAAATAAACATGAAATATGAATGGAAATATAAATGTTCTAGTAGAAACCAACCAAATGTTCATATGAAGAGTTGTTAACGTTCTGCCCACAAGGTTTGCGTTTGTAGCACTTCTTGAAACCTCCGCTTTTGGATGCGATCACAGAGCAGAGTTTAAATCATACTTAGTTTTTGCTTTTTTAGATTAGATTTTTGCCATTATATTTTGGTATTGATACACAATTTCTCTGTTAACAGTTATTGCTATAAGATATAATTTTGAAACCTTGAGAAATGTGTATTCTACATGGAATGAAATGAAAATTTTTCTTGGTATGCGTGAGTTTGTTTGTGCGTGTGTGTGTTTGTTTGTTGGTTTGTTTGTGTGTGTGTGTGAGTGCCAATGTATAAATAATTGTTGGCAGAAGGTGAAATTTCAGACCTCACATTTATAAAGTACTTACGTGCTTCTATTCACAAGAGTTGATAGCAAATGCTAAGATAGGTTTAGAAGTCATCAAAAATTAATTGAGCCTGACGCACACTCTTAGTGTAGTTTCTTTCTTGTTTTGAGGTATGTCATTAGGAACTGCAATTATTATGGATGTGTGACGTGCTCAGAAGTATGCTATTGGACTCATCATCTTTGTACATAATCAATCTCTAGTTTGTATTTGATCAAATTTTACCATATGCAACTACTTTACCACTGAGGAATTTGTTTCTCTACTTCAAAAGCTATAAATTGTATTTCCTTCACTAGAAAAGAGCAAAAAAAAAAAGGTTATTTTGAGTTTGAAATAAATTTGAAACATTTCAGGACGTTCACACAAAACTAGAGTTGGCTTTGGATGAGGACAGCATCTTCTACAAATTGGGAAGTGCAGGACTTATTACATTCTCGGACTATATCTTCCTCCTTACAGTTCTTTCAAGTGAGTTGTGAGGTTTCTGTTCCTTTCTTTGCCATCTCCTGTGTTGTATTCCTTATTAAACTCTGCTCCATATTACAGCTTCAAGGCGTCATTTTGAAATTGCATTCCGTATGTTTGACTTAAATGGGGATGGGGATGTGGACTGTGAAGAATTTGAAAAAGTTGCCACACTTATCAGGCAACAGACAAGTATTGGGAGTCGTCACCGAGACCACTCTAATACTGGCAATACATTCAAGGTAGACAATTTCTAGAATTCATTTTTCACTGCCTCTCTGCCTTTTTTTTTCATTCATTTTAACCTCTTGTTCAGGGTGTCAACTCAGCCCTGACAACATTTTTCTTTGGATCTGACTTAACAGAAAAGCTAACCATTGAAAGATTCCTAGATTTTCAGCAATCTTTACAAAGGGAAATTCTGAATTTAGAGGTAAGTTGATACAGATCTCTTTGAATTCAGTTTATGTGGATAGTGTATTAACATCCACCATTCTCATGCATGACCAATACATCTGATTTTAGTTCCAGAGGAAAAATCCCGATGAACATGGAAATATTACTGAAGCTGACTTTACAGAACTTCTTTTAGCATATGCCGGCTATCCTCAGAAAAAGAAGACAAAAACCTTGAAGAGAGTGAAGAAAGTGTAAGTTGTCTTGAAAGAAATGTCAGTATTACAAAAATCCTATATGGTTCCATCAACACATTCTAGTATTGTTTTGTTATTACATATTTGTAGGTTCCATAGCTCTCCAGGGGTCAGTAGAGAGGACTACTTAAAATTCTTTCATTTCCTAAACAACATTAATGATGTTGACACAGCCCTCACCTTCTATCATATTGCTGGTGCTTCTATTGACCAGGGTACTTTATCTTTGGTAGTCATGTGTATTTTAATTTTTTGTTCATTCTTCTGATCCTTTTCATATATTTTTTTTTATTACAGCTACCCTCAAACATGTTGCTAAGACTGTTGCACATGTTGATCTTAGTGATCACATTATTAGTGTTGTATTCACAATATTTGATGAAAACTGTAAGTGTTGCCATTTTGAAAAAGATTTTACATCATTTTGCCATCAAGCGATGTATTGGCCTTAATTTTGATTGATCTTCCTTTTAGTGGATGGTCAACTCAGCAATCGGGAATTTGTGGCTGTAATGAAGAATCGTCTCCTTCGAGGTCTTGAAAAACCAAAAGATACTGGTTTTGTAAAACTCTTACAGTCTGCTGTGAAGTGCGCACGGGAAACAAAGCCGGTTCTTTTGGACTTTTGATATTGTCAGTGTTGTGGTATACCTAATGATCTACTTATTCTATGGATTGATACCCAATTGATTGTTGCCTTATCTTATTTGCAACATTCATTCGTTTTTTCACTGTTCAGCTTGATTTAAGTGTCAAATAGACAATTTATAATATTGCAACTTCTCTCCATTTCAACTTTGTTTTAGCTCTGTTTCTGTGAGAACCTATCTACCATGTATAAAGTCTCATAATTTCTCCTTAAAAATTAAAAACAAAAACAAACAAAAAAACTTTTATTTTTTTCTGGAGTTTATGTGTTTGCTGTTTTCTTCCAACTGGCATCTAGTCTATTGGCATGGAGCTGGTCTAACCACGTCAAAAGGAAAAGACTTTACCTACTTATTTGCGCTGTGAAATATTTCTCTCTTTGTACCATGTAATTAATTAAGTGTATTTCATTGAAATAAATACATCCCACAACTTGATAGATAATAGCTTATTACCCCTCCCCATTGCTGAAGCTAGTATGACAAATTTTGGTACCTGAGGGTGGTCAATTTTGGTAATGATCATGGAGTCAGACTCCATGGTAATGATTGTGGAGGGATTGTGAAGGGATTTAATTTCGATTAGAGCCTTTCCTGGACTTTCCTGGCCTGGCTACTTGTTTTGTGGTCCCGGGTGTAAAACAATATAGTCGGGGCTACCGTTGTCAAGCAATCGCAAGGACCGTTCTTGATGCATTTTCAGTGCATTGGCCAATTTGGCCATTTGGCCTTCCCCTGCTGAGCTGCGACACTTGCGATTTCCGCTGCTAGATGGCGCTGGCAGTGGGCTATACGCACGATACAGGACGGAGCAAAGCCAATCCTGCAAATACCGAACTGGTACAAGCCGAGCATCCCAAAACGCCCGAGCACAGCCGAGCCAAGCAATTTGACGTTGTTATTGCGTGCTCCGATGCTGTTGATTTTGGTTTGCACAGGGTATTCCCCCTTCGACATTTAGGCACGGTATATATTCTTTGAGTGGCTGCTCCGCTGCATGTGCGGACAGATTGTACTTGTTATCATAAAGGTGTGTAAGTGTGTACTGTTCCGAGTTGCAAGAGATATGTGGTGCTCTTGAAATATATCGATATTAGTTGAGATTTTTATATAACGTCCTAACCTCGAACTTTGCTGTGGTTTTGTCAAATGTGCCCGCCGTGTCTACTGACCACCCGTGAATGGACGAGAAAATGTTAGCGTCAAGTTCAGTCTTCGGAACGGATCCAACTTATATCCCCGACTATCTTCCTGCTTTTGATGCGGCTAGAGTGAGCAGGGCCGGCGCACTTGCACAAACAATTTTTATTGGTCAAGTTTATGCGATATCTTAGTAAGAGCCACATTTTTCTTGCGATTCCGTGCTAAACTTGTGGACTGTGGATTGACAATGTCATGTGTAGTTCATCCATCAAAGGTCTCATTCTTTTTCAGGTCTGAATCTTACAGCACACATTATGAGTGGGGCACACAATAGCCGTGCTCAAAATCAAGCTACTTCGGAACCATTTGGAAATGCCCCTCGTTTAGGGCATCACAACAACCCTCAGCAACATTATCAAAGAGCAGGTACTCCACCGGATATGTATATGATGTCCTATGGACAGCAGACACCACCTACACCACCAGGCTCAGTCTGCAGCTATTCCACACTGAATCTAGATCTTCAATCCAAGTGCAGCTTCTGTAACGCCCTTGGGTGTGAACTCTATACTGCAAAGAAAACTAACCATGAGTTGATGATGAAATTGATGGCAAAGAATGTAGAAATAGAGAGGCTTACAGAAGAGGCTTTAGCATGTCGGCGCAAGAAAGATACATTTGAGAAGAAATACTTGAATTTAGAGGAGATGTATTCAGGCTTAGAGGAAATCAATGCTCTTTTAATGCAGGAAAGAGATGAGCAAGAGAGTGCTCTTCAAAGGATGCTTGCAAACTTAAGTAGAAATTCATCTCTAGTGTCTGTAAGTTTTTTTTTCACCTTATGTGTTTTGCTATATATTTCCCCTCCATAATTTAATACAACAGTGGTTCAGTTTCTCTATTATTTTAAATTTAAATTGATCATGTATTTGAAGTTGTTTAAATTAGTTTCCAACCTTCATGCATGTATTATCTGCCTTCTTTCCTTTCAAAGTTTGTTGTTTCTAATAGTGGGGTGCTTCTAACTTTTTCCTTGCAGAAGATTAATAATAAGGATGAAACAGATTCTGTAGATTCTTCAGAGAGTGAAGAGTCCTCAAGTAAGATTGGTTAACTCTCATATTGTATTTTAAATAATCTCTTAGAAACCTTGTAATATGAGATCCAGTTAAGAGGTGGTTCTTTATTCTTAATTGGAACTGCATAAAGTTAAATGAAAAAACATTCTTGAATTCTCATCTTCTTTTAATGAGGTGGTGGCGGTGGTGCTGTATTGTTATACTCCGCTCAAGTTCATTTTCAAGTAATTACTTTTGTTGTCAGGCAAACCTCATCATTCTGCAAGGAAGGGCAATGACAGCCGCACAGGACGTGATCAAGACAGCACTGAAGCAATGGCTGGATTTCAAGGAAGAACAAAACCAACAGAGCCCTCAAGAAACAGGCGTTCTAACGCGGAAGGTGAATGGAACAACCAAGAAATTCGTCCTAACAGAAACCTTGGTCCTAGACCTAATCCTCACAGGAGTTCAGAAGGTCATGGTAGATCTCAAGATGGAAGTAAGTCCAATGAGAATAGATTCTACCAAGCTCCTGTGGACCGTTCCAAGGATTGTGCTGGAAAGGAAGATGGATCCTGCTCTCAATTTGCTGATGTAGTTAGGGAAGTGAAAGGAGACTTATTTGACATGCCTGTGGAGTATGCTCTAGCTCATTGTGTGGGCTCTGACTTCATTATGAGCTCTGGTGTTGCTGTAAATTTCAGGTATGTAGATTTCTTTTGTTCACTTGGTTGTATGGTATCATAAGGATTCACTAATATCCTCACCCAAATGTGCAGGAAAAAATTCAGGCAAGTCCCAGAACTGTTGGAACAAAATAAAAGGGCTGGCCAGGTTGCATTCATCAACTGTAGTGGCCGGTACATTTATTATTTGGTGACAAAACTTGCAAGCACTGGCAAACCAACCTGGGAGGACTTTGAAAGTGCAGTGATTGAATGGAGTGAGCTTTGTGTAGAACATAATGTCACCAAAATTGCTATTCCCAAAATTGGATGTGGTCGTGATCAACTTGACTGGAGCCGAGTGAAAAACCTCCTCAATAAACAATTTTCCAAAAGTGGGATTGAAATTACTGTCTGTTTGATTGATGTAAGTATTCTTTCCCTGCTTCACAATTTCATGCAAGAGTTTTGTCCAAAGGACAAATTGTGCTTGGAGTGGTTTTGATGGTACATCCCTTCTCTTTTTCTTTTTAGCAAGAGGCTGCACCTCCCCAAAAGTGGAACTTAAAGCTGGTTCATCACAAGGGGCCACTGTCTACTCTGGATCCAAGAGATTGTGCTCTTGTGTTCATTGCGAGTAAGGATAACTTTTTCAATGAATCGATTCGCAGACTGGCCAGCAAATACGGCTTTACATCAGATTATAACTCCAGCCGCCTTGGTTTGGGTAGCGTCTATCAATACACTAATCTTGCTACAAAGATAAATGTGTTTGGTCTAGTTGTGAAGGAAAAGCATGATGATCCCATTTCCTTCACTGCTGTGGGCAAATGCCTGCAAGACCTGAGAAGGATTTCGAAGAAAATGAAGCTGTATTATATGGGATTTGAAGCATTTGATGACCCTAAATTTGTTACTGTGACTCGTAAGCTTTGGACTGCCGTCATAGACACATTTTTTATCGAAGATATTGAAGTTTACTTTTGTTGGCCAGAAGATGTCAAGGAGAAGAATTGGGAAGAGCGAGCTTTGCATTGAGTTGAGTTTATACACACCCAAGTTGATGGATGAAAAGCTTTCCTTGGACCTTTCTCTAAGAAAACTTTTGTAAACTTGTTCAGCTGAATTAACAGAGGAGTAGTTATGGTGCTGGCAATACAATACTACATAAAAAAGATGTTATTTCCATGTGACACATTGTTTTATTTCAAAGCTCATACAAAGGTGAGTTTGCTCATTTACATATGTACACACTTGTAGTATTAATGAGTGCTTAACTGTCTCTCTCCTGTTTCCAAATCATGCAATTTTCCACCCAATCTTATGGTGATGTGATTTTTTTTTCCAAAGTATCTTCCCAAAAGAAAAACTTAATTTATTTTTCAAAAAATCTATCATGCTCAGGTGTTACAAATAAAGAAAAAAAGAATCATAGTTATCTGTTATTTATTTATTCACAGTATCTAAAGTCACTCAGTATCACAAACTTTGCATATTTGTTTGCTGTTTCTACAAACAATTGTACATCATTCCTGACAACATTGACGAAGGTTAAATATTCAATTATCAAACATTATAATGCTTAAATTTCTCTTTACATTGGAAAATGTGTTTTCCACAATATTCATTGAGCATCAAGAGTTTTCTTGTTTAATTTCAGTGATCTTTGATATCTTGGCAGCGTATGAGGAAACATCTGTCAGTCATTGTTGCGAAATATAATATCCTTATATAAACTACGACTGAGTCTTTTGACATCTTTTTATTCTTTACATTCAGATATGCATTTTAAGAAAGGCTCATTGTTGTGATTAGATCTGAGGTTACTGCTTAAAATTGACATCAAAGAAAGTATTTGTTTTATGTGCATGGCTGTAGTGTTTTGTTTTCTTCATTTTCATGTCCCCCTATTTGTAAAATAAACATTTAAAACATTCCATTGTGGTTTCTGAAAGCAGTTCCTTTAGTCCTTTCTGAAGAACCAATCATTTTTGTTATTGACTGCATGTGATGGTGTATTGCAATCTAGAACCCTTTGAAGTCTCATTATTCAGTCAACTATTAGCTTTCTCAAACTTCACTTCAAATGAGATTTTGTAGGTTCTGTAATATTTCACATCAAATGACATCTAAAGCAAAACACCTAAAGCAAACTCCATGCAGCGATTTTAAACATAATATTCTATTTACGCGACACATAATTACAATGTATGTATGACATTAGTATGCGCAGAACATAGCAATTCATTTATAGAACATAGCAGAAATCATGTATTATAAATATTGGATCTGATTTAACACCAACAGTTGCATTGCTTTCCTCCAGGCATGTGCAAGGCATTTTGTCAGCAGTCACCAAGCAACAAAAGGGAGCAACGCCGCGCGTCGCGAACCGTTGAGAAACAGCGACTAGTGTTAGGTCGCAATGCCACTTCACCCCGTCGACCTGACTGAACATTTCCCCCAGGGTTCAAGCTGTTCGGACTTTGCTGACGTGTTGCTCTCCCCGGGACTCGTGAACGGCCCCTCAAGTGGCGCCCCACTGCGGCAGCCCCTGTCATGCTGGGCTCGGCGCAGGTCGGCGGACACCTCCGACCTCTCCCCTCATCACCTCACACGGGCGTCGCCTCAAACTTGACGGCGCCGCTGGGCGCGACGCCAGCCACGCCCGCCACGCCGGCGCCGGCGCCCGCTCGCCGCATGGTGCGGTTGCGCGCCTGGTGCAGCGTGGGCGGCGGCGCCAGCACGGGCACGATGACGGGCACGGGGACCAGCGCCATGCTGGAGGGCAGCTGCGGCAGCTGCAGCCCGGGCATGCTGACGGGCACGCCGCCCACGCCGGACACGCTCACGCCCGACACGTTCATGGTGGGCACGCCGGAGACGGGCACGCCTGGCGGCAGCGAACCCAGCGGCACCCCCAAGGGGGCGTTGGCCACCGCCGCCGTCAAGGGCTGCGGCATGCCCTGGGCGTCCGTGAAGGGGGACGTCACGGGGAAGTGGTTGGCGACCAGGGGGATCCAGCACTGCGCGCTGCCGTGGCGCACCGGAGACTGCAGCACTGCGGCACAAGGAGGTCACCGACGTCAATGCACGCCGTGGAAAATAAAACTACATTTGAGCTCTCCCCTACTCGTTGGGGATGCGAGGGAGACAGCTTACCGTTCTGGACGTCCTCGCCGAGGGCGGCGGCGCTGCTGGCGCGCTCCTTGCGCGCGGCCTTGAAGGCCGTGGAGCGCACGTTGCCGCGCGTGCCCGTGTTGACGGCGTCCACGCTCACGGAACGCGCCATGCTGCGCCGCCAGTGGTCCGACCGCACGGCCTTGGCGCGCTCCCCGGCGCCGTGCATCTGCTCGTTGAGGGAGTACAGCTTGTGGGTGATGTCTTTGCCTGCGACAAGCAGCGAAGCCACAGCGGAGGTCAGCTGGGTTCAGGCCCGCGAAGCGCCTGCGGGGTAGGCCGTCGTTCGGACCCGCAACACACGGGTGTGGAGACGGCGGCCTACCTCGCCCCTGTCAAGATGACTTTGACAGTTTAAAGCAGGGAGGACGTGCTTAACCCGCGCCGCCACGCCCCGCCCGGACGCCTCCATTACCGTTCCGTGGCCATCCTCACGGTGTAGGCGGGCGGGGCCGGGCGCGGTGGTGCGGCGGGGCTGGCGGAGGGCAGGTGTGGGAATAGGGGACACCGCTGGTGGGCACGGCAGGTCGTAGGGCGCCAGAGCGCTGCTCCGATGGAACTTAGCCACGCCACGGAACGGGCTGCTACCGGTACACGGTACACAGCACACTCGAAGTGACTTGACTGGAAATAACTTGGATCACAAAATGATCCTGTACTTTTTCGAGTCCACTTGAGGAGGCACTGGAAAACCTTTACGCCCTACCAGTGTGGGTTCGTTGTCCTTACCGATGAGGGTGTCGAGCACGATGCGGACTTGTGGCCGGTGGCGCAGCACCCTGGACAGCTTCATGCGCGGCCAGCACAGGTACAGGCACTCCTCCTCTGCCGAGATGGTCACCTGGAACACACGGCCCGGGCACTCTCGTCAGACGGACTGCTGACTTGCAGTGGAGGGACCCCTGCCTTGGCTTTACCAAAGAGTTCATTTTCAAATTTCTATTCCTAAGCCGACGGTTACTCGAACTAACTTCGCTATGATCAAAAATAGTAAATACGTGGCAATGTAAAAAAATATCCACTCTACGAACTAATTTTGACCAATACGGGTCGGACGGAGGTGTCGACATGATACTACTGTTATGGTACGGTACTTTCAGCTACCAACAGCATGCAGAATCCCCGTTGGCTTGGGCGATAGGGAGTGAAGGAAAAGCTCCGATTTTGTCACTTTTGGATCCGGAACCGCTTTTCTAGGATTCGCGGGTCATGGTCCAGTGTAGCACCATCGTCCGAGTCGTTACCTGGAAGGTGTTCTCACTGGAGTCGTGGTTGGCCTCCCACTCGGGCGAGTCGACGAACTGGTGGGTGTTGATGTGGTGCAGGTGGGTGCCGTCACAGGAGACGGCCAGCCTGGAACAGCGCCGATGGGGTCGCCTCTAGAGATGTACGTCTAGCTACGTTACTCGTCTAGGTGAATACTGGTTTAAGTCTAGCTACCGACGTGGACGAGAAGGAGGACCTCCAAATACAGTACTCGAGCTAAAACTATAGACTGCAAACTAATGGGGACCAGAACCACGCCCTTAAGGGTTACCAAGGAGAAGTTAAGTTGTTACTGGCCTAGATCGAACGACGTACTGGTTGATTGGAAATCGAGCAAGTAGTGCCGTAAGAGTTCATCTAAAGTACAAATCTTAAACCTCCAATTTGGCAAATTTGACGGCCTATCGTCGCTGTACAATGTACACGGTCCTTGACGGCGTACTCACTTCCCCTTGAGCAAGATGGACAGCCGCTCGTCGGCCGGCGTCTGCTCCTCCACGGCGTACGCGTCGCCCGCCTCCAGCGTGAGCACCGAGCCCTCCCTGGCCAGCTCCTTGAAGGCCTTCTTGGACACCTTGAGCGGCTTGAACACCTTGAGGTAGAGCTCGGTGAGGTCGGGCGACAGCGCGGGCGGCAGAAAGCGCACCACCAGGAAGGCGGTGTGCACGCCGTTGATGGCCATCAGCGCCAGGCTCCAGAGGAACACGTCGAAGGCGCACAGGTGGAAGCTCGCCCAGCCGGCCGCCAGCATGAAGCCGATCACCAGCAGGAACCTGGAACACAAGGCAGAGGCAGGTCGTAACAGGCCGTCAGAGAAGCTCCGAGGCGCCATTATTTCCCCGCTCTTCGATTTGACGTAATCCGGACGGGCCAGTGCGCTGGCGGGTAGGCTCGGCGATGATAGTGTCGAGGGGGGGGGGGGCAGTGTTGGGGTGGCAGTGGCTGGCTGGGGGGCTAGGGGAGTCCACGGCGCGACGACCGGGGGGACCGGGGGAAGGTTAGAGCCCCATTTCGCGCGGAAGGTCACTCGCTCCGAGTGTCGGGGCCGTCGGGGCGGGACGAGTAGGCTGGCGAGGGGGGTGGGGAGGGGGAGGGTGACAAAAGTTGCCTACTCTCAGGGGCACGCGGCTCGCTGTTGTTTGTCTACCTACAGTGGCGCCGCGCCGCCCGGGCGCCGACTGCCTCGCGGGCGAGCTCGCGGGGTGAGGGGACGGCGGCGGCCTCCCGCGCCTACAGGCCCCACAGCGAGCCCCACAGCGAGCCCCACGGGCTACAGGCCCTCCAGCAGGCCGATTCGGAGCAGCGCGTTCGTCGCCCTCGCACTCATGGGGCGTCCCGGAGCGGCGCGAGAGAGACAGCGCGACGAAAGCGCTCTCCGGGGACGACACATTGTGAAGACAAACTGGAAGCCGATGGCCGGCGAGACCCGGAGCAGAAACAAGGCCTACGGGCTGTCATCCCGGAGCGGCGCAGTGATACGATGTATCGATGGAGGGTATCGATGCAGTGTTATTGGCCTAACGGCGCACCCATTGGCCGGCCGAGTCGGGAGGGGGGGGGGGAAGGGGGGCAATAAAATCGGAAGCCGACGACAACGGAAACACGCCAGAGCGGCCAAAGCAGAAGTCAGAAGCAGCAAGTGTAACGTCGACTGTGACGTCCGCAAACGGGTTGATGGTGGACGCGCGTCCGTTGACACACCATCGACCCCCCCCCCCCCCCCCCCACACACACTCACACCCTCACACGCACAGCGGGGTTCGCGCAAACACACACGCACACAAAGGGGCTCGCACAAACACACACAGGGGCCTGCGCACACACGCACGATACCACGCGTCCACGCGCACGCAATAATGTGGTGGCCGGCGGCAGCGACAACCCCCTCTGATTGCTATCCCAGCCAGCCCGCCCAGCCCGCCCAGCCCGCCCAGCCCGGGGTGCCCTGGGCATCATCGCGCGTATGGCGCGACACGGCGCACACGGCACGGTACGGTGGGTGCTTCCTCGTCGGATCGTATAGACAAGGGGTATTCCCGCCCCTCCCCCCGGTATATCGAGTCGTGGAGGGGAAAAGGGGGCGGGGTAAACTGTTGGGTCTTTCGGTGTTTTCCGGAGTTTCCCGATGTAATTTCAGTCGGTCGCCACCCTTTCCCCCTCCCCCTGCCTCCTCCCTCTGATTGCCGGCAGATGAGAAACACGAGGGACGCGACGTGCAGTGGCGTGGAAGCGACGAGGAAAAGTGCGACTCCCCTTCTCGCGCCGGGCAATTTCATCTCGCCTCGGCGCTGTCGCTGTCTCTCTCGCACTCACGAGGTGTCCCGCACAGGTGCGAGAGAGACAGAGCGACGGAACGCTGCATGCGAAATCAGTCTGCAGGGAACACGACGACTGCGCCAATTACAGGAGTAGTGGGAGGAGCGCCCACGCGTATCACGCGCCTCGCAAGACAGATGGCACAGTTTCGGCGCCCTCCGCCGTTCCAGCGTGAAGGGCGTTGGGAGAGAGGGGGGGGGGGGCCTCGTCCGGTCCCACCGTGCCGGTCCTCTGCATGGCTGGGCTGGCTGGGGTAGGACGGCCCAGGCTCCACTACTAGGTTCTCTGGAACCGTTCGAGGGTGACACGAATCCGACCCGCCCCTTCCCCCTGCGGGCTTGGCAGGCAGTTTGCCGTGGGCGCTGCCAGTGGCGAGCTCACCTGTACAGCAGCACGCTCTGCTTGAAGGTGCGAGGCACGAGGAAGGCGATGCAGAAGAAGAGGTTGGACACCTGGAACAGGTTGTTCTGGATGGCCTCCCAGCCCTCGCAGAAGGCGGGCAGTGCGGGGGCCGTCTGGTTGCCGCCGAGGCCAGCGAGGGTGGCGTTGTGCGCGAGGGCGGCGGCCGAGGCCGACGCCATGGAGGCCGTGGCCGCGGAGGCCGCGGTGGTGGCGTTGCTCCACACGTCCTGGGCCGCGGGCTTGGGCTCGGCCAGGCCGTCGGCGAGGCCGGACACGAGGCCAGAGGCGGCGGCGGCCACGGTGGCCAGCAGAGTGTCGCTGAGGCCGGGCCCGGGGGCGGTCCCGGAGGCGGTCCCGGGGGCAGTCCCGGGGGCGGTGCCATTGTAGGCGGTGACGTTGGCCAGGCCCCACGGCTCCTCCGCCCAGCCTGGCGGCTCGGAGGAGGACGAGTAGGCCGACAACATCTCATCCCGCGGGGGCGGGGGCTGCGGGGGCCCCGGGGGCTGCGGGGGCCCCCGGCACGGCGCGCCGCCCCACTCGCACGCGCTGGCGGCGGGGGCGTCGTCGGCGGCGTCGTCGGCGGCCGCGGCCTGGAGGACGCGGCGGGCGGCTCTAGCTTTGGCCGGCTCGCCCTTCTCCATCACCAGCGACGACCTGCAACAGTTGAAGGCTCATGGTCATGGCGAAACAAGTCCACGCTCTCGGGGGCCTCTCGGACAGCCTGCGCCCTTTGAGCGCCGACAAAGGGGCGTCCGTGCGCCGACCGGCCTGGAGTTAAAGGGCGGCCGACGCCGGAGCAAATTACTCGTCCAGATTGAATCAGAGTCCTTCCGCGCACGGTAGTGCTTTTGCTGCCTCTGTCGCTCTCGCGCCCCTCAGGGACGCCCCGTCGAGCGCGAGAGAGAGACAGCGCGCAGTGCTGGAAACGTAACGAGAGAGCGGGAAAAAAAGATGGGTAGGCCAGATTGCGGGGACAATGCAGGGCGGTGCGTACAGGCGGTGATGCAATCGGCCAATGGGAGTGAAAAGGGAAGGGCAAAAGGGGGCGGGCCCGGTGCCGATGAAGCGGATAGCCTCCGCTGCGTCCGTGTGCGTCAATGTTTCCGTGTACATGACTCGAAATATATATATACATGAAGCAGAGAGACATGAGAGAAAAGGGAGGTAGAAAAGTGAATTTCGCGCGGGGAGGCGAGAGAGCGCCTGCCATATCAAGGATAGGCAATCCGCAATGCAGCGGTGCGTTGGGGGAGACAAGGGACCTCGTCGCGGCCCGGACGTGACTCAGAGGGGTCGTGTAGGCGGCGGGGAGAACCTGCAGGGGATAACCGGTCCACTACGTGCCTCCCCTCCCCTCCCCCCGCGTATTATGACAGCTCATTTTCCTGGATGATACCCCCATAATAAGGCCCCGGCCCGGCTCACCGTCGACCTCCTGGCTCTTTTT
The DNA here is from genome assembly GCF_012932325.1 of Thrips palmi. Lineage (NCBI taxonomy): Eukaryota > Metazoa > Arthropoda > Insecta > Thysanoptera > Thripidae > Thrips > Thrips palmi. Next base: position 1,227,465 of record NW_023144626.1, read on the forward strand.
CGTATCTCATCCGTGCAAACTTGCTTTAATTTTAAATGAAACTCTAACAGAAAAGGCGGCGGGATGCTGGCGTTATAGGTCGCTGTCTCGCGAGCAGGGCAAGCTGGAGCTTCAGGCAGGCAGCGCCGGCAAAGAAGGGGGTGGAAGAATCGTGATCAGGATCATGTTTCGGGTGGGATGCCTCGCCCTTCAGTCATTTTGAGCATACAGTTATAAACTAATTTACTTTGTTATACGAAGAAATAGTTTGTAAATTACGAAGTATTTTCTTTGTTAGCTTATTATGGTCAAAATACTTTGTCATAACAAGCTGCTTTTCTTTGTAAGGCCTAAAATAGTTTGTAAGGTTTTCTCAGCGAAAAACAAAATCAAAATGGACACGGTAGAGTAAATTGAATTGTGACGCTGGCAAAGAGGAGGAAACATCCATCGTCAGCGAGACGAATAACAGTAACGGCCAAATTGAGACAACACTGGGACGAAATACACGAGAAAAACTGAGGGAGGGAAATATCAAAGTCATTATTTCCCCTCCCTGGCAGGCAGCCAGGTGGCAGCAGCGCGGAGGTGTGCCGGTCTTGCTGAGCGATTCCGAAGAGTGTCGCGCTGTCTCTCTCGCACCCCCTACGGACCCACGGCACGCCCCATGAGTGCGACAGAGACAGAGCGACGAAACGACTCCTGCTGGCTTCTTCATCGGCGCTCCAGAGTAATCGGATTAATTACCCAGACGATGCGCCCCATCGGCCGTGACGTAGCGGCAGGCTGTTCTGCCTCCTCCCTCTCCCTCCCTCTCCCTCGCACCCATGCGGGGCCTGCGGGACGCCCCACCAGTGCGAGAGAGAAGACTGCCGCTCTTAATTGGGTTGAAGAAGCGCGAAAAAGTAGACAGCACCGCCACGTTATTGGATTCCAACGAATGAAGCCACAAAACAGTATTTCTCGTGATTCTGTATCCCTCGCTGGAGGAAAATTTGCGGAGTTTCAGTCATTTTGCTCCGGTCCTTTTCTGGGTGTTGCGAACGGGGGTTGTTTCCTATAGCCGGGGGGTGGGGCGGTGGGGGGCGGGGCCACTGAGGCGGCAAACAGAAAGCAAGACGGGCCGAGTGTTGCGCAAGGTCGGTGTGTTGACTCAGAGGCGAGTTGGTTCGATGCCGCCACGCCACGCCACGCCGCACCGCGCGTCTCTGGACTGACATCGGCACGCCGGACGATGGCGGTGCCATGGCGGTGCTTCGCAGTGCTTTGAGCGGCTCTCGCGGGCAACAGGTTGCACGGCGTACGCGGCGAGCCTGCCAGGCCCATTCAATTGTCTGCACCGGCCACTGCATTGCCGAGAGACGCGCATGCTGTGTGCCGGGCACACTGTCTCTCCCGCACGCGAAGCGACGCGAAGCGGACGACCCGTGAGGGCGACAGAGACAGAGCGACTGGGCGCCCTCCACGCCCGCACCGTCACCAAGAGGATGATGGACAATGGCTCGGACGGGGGCGGCATGCTCTCATCCGCGCGGCCCTAGTCCTGTCTCCCTCGCGCCCACAGGCGGCAGCGAGTGCGAGAGAGACGGCATCGGCTAGTGCTGCGGAAAAAAGGCGCGTGACGCGTGTCTATCCCGAATATAATGACAGCCAGAACGACCTGCCACGGCCAGGCCTGGCCTGCGGGCGGATTCCGAAACCGTCGCTCTGTCTCTCTCGCACTCTCGGGGTCCGCGGGGGGCGCGAAAGAGGCAGGAGCGATTCAGTTCGGAATCGGGCCGGCGTCGGTCGGGCTTTGTCGTTATCGGCAGCGGCCATCACTTCGGACGGCAACACAATGTTTGGCAAGTTTCGGGCCCAAAACTCATCACTGGTTCACCGTTTTTCTTCTGCCCTCGCCGCACGCGTCGCACAGGGAAGGACGGCCAAGGGCGCGCGCTCGGGAAAATGACTTCCAGTTTCTTCTTGGTTCGTTTTCTTTCCAACTGGGCTAAGAATTTCTGTCAGGCCCCGGTGAAAACGTCTTGCATCAAAAAATGTATTCTCTTTTAGTGCGTGTACAGAAGTTGGAATGTCCTGGCTCCCCCACCCCCCTCAAACGCTCCCCCGGGTGCCACTTTGCAGTGCCACAGTGCCATCCGGGCCATCCGCCCGTGAGCAGCGAAAGGGGCGACCAGGATTATCCCTCCCTTTTTACAAGTAGCGCTGCATAGCCTTGATCCCCCTCTGCTGACCCCTGCCTCTGCCCCTGCCCCTCCCCCTTCCCGGGGCGAACCCCCTCCCCTTACCCCCTCCTAAAACTGGCGCACTGCACCCCATCTCGCTACCCCCGAGGAGAACGTGCCCCCTCCCAGCCACACACACACGCGCAGACGAGCAGCAGCTCGGTGGGTCTCGGCCCGGCCGCTGCGCGCCGCGCGCTCCGCCTTCATACTGTACTAGTGTACCACTCCGAGGCAGCGAGATCCCTGCCGACGGCCGCAAAGAGAGCTCCGAGGAAATTATTTCGAAACCCTCGGCTGCCTGCGGTCGCTCTGTCTCTCTCGCACCCGCGCGGGACCCGTTACGCCCCCGCGAGTGCGAGAGAGACAGCGCGCCTGCTGGGCGTGCCGGGCCGTGCCGGCGCATATGACGCGGATACATGCAGCGATTGCGGAGCGGAGGGTCCTCCAGTGCACGCTCCAGCGAGCTCGCGTCGCCCTGTCTCTCTCGCACTCATGGGGCGTCCCGTCCAAGGGTGAGAGAGACGGAAAATGATTTTCGGAATCGGTGTCCGGGACGCTCGTTAGCCGCCCTTGTGTGCTGGTTGCACCGCGGTCTTGCCTCTCGCCTCGCCGCCGTGCCACGCCGTGCCACGCCGTGCCACGCCGTGCCCAACACGGAGCCGCGTCGCGAAGCATCTTCCCTCCCTTTCTCCCCGACACTCGCAGCAGTGAGTGCAACAGAGAGGTGGTCTTCTTTTTCCTTTTTTTTCGTACGGCGAGGCTTCTTCTCTCTGTCCCTTGTGCACGTCCCACGTGTCGCTTCACCTGCTGAGAAATGTGCTCGTGTGTGTGTGTGTGCCGTCTCCAGCAGAACAAAGAATGATGTCCCGCCAGTCGGATCGATGGCCCTTACAGGCCTTACATCCCGCGAGACGGAGCCCCCTCCCCCCCCTCCTCGCAATGATCCGCTTTAAATCTTTTACCCACCCCGGCAGCTGCGGCTTCGTCAAAGCGGCCCGCGGCGCCGCCCCATTAGAAGGGCTCCGGTGGAGGTCTCGCGTGGCCCCCGTCGCCCTGTCTCTCTCGCACTCGCGGACGTCCCTTACGGAGCGACGAAAACAACTCTCGGGATCTGTCTAGGTCCTGACATATTGAGACACTTTTCGGAGACAAATGGATTGAGCCTGCTCAAACTCTCGGCGTATCCGACGGCTCCGGCGGATCAGCGTGAAACGCGAAAGGGACCCAGTTCATCGGCTCTCAACATTCGTCGAGTGTTACTGGAGCGTGCCTTCATTTTCTTCGTAGTCATGCAGTATCTGCAGATGCTTCCTAAACTTTTTTCAGTGTGCTTGGCCGTGCACTTGGGGTGTGGTGGGCACCTAGTTGCCCCCCCCCCCCCCAACAATCCCGGTCCGAAGCCCGGCTCCAAAGTTGGCGCAACGCGAAAAGCAAACTTGATCGCAGACGGACGTCCTCGCGTTGCCATAGCGACGGCCAGCAGAAGGGGTGGACGGAGTGGACGCGCCAAGAGAACGGTGTGGACTTTGAGGGCCGTGCTCGGGGAAGGCCGGGCTGGAAGGAGAGAGGAAGAATGATTGGCGGGGAGAGGGGGAGAAAGAGACAGGGAGAGGGGCTTGAGGGAAAGCGCGCTCGGTCGGAAAGTTTAGAGGTGAAGTGGCAACTAACTGATTAAAGACGCCACCGCCAAAGTCCTGTTTCCACTTCGCTCCGGGGGCCTTGTCTACCGGGGGCGGGGCGCGGCGGGGCGCGGCGGGGCGTGCCCAGAGGCGGCGGCTGCTCACACGGGGTCGCGCGCGAACCCAGGTCGTCCCCGCACAGTGCGCACAGTGTGCACGCAGGGGGGCGGAGTGGGGGGCATTAGTATGCAAGGGCTCGGGCCCGCTCCGCTCCGCTCCAACCCTTGCCCCCACAACGCTACTCCACTCGGCTCGTCCGGTTGGGATCAGCGCGCCGCCGTCGCTCGTCATATTGCATCGACGTCGAGCCGATGGTGCGTGTGCGTGTGTGTGTGTGGGGGTAGTCCCCTTGGCACTCCCTTACAAAACGCGCGCCCCGGAGAGACTCCTAGGCTGGAAATGCACGCCCCTCCCACCCAGCCAGGCCGTTTTATGCTGTCGTTTCCTGCGTGCTTTACGATTTGTGTTGTGCCGCGAGTTCTCTATGCAGCCGAGCCGAGCGAGTGCGCGCAAAGCCTCCGAGAGCAGTCCAGCCTGGCGGGGTCGCTTGCCGACAGCGCTTCCCTCGCTCTCTCTCGCGCTGGCTGACGAAGCGACGAGGTGCAGGCTCTCGAAAACTAGGATAGGCTCGGTGTATGCAGCGGATCCTCTCGAGGTGGCGCGACCCGTGCCGTGCCGTGGGCCTAGGGGTGGTGCGGCCGGCGCGGCGGGGCGGGGCGGGGCGTGGCGGGGGAGCGGTGTCGGGACTGCCTCGACCGCCCTCCTTCCCGGACCGGTATTATCCAGTTCGCCAAGTCCCTCCATGCCAGCCGCGCCAGCCGCCGGCACTTCGACCGGACCGGCTGCAGCGGCGTCGCCGGGCGTCGCCGTCGACAGGGGGTGGCAACGGCCTAGGAAGAGCGTGAAGCGATGCTCGCGCCGTCAGTGCAGAGGTTGCGCACTTGTTCGAGATTATGAAAACTAGACTGTGTTCTTCAAAACGCTCTGCACCGATGGAAAGGGCTTGAAATTTAGGGTGCATTAGGCTAATTGCTCTTCTCCAAACTCTCACCTTACCTGATATTAAGGTGCAGTGAAAACACCTAAAAACACGAGAAATCATAAAATTTAGGAAAAAATTAGAATGCGCCATGTTGATGTAAATGGTTCCACCCTTGTGTTCGGTTGAATTGGAAGTATCGGGCAGTCTACTAGGCCTTATGCACCCCAAATTTTGTGCTCTTTTGATCTGTGCAAAGCGTTTTGCAATCAACGGGCTAGATCTTACAATCGAAGCAAAATAAGTAACCAATGCACCTTACTCGCGCATGGCTTCACGCGCTTCCTAGGCCGTTGCCGCCCCCTGCCGTCGAGCGGCAGGACGCCAGGACCGCGCCGACGAGGGTGTGGAGTCGCGGGGCCGCGGGGCCGCGGCGTCGAGGGGACGGGGCGTCGAGGGGACGGGGCGTCGAGGGGACGGGGCGTCGAGGGGACGGGGCGTCGAGGGGACGGGCCGTCGAGGGGACGGGGCGTCGAGGGGACGCGGCGTCGAGGGGACGGGGCGTCGAGGGGACGGGGCGTCGAGGGGACGGGGCGTCGGCCGGCACGGGGCGGGGCGGGACGGGGGGACAAAGGGGTGCGGGTGGACGTGATTACTCTCTCGACGGGCGGCTAATGGGCGCC